>NW_024962283.1:4695432-4844364 GCF_019238085.1 Lagopus leucura
CCATCACACAGAGCGGGGAGGTGGGAGATGGGCACAAGAGGTGCCCAGAGCTCACACTTATACCCTAGGAGAGCCCCCAGTGAGTGGAACACACTTTGCTCAAGGTACAGCTGTGAACAGATGACGACAATAACACTGAACAATACCACATTGTGAAAATTACTCACATTTCTGCTGAAGAAGCCAAGGGGTTTTGGCCTATAATGTGAGAAGAGCAATTTCTTAGCATAAAATTGGGCTTCTCAGCCCCACCAGCTCGCTGTGAGGGTCTGCTCACTTCAGCTGGCTGCCAGTTACTGATACCTTTCCACCCTGAAGTCTTCCTTTTGTGCCCAGATAAAAATAATAATGGAAACCCTCCAAAGCCACAGATTCTGAAGCTGCACATGGATGTTTAGGAACAATTATTCTTCCAATTTCATTCTCAACCTTGAAGAAAAAATTTATTTTCAACCAAGATTTACATCTAACATTTTGAAATAGCAACTTTCTTTTCTAATAAGATCTAATTACCACTTTCGTGACCTTCAGTCAAGTATCTCTGAGATTTTCCTGCATTCAAGTAGCTCTTACTGTCTCTTCAAAACCTCCTCTATGGCGAGCAACTATCTTAGCATGGCCAAAATGCAACTGTACCTCCTCTGGGAAAGAGCTCTTCAAAAAAAAAAAAGTACTGCTGGCAAACAAACAGAACTCTAGAAAATCTCATTTTCAAGTTTGTTTTGCTGTCATCTCCAATAAGCTGATGTGAAGTTGTGCTCTGTGTAAAATCCCCACGTACTGTGAGTGACAGCTACTTCAGAGCACAGCATTCACTGCAGCCTCAGAACCCAACAGAGCAGACGGCGCTCAAAGGAAATGGAGGAAATGGGATATAAGCATCTCCACTTCTGCGTCTGAAGTTCTGATTACAGCAAATTGATATGGTAATGCTCACGTTGCATTCATGTTTGCTTTCAAATTTTCATGCGTGTTATTCTTCCTCGACCAAAAAGAAAAAAAAAAAAGCATGAATTAAAAAGGGTGGCTTTGATGAGGGGCGCTGATTTCCACGTCCATTCTGTCGCTGTGAGTTTTGGTAGCACCTGATGTGTTCACTGTGGAAGAGCACAAGCTAAAAAAGTTCTTCTGCGGTGGAAAAAAGGAGGTGGGGAATTAATATTCACAGAAACTATTCCCCAACTTCCAGTATCTGTAATAACACAGCTATTGCCTGTCACTAATGAAGCACATCAATTAAGGAACTACTTGGCATTAAGTACAATGCTTCTGTTTTTCCAGCTAGAGAACAATTCTTCGGTAAGGTTCATCATTTCTCAGAAGGTGAACTGAAAAAGATAGGGAGACCAGATGAAAGCTCCATATTAACTTATGAGAAGAGCCAGGGTCAGCCCTAAATGCAGCAATGGTGGGAGACGCCTTCTCTTCACCCACCTTCCATTGCGTTCCATTCACTCTGCTTGGTTTTCCAAGGGCTGCTTTGGTATTAGGAAGAATTTCTTCTCAGAAAGAGCGGTTGAGCATCAGCACAGGCTGCCCAGGGAGGTGGGGAGGTCATCATCCCTGGAGGTGTTCAAGGAAAGGGAAGGTGGAATATATAGGGCTATGGTCAGTGGGCAGTGATGGTGGACGGTTGGACTGGACGATCCCAGAGCTCTTCTCCAACCTTTATGATTCTATGACGCCCTTCTCTGATAGGCTCCATCACCCGATCTGCACACATTAATTTTGGATGACCAATAATCCAACTGGACTACTGCAAGCCACGCCACCACTGGGCCTGGCCACCACAAATCTTCCCATTCTCTTATTCGCTGTGAATTTCAGCAAGTTTCTCTGACATTTTCTGCAGGGACAAAAACACTTCCACCATTCAGCAAGCTATTTAATTTTCTTGTCATACGCTTTACTCAACCTCTGTAATTGCAGGAACCTATTTCCCTCTCTTCTCGATACATATTTTAACAAGTGTACACACGTGTGAATGCTTTCAGCACCTTTCATCGCTGATTCACCCAGCGAGGCACAGCACCCCTCTGCCCAGCTCTCACTGAGCCGCAGCCAACATTCCTCCACTGAAGTGCTTTCCTGGCTTCAGAGAGAACAAGCAAGATGGTGCTAAAAACATTGCTTATTATGGAGAGTGTGTTTGTGTTAAGAATTACACACTTCAGGAAAATATACTGCGAATTTGAGTAAGTTGTGCAGAGCTATTAAATTTCTGGAGGAAAGGAAAAAAAAAACACGCTATAGCCACCTTTAGTGCTTTTCTTGTTTAAAGAGTAAGAATAAAAGATGACAATAGCTCCAAACTGACACTGAGGGTTATATTTACTTTAAACATTTGTGAATTTCTGCATGATGAAATTGCATCGGGGAATTCTTTCTGCTGGCGTGCAACTGGAATGGTATAAAGATAGAAAACTGATTTGAAATACTGCTAAAGCAACATAGCTGGCTAAGTATTGTTAGTCCAAAGGCGAGCAGTCCCTTTGCTGAATCACTCTCCATCTGAATTATTAAATTTCTCAGCATTCTTTACTCCCAAAGCTGCTGGAAGAGCCCTGTTTCTGACTGGCTGCCCCAGCCCCAGGAGTTTTGGGAGCCCTGTTTGCAAAGGGAGCGTGGAGCACACTGTGCTGCTGCAGCACGGAGCCATGGGATGGATCCAGGAGTGGGGCAGCAAACACACGGGCCAGCCCAGCACCACCCCTGCAAAATACCTGCTTTGAGGTTAATGCATGTGGAGAGCATCAGTCTTTCATTCTGCACAACTTGCGAGGAACAACCAAGTAGTCCATAGCTCATGCAAACGATTGGGATCTTATATACTGCATTTGGGAATAAAACCCCTTTACCTATAATGAAAACCTACACACGTTTGGCTGAAGCATCTCTCAGCCCAAAGCATTTCCTGACTTGACCACGTCTGTCACCGCCCCGCCAGCCTCCCCTCTCACTGCCTCCCATTACCAGCAACCACACCAGCTCAGATTTATCATCTGTCACCTGTGTTGGGATTAGATGTCATGCTTGTCTTTCTATTACTCAGATATTGATAGATAAAATTCCACGGCCATACACTGCCTGTCCCCTCAAAGGTTACCATCAGAGGATGCTCAGAATCAATACAGATCTTATCTGCCACTGCCTTCGGTGGGGCTCTGCAAACAAGGCTCACGGGAACGCAGCACACAGGAATCCGTCATGGCTCTCAGGATTAATGCAGCTTGTTGCAACACAGCCCGTTGTTCCACAGATCTGTTTCTTCTCATTCCACATTTCTAACCAAATCAAGTCTCATAGGAGAACATAATTTACAGCAATCGCCAGAAATTTTGCCTTTCTGAATATGACCACGCAGAGCAAGAACCCTACCAGTCACTCTCACCACAATGATGGCTAAAAGCACAATTTATATGTTTTGCTGCTACGGCTAAGTTGGAAAGCTGCTAGCTGTATTTTTCCTCTTTCAGAACTCATTTCTTACCTCATCTGGCAGCTCACGTATATAAATGGTGTTGATACTGCAGCCTTTTCTTTATCTATATTTACAGGTAGGGATGCTTTGCCCTGTTTAACTAACACACCACAAGAGCAGCTTTCAGGAACAGGCCAATCTTTTCCTTCTATTCTGGAAATAGACAGTACACTGCAAAACAATAAAAGGTCACTTATTAAACCATTGCTTTGCACTGCTAAGGTCAGGCGTTTATCACAGCACTGCAGAGGCAAAGGACATCTGTGCAGCAGCAGTCCTCAGCTGCAGCACATCACACACAGAGCCTCCAACCTCAGCCATCCTACAGCTCTATGATTTACAGGATGTTGCTGCAAGTTACTTGTGATGGAGCAGCTTTGTCCAGTTTAGGATCACAAAAATACTTAGGAAAAAGTACAATAAAAGATGCAAAAAAACCATGAAGCTTCCTTCCAGGGGAAAAAAGTAAACCACTGTGGACAGAATGGGAGCAGAGAGAGGAACTCAGAGCAGAAAGCAAGCCAAGATGCTGCAGAGAATTGACTTCCTATTTTAGGTTAGCATTTCTTGTACATGGGTATTATGAGGAAGGAAGCACTCTCAGGGAGCCTTACCAATAACTCAGGATGGAGAAGCACAGGTCTGGTCTGCAAGCAGCTGTGGTTTAGCTTTAGAGGCTGAAGGACTGTTGAGCACTGAGCCACACTGCAGCACAGCCACATTGCTCTGCCTTGTGCAAAGAGACAAACACCCAATTAAAAATCACTCACTGAGTAGGGAAAAGGAAATTAGGGAACGTTTTTGTTTTTACCAAAGAGGAAAAAGCTCTATGAAACCACACGATCTCCAACAGCAATGTGGGTCATTCAGTTCTGCGTGCCCAAGTCCTGGCTCCAAGATGCTTTCAATCACAAACACAGCAGTTTAGAAACAGTGAGGGCTTCAGATGACAGGAGCTGCTCGATTCATGCTGCCACCACTCATCATGCCTCAAAGGCTGCACTGTGGAAAAGAACCAGAAAGTGCAGGTACTGGTGAGGCAGGACATGGAAGTCACCTGCTGCTTGAGCAGGAGCAGCTGGTCACCCCTGAGCGGTGCCTGCTGGCCCCTAAATGGGGCTGTCATGTGGAAAAGGGAGAAGCGAAGAGAGTGGGTGTGAAAGCAAAAACGAAAGCAAAGGGCAAAGCTGTGCAGAGCCTCAAAAGAAATGCACTGCGTGCACCTGTCACAAGTTCTGCGCACGCATTCCTCCAGCTCTGCTGTCACCACTGCAAGACATCATCCGTCAAGGACACCGCCTGAGAACCAGCAATCTACTCGTGCTACCAAAGAGAGATGTTCAGAGGCAGCATTGGCAAGGGAGATGTAGTTTGACAACATAAGACGGTCCCAGCAGAATGCTGCCTCCATCCAGTATGTTTAAATAATACTCAATTAGGATCAACATTCATTTATTATTAATGCTGTTCTAATACAGAATTTCTTATCTGCTTTTTATCTTCCAGCTACACCGCTACCAAGGACACACAGAGCCTAGATCTAAGGAAGGAGACCTTGATTAATCCAGAGTTTAAAATACACAGATACTCCTGCACCTGCTCTGACTTGTGCTATGAGGAATGGGGCTCTGACAGCGTACAGCAGGTTGCTGCAGGTAGCAAAAGGAAGCATTAATAACATATTCCGTTTTCACAGACAACGAGTGCATTCAGTGCATTTGTGTTATTGTAACAGCATTGCTGAGCAGCACAACCTGCCTTGCCTTCAGTCCTGCTCCTGTCACAAAGCTGTAAAATCCACGCTGAAATCCCAAGTCCAGGAGGAAACAACATGCCTGCAGGGGTGCCAGCTGCATTGTCACCTCCATTTGTGCACTGTGCAGGTTGGCAGCAGCCCCATGGCCATACCCTAGGCCACTGAAGCTATGCTCCCAATAGCACACATCACCTACAGGGCACAGCAAGGTCTGTTTCGGTGCCATGTCTTCCCCATGTAGCCAAGGACGCCTGTATGGGTGCAGGACAAGCAGAGGTTAACCTTCCACCTGTGAGGTTGTCTTTGTGATTTTCAGGTGTTCTATTGTCACTCTCAGAATCCATTTCTCAATGCACTCAATTATTAGATGCTACATGACCCACACCCCAACAAAAAGCCAACACAGAACGATGGGATTTTCCAATAACGAGGAAAACTGTTTTAAGACAGATGATGGGAACCATTTTATTCTAACGAGCAGATAATTCTTCTATTCATACCTATAACCCACTTCTCGCAGATTCTTAATATCCATAATATTTTACTGTCAGTAGCATCTGTCACAATGTGCAGCTTAATAATCTCTTCTAAATCCAAGAAATCTTTATTTCCATGAAGTATCTGAGATGAATTTTGATCAACAGCTTGATCTCCTTCATAAGAAAGGATCTCCCTTAACTGTGTGCGCATGTAATCTAAAGCTGTTCTCGAATCTTTAGTTCTGTCACTGCAAAAGGCGAGAATTAAACGACAAAATTAGTAACAAATGTGCAAGCCTGCAGAAAATGTCCTGAGGCACAATGGGATAATAGATGATAAATTGGAACACGGTGCTTTCCGTGAGGTATTCTGGCCAATTCCCATCCTCTAAGATAGACTTAAACCACAGCGCTTTATCGGCTGTGCTGTACACAGGAGTTATTTTGTAAGACTTGAAGCAAACACCCCCAGAACTTTTATCCACAAAACGAGAGAGCTAAAATATCCACCAACCTGAGCAACTGTAAGCTTATGCATCTAAACCGCACTTCCATGTACAAACACATCAAACATCGAATGCAAAAGGATGAGTTCTTCCAGGGATTAAATTAAGTTTGTATTTCACCCTTTGAAGTTAATACACAGCTTGAAATCATGGGAGAAGAGCTGATCTCAATTCGCACCGCAATAGCAAAGCAACTCAAGTTGATAACGCGCCTTATCTGCCTACTCTTCATGTTCTCTTTGGACAAACAAGAGTAAGCACTCCAGTGTCATGGCTTTGCATTGCAGTCCCATCACGTCTGCAGGCAAGGAGCAGCTCTCAGTGCACTGAGCAGGGCTGCAGCTCAGCACCGCCTGCATCTGCTGCCCCACAGCCATCCATCGGGCTGCCAGGCACAGCGCTGACACCATCACTGACCTCTGCAGAAGGCACCCAAGAAATCCAGGATGGGCGACGTGGAGGCAAATGCTTGTCCCTGAGGATGCTGAACATTTACCTTCCAGGGAGGTGGATGGATGGGCCCAGAGAGTGGTGGCTAATGGAGTGCCCCATCCCTGCAGGCACTCAATGATGGGGCCCTGGGCAGCCTGAGCTGGTGGGGGGCAGCCCTGCCCATGGCTGGGGGTGGCACTGGGTGGGCTTTACACTTCTAATTAGTCATTGCTATAAGTAGCGTTGCTTGCATTGCCTTCACTTAATAACTGCTTACAAAAGAGCTGAGGAACTTCCTGCTTCATCTCTGCTGAAGTTCTGCTGCTGCTTTTCAGCGCTTGGGAAATCCAGTCCTAAGAGCCACGGGTCACTTCAATATCTGCACATCACAGTTTGATGGGGGCATTGTGCTTAGGGGATTTTTGCCTTTATTTTTTTTTTTTCCTCGTTTTCCCCTGAAGGACGAGATTAGAGACAACATCTTTCATGACACAGAAAGAATGACAGACACTATCAGCCACACAACCCCCCCGCCCCCCCAAAAAAAGGGAGAAAGAAGTCTCAGCATTACAATCAAAGCGAGAAGGCCTTCCTGCATCTACTCCAAAAAAAGGATAAAAAGGTATATAATAACAAAAGGCTTTAGTCTGGATTCCAGATCAGACACAATGATGAATGCTAGCCTAAAGGGCAACGTATTTGTAAGTTTTAAGTCTCTTGCTACACCAACTGTCCTGATTCATCCCTGTGATAAAGGCAGTTCTGAGAGCTATTTTACCATATTTATTATTTCACAGGAGAGGGAGAACACATGTGGAAGCAGCCCTCAGTCTGCCACCCATCAGGTTTATAAATGGCAGCAAAAGACCAATGCCAGTGTCTTTAAGCATTAATCTACTTGCTATGGAATCTGCAGGTCCCTCTGTCAGCCCACACCCAGTGCCTCTCTCAAGTCAAGGGGAAAAACAAACTATAAAAAATACACATAGGAAAGGACAATGCATGTTTTTTTTTTTCTCCCCCCCTCTATCTATGGGATTTGCATTCAGTACACCCCTGTGACTGAACCAAAAGGGGAGATGCTCAGAGGGTGGTGAGGCACTGGCACAGGTTGCCCAAGGAGGCTGTGGATGCCTCATCCCTGCAGGCATTCAAGGCCAGGCTGGATGTGGCTCTGGGCAGCCTGGGCTGCTGGCTGGTGACGTGCACACAGCAGGGGTTGGAACTGGATGAGCACTGTGGGCCTTTGCAACCCAGGCCATTCTTTGGTTCTGTGCTCCTGAGCACATCGCTGTGTTCAGATGTTGTTCTAGGGGATGCGGTTTAGTGGGGAAACACTGGTACGTGGGTGGTTGGACCAGATGATCTCAGAGATCTCTTTCAACCTCAGTGACTGTGATTCTGTCATTCTATAACTACATCAGCCCTATCCCCTCCGCTGCCTCTGGACTTACAGCAATGATGCAGCACTTACAGAAACAATACAGAAATGAGGAGAAAGGGAACATTTCTGCTTGCTTGGCACCTCCATGCAGCAGTGAGCAGTTCCAACAACAGGAGTCCACCCGTTTGGAATTCACAAGCACTTGTATCAAACGTGTGGAAATTCCTATCACATATTAAAAGTTGTGGCTGCCTTTTAAAAATAGATTGTATTTAGTTTTTAATTAAGTCTTCGTCTTCCTTTGAAAAACAACACAGGCCTTGAGGTTTAGATTGTCGTTTTAAACAAAAGTAAAGTGGTAAATGCCTTTTACATGCAACACCATTAGATATAATTAAGCAGTGGGTAAAGCATACATCGTGCTATAAATGTCATTTAGTTTTACAGTTAAACTCATCAACATTTATCAAAACACTGCCTCGAGAAAGAACGAGACAGCTACAGCTAGTGACTTCAATTCACTGCTTCTTTGAAGCAGCACGCTGCGAGGCAAAACCACAGAAAAAAAAAATAAATAAAATCAGCCTTCACATTTCATATTTTCATCTTTTTGACTGTAATGTTAATTTTCTGCTACGTTCTCATGCGTAGTGGGATGGTTTATCCATCGCCTGCTGAAGTCAGAGTGCAACTGGAGCTGCTAAAGGAGTGAGAGCTGTGGGGTTGAAGACAGTGCTGGGGATGGGGGAGAGCAAGGAAAGGGGTCAGGGTTATGTCTTTACTGAACTGTTTGCAATGGAAGCACCGCCAGCTGCCACGTCTGCTGCTGTTCTTACAAACCACTGCGAAAAGAACAACTCCTTACCGGGCTTTGCAGGCGCTCAGCAGTGCTGTGGAACGTGGCAGTACCTCAGCAACACCCTCCAGCATCACCTGCTCTGATTCTTCCAGGTTACACCTCTCCAGCTGCCAATGCTGAATGCAGTGTAAATCCAAAACAAAGAGCCAAAGGCCTCTGAGCTGGTGGCAGCTCAGGAATCCTGCTCACAGAACATGAAATGTGGAGCAGAAACAGATGCACAGTGCCACCAATGTGTCCCTGCCCACCTGGACAACGTGACCATCACCTCTACAGTGACTATACAACTGCCATCAGCTGAGATAAATGCCATTTGTGTGTGTGTGTTTGTGTGGCTGCTTTCTGGGGATGAACCATCAAAGGAAGAAAAAAAAATACAAGCAGAGTGCATTACAAGATGCTGGCGTGCCTGTTGCATGTTAAAAGCTTAAAGAACTTCTAAAATTTGTTTTAAATTTTCTCTCCTCTTCTCATACAACAGCATGCAAATGGAGATCACTAGAAGTAATTTTCAATTTGCAGATGACATGCACATGGTAAACATCAGTGGGTACCAGGACAGCAGGCACAGAGCTGACTGCCAACTGCATCAAGCTCTGACTTCAGACATTAAGGCAACCCAGATTTGAAATGGATGCGTTTCATGATCAGCCATCATTAAAAAAATTACACTGTTGTCCTATCTTAGAAGTAGCAAGGAATATTGTCAGGCTGCCCAGAGAGCTGTGGGTGCCCCATCCCTGCAGGCACTCAAAGCCAGGTGGGATGGGACCCTGGGCAGCCTGAGCTGGTGGGGGGCAGCCCTGCCCATGGCCGGGAGTGGCACTGGGTGATGCTTAAGGTCCCCTCCAAGCTGAGCCACTCTACAGTCCCACACCGACTGCTGGAAATATGCATTAATTCCCCACTTCCCCAGACTGTAAATGCGTGATTTGAGATCATGGAGATTCTCTCCCTTTCCCCTCCGCCCTCCTGTGCTGCTGGGAGGGCTCCGTGCTGCTGTCTGCTTCCCACCCGTAAGCGATGCTGGTGTTGGCAAGGCAACAGACTGCAGACTTCTAGGAAGTTACAGCGTGTGCACAGAGGGGAGGGAAGGACACAAGCAGCTGGGAAACCGCTGCCTTAATGGTGCTCCCCAATGCCCACTGGTGGCACCAATGCTGTGCTGGCTCCCTCGGTGCCTGTGGATGGGACACTGGGTGCCGAGCACCTTACAGGGACGCAGATGAAGCCAACTTCAGCCCCAGCTTTCTTTCAGCAGAGATCTCCGAAATGGATAGCACATCCTCGCACCAATCCTTTGGGTCACCTTCTTTGTGTGCTAATAAAGAGAGACCACTCCACTGAAAATCTATCTTCTTAACTGCTTGAAACTGAATTTAAAATGCCCGTGTGCACGGCTCCTATCTGCTCACTATGCTGAGTTTCTCCTTTGGCCTTATGATAAAAGAACGCAGGAAATTAGAACCAACTTTCCCCCAGCCCCGGAAAAGAGAATTAATTACTGTGAGCACAAAGTCAGCACTACCCCAATAAACCAATGCAATCCATTCAAGCAACAAACAGCAAGGAAAAAAAATCTTAGAGGTTTGATACCTTGCTACAGCCATTCACAGGACGTGGATATTACACAACAGCTGTGCCTCAGACTATCACAAAGCCAACATTCTCTCTACCGTTATTAGAATTAAATAAAGCTTAACTTTCCACACATACGTTTAGCACTGCTGCACATTCATAGTGTGCAAATGAGGCTTTGCATTGGTAAGCAGCGTTTTTTTTTAAAGGACAAATGATCATTTTTCTTACACTTTTGGAAAATCAGCCATTTTTCAAAGCTTGAACAGCATGCAAGTAGGTTCAAAGTTGGGCATCTTCCCAGGAGCCCAACTAGATGGCATTGCTTTTGTACTCCAGCCAAAACGAGCCAAACAGACCACCTGCATTAATAAAATTTTACTTAACAAACCCTCTATGTCCCAGATAAGGTTGATCAAAACCACCTTTTTTCTTCTTTTAAATCCAGAAAGGCCAACTTTCCAATAACGACAACAAACTGCATGATACATCACATTGTTGGAGCTGCAAGCTAAGTGCAATCCATCGTAGGGATTTTTCCAGCAAGTCACCAAAATTACAGCCTGTATCGATATTTTAAAAGCAGTTGATAAACTTTAAGATGGCTTTTGCTGCAATGCCTCGATGGGAGGCTCTTTTGTTCTTTTAAACACACCTACCTTGAGAAAAACTACACAACACTTAGGAGTAGATGACAAACCAACTTAACGACACCAGCCATGCAGGTTAGCTGTCAGCTGGCACAGCTCCACAGCACCATCAATCACCCCATCCTTGCGAGGCGTTCCATGAATTCCACCTACAGAGCCAGGCCAACAACTCGCCCACACTGGAGCACCAACATCCCTCCTGCACCAGCACAGCTCACCTCAACAGCCAGCTCGCTCGGTTGCTGCTTGAAACTCATTACCATGGAATAAAGATTCTGTGAATGGAATTTATTAAGCTCGGTTGATGAGATAAAACACTCAGGTTTTGTAGAGAAACACTCTGACACAGACGCCATATGCTTAACATCAAAAACGAGCTGGGTTACTTCAACCAGGAAAATTTCGTTTTTCTACTGCATACATTTAATTCGGTAGCAGCTCATCTTCCTGTCACAACCCTGAATAAGGGAATCTAAACAGCACGCCTGGAAATGGATCAACGAACATGTGCTTTTCTCTGGTTTGGGATGAATTATCCCTTGCATGCTACCCAGAGACAGCCATGAGCAGCCCTTACAGTTTGATGAATGGCTTTTTAGTTTAGGTTGCATTATGAGAACAAAACAAACGATCATGAATCATAAGATTTTATGGGGATGCTGTTTCTTATAATTTCTTAAAAGAAAAAGAAAAAAAAAAAAAGGAATTACATTCTGCTCATTCTGCTCATTAACAAACCCTCCTGTAAAAAGCTAAGGATTTTGAGGATGTACAACAAGCCGATTACATGGAGGTAACGTGGGGGACAATAGATAATGACTTAAGTCAAATTCTATTTCAATATGCCCAAAGAAACAATAGTGTAACCTAACAGGGGTAGGGAATTGGAAAAGAAGGAAATTTAGCTGCCACTCTCCTCATTTCAATCTGAAAGGCCATATAATTAATTAAGCTCGTCACTTTCTCTTGCAACTGCCAGGCAGTGCTTCAGAGCACCTCCAAACCTCACCCTCAGCACCGCACCGGTGCCCATCATCACAGGAGCTCCTGAGCCACCTTCTGAACCAACACCCGCAACACTGATGCTCATACGTAGCCCAAAGCAGACAGGAACTCAGTCCCTTTGCTTCAGCTCTATGCACTGCCAACACCGTGACCCAACAGCTCTCTTTGGGTCCTCCATGTCGTACATGACCTTACATGTCGTAACCCTGGGCTTCTCTTCACTGCCCTATATTCGATTCAGTCGTCATCTCAAATGCAAGTTGGGGTTTTTCAGCTGAGAAAATTACTGGGGCATCCTTTGGTCTGAGAAATGCCCAAAAGTGCCTCAACATCGCTGCCAACCCCCCCCCCCCAAAACTATTAAAAGCAAAACTCCACAAAATCAGCTTCTCCATCGCTTCTCCCTTTGCTAACACCTCCCTCCCCTACTGCTGACACAACCAGAGCTGAAGGGAACACGTCAGATGGTGATCCCAATTAACAGGCGCACATCTATTCAAGTGAAAAGGTTTCACAGCTTTCATTGAAAGTTTTGTGCCTGCCTTCCCGCCATCCCAAAGCAAGGGCTCATTACTGATGTAGAACAGTTCTGTAATTGGTTGGGAATATGGTTCTTAACACAATACCCTGGAGAGAAGGCTTTATTAGGTTCCCTAATACTACTAAAGAATGCAATAAAAAACCCAAAACCAGATGTCTGGCTCCAAACCAGGGAACTTGGCTGGTCCAATGAGATTTCCATTACGCTGATACTGCGCTGCCCAAAGTATTGTACTTATGCAAAGGTGGCATTCACAAATGAATACTAAAAGAAAGAGTATCACTGCTTGATGTGAGCTTTCCTTGCAGAAAACAGAACGCTTGGCTTTCCATAATGCTGTTCCAGCAGCACAGAGCTGAAATGTCCTGGAAGTGAGACTACCATGCCGTAGCACAGAAGGGAGTTTATTCTTCATAAGAAACAGTGCTGTTAATATATAGATCCACACTCCACAATGTCACTTTGACATATCAGAACTCAGCGCACCGTTTAGTTAAAAATAATGCTCAGAGATGCTGAACACATCATCCAAACACATTTTCGCACTTTTCAGGCTTTTGTGCACGTTTCTCTGCTGTTCTGTAATCCACGTAGCATCTAAAAGAAATTCAGCATCTTTATTTTAAAGAGTTTCATAGGTAAAAACTCAAAGCCAGCCAGAACGAGAAATGAGAGCATCTTAAATTGAGAGGATCGGTGAACTAATTGCTGAGAAGCTGACAGCCTAGGGATAGAAGGCAGAGGAAACCCAAATCGTCACAGCTTTGCCAGCACAGTGCACCCACCCCTGCTCTGTGCCAGAACCAGTGCAGATGACTCAAAAAGCAGCTGTTGACAGCTCAACAGAGGGCATCAGTCGCCTTGCAGAGGGAATCGGGACCATGGGATCCCAGCACCATGCAAGAAACTAACAGCAAACTTGGTAAAATGCAGAAGCAGGGCAGAAAACAGGTCTCAGAACTGAAATGGAAGAATTACTTAAGCATCATTGTCCTCCTCAGGAAATGCAAGCAGAACTGTGCTGCTGCCGGACTCCTCCTGTTAATTGCTCTCACATGATTGAGAGCGCAGTCCTGCTACAACCCAAAGCTTCAGTTCCTGCTTGAAGTGGAAGACAAGGAGTGAGGAAGGTCAATGGAAGGAGACATCACCAGAAAAGCATTTACTGCTCAGGAGCACATTTTCCTCCTTTAAGGATCCCAGTCCCATATAATTGCCCAGGACAGCAGGAGATTGCCCGTCCGACAGCGCCGGCAGAACGCACCGCACAGGAGAGCCCTGTTACAGGGATTTAAATACTAAGGGTGCCTACAGTCGCATCACTTCACTTGCCAAAAGCACTCTAGGAACATAAAATAAACATAGTGAAAGCCTCTTAGTGCGACTGCCAAGCTGGAACAGCAGCCCTCCATTTAATTAAGAGAGGCAGGCAGGGCCGGGGAGCTGCCCCGTGCATCCTGCCGATGCAGCACCACACCTGGAGAAAATGGAACTTCTCCATTGCTGTTGCATTGTTTGAGTTGGAAGGGACCTTCAGAGGCCGCCTGGTGCCGCTCCCTGCAGTGCACAGGGACACCCACAGCTCAGCAGTGCTCACAGCCCCGTCCAGCCTGACCTTGGCTGTCTGCAGAGATGAGGCATCCATCACCTCTCTGGACAACCTGTTCCCAGGATTCTTCTTCCTGCAGCCCATCTCCTGGCCTTATTTTGGCCACTCGAGCTTTCTCTTCCCAACATCTCTGCTCACAGGAGCTGTGGATCTGGCAGGACCCAAAGAACACCACAAAGACAGAGGGACCTGACAGCCTCTCATTTAGAACACAGGAAATTTGCCTTTTTACCCATTTAAAGCAAAGCTGAATTTTCCTTTTGTATGTCAGATAAGACGCACTCATCACACCTCTTTCCCTGGAGGGCTTTATAGAAATGTTTTGCAGAAGTAATACCTGCAGAGTGTGAGAGATAGCCTTTCTACGAGGAAGAAATTTCGGATTGGGTTGCTAAAAGCATCAGCCTGCTTATCAATCTAAGAGCAGCATCTTTAAAGGTCACGAGTGGAAGGAAAAAAAAAAAAAAAGCCCATCAGATATTCATTCTAATTCCTAGCAAACAGGAGCTCATTTTTCACAAATCCACCCTGCAGTGCTCAGTAACATGACCTTTCACTTACAAAGAGAATAGCGGATTTCTGTCTCGTGTTAACCTCCCTTCTTTTCCATAAATTAAGCACAGTTTTGATACCATCTTAACATGCTCTTCTAACATTGCCCTTAAAGTTTCCACAAACCACATGGTGCAGGGGTTATTTAATACCCTTTGAGCCCACGCAGCCATGGGCAAACCAAGCAGGGTTGCCACTCACCAGATGAGGATGCCCAGAGCCCCACCAACCTATATACAAAGGCATTCCAATGCAAGCAAACTTGAGGTGAGAATAAGACCTTTCCTCTCAGAAGTTATCAGTTCCTTAAGATCTTCAAAGAAACCGAGTGAAGGTGAGAAAACACTTGGAAGCAGAGCTAAGAACCTCACAGCCTGAGGGATAGAACTATTTGCAGAGCACTCAAGAGAGACCATAACACACCTCACGTAACTGTATGAGGAAGGGACCCTTGCAGATCTTGCAGTCCAACTCCTCTGCAACATCAGGGATGCCTACAGCCCCCTCAGGCTGCTTCTCTTCCAATCCAGTACTTAAAACACACCAAGAAAACCCAAACCAGTACCACCTCCATAAAACACAGTCACTATTGAGGTGGGAGTTCTAATCTGCGCTCCAGTACGAGGGAGCAAAGGAGTTATCACCACCCACAGCACAGTACACCCACCAATAGCATGATCTGCTTGGAAATCCGTGTCTTTAACAAACGTTACGTTTTGGCAGCTAAAAAAGTTGGCAATAAAGGGGTAGGTTGATCTTCTGCTTCTGTGCTTACTCATAATGCTCTTCACTGGTTGCATGATCTTTGCCTGCTTGTTTGCACTACTTCATCTCTTTAACAGAAGCAGAACACATGACATTTACCACTGCTGTTTTGCAATTATCTCTTATTTTAGTTAGAGGTATCTAAAATGTCACCATGGGATTCTACCCACACACCCACCGCCGTCCAACTTCACTTCAGCCACAGATGCTCACACACTTCCACCTGCCCTGCAGCTCCTGGTGCTGCCCTAACAGCACCATACTGCATCCCAGCACCCAGCTGCCCCAGTGCTGCAAAGCCACGCTCCCCAGGCCATCTTTTCCGTGCAGGTTAGCTGGGACTGGGCTGGAGCCCAGCAGGAGTGAAGCTTCAGCTGGTAACCTCCCACACCTACCAAGGGAGGCTGAAGGGAAAAATGACTGCCGTGCTGTTGTCTAAGCGCTCCTAGGTCTGTTCTGAATGTTACGAGCGCTTCTTTGTGAAATGTACCGTCATCATGTGAGTAATACCAGGATGATTTGCCAGCTTCTGAGGCGTATGAGTAGGACTGTGTAGGACTGCAGATTTCTGATGACTGCCACCAAGTGTGACAACAGGATCTGACTATGAGCCACGAGGTCAACTGGCTTACTGGGAGCTGAGTCAGATCCCTTCTACCACATAAATGCACAAAGGAGTCCCTCAGCTTACATCTTCTAGAATCTGGGATTCTCATAGAATGGCTCAGCTTAGAGCGGATCACCCAGTGCCACCCCCGGCCGTGGGCAGGGCTGCCCCCCACCAGCTCAGGCTGCCCAGGGCCCCATCCCACCTGGCCTTGAATGCCTGCAGGGATGGGGCACCCACAGCTCTCTGGGCAGCAGCACCAGCGCCTCACCGCCCTCACATCCAACATCTCCCCTCTTGCCACTTAAAGCCATGCCCCCCTTGTCCTGTCACTACCAGACCCTTTGCAAAGGGACATGAACATGCAGGGCTCAGTCTCTTCCAGTTCTGCCAGCAAACAGATTAAAAATATTCCTTACTCCCCCTTATTACCAAAAACAGGAAACGAGTAGCAGCCTTCACTCGATTACCCTCGCAGAGGGAAGAGTGGGCTCCACAGAGCTATCAGGACCAACACCATTTGAGTGTTTATGAGCGGTGAGATTAAAGCTCAAGGCAGTGTGTAGGGTGGCTGTGGGAGGGAAATAGCAGGCATTTGCATCCAATTTTGCTCGTTCTTGAAAGAGATCTGGCAGATGAATGTCTCCTCTCCACCTCCAGCCGTTGGGGTGAGTCAAAGATGCGTCATGGGCTTTGGTCAAAGGTGAGCGTAAGCACATGGACTGAGCTCACCAGAGATGGACCAGCAAGAATCTCTTCTCAGAGTCAATAAGCGACCTCATCTCGAGAGCAAATTCAGTTCCGTACGTTCATGAATTATTGATCGCCACCGCTGTATCAATAGTAAGCAGCCAAAGCAGCTCACAAGCAATTCACGCTTCACAAAAAGCAGAGAGCAGCACCGGAAAACTCAATACAAGAAGAAGAAACATCTCATTGTATCAATTTTGGTTCAGTTATGTATTTGCAGCAACTCCCTCCATCCTTATCTTTATCTTCATTTATTTTATATTAGCTCGGCGCTTTTAGTTCTAACTTTGTCTGGAAAATATTTCTCAGAACGTTCTTTGTTCACCACCCACCACTGCAAGGCTGTTGCCAGCTCTCATAGCGGTATCACAGACAGCATGTGCCAGCTGAAGAGAATGGCATGTACCTGTCAGTCTTTGTAAGAGCAGCTATTTCTGGCAGTGATTTACATGAACAGTCTCCTGCATTTTGTTCAAAACCTCCATTTTATAGAGAAATCTGATGTTACCTGGATGCTGTCGGGTCAGGCAGTATCAATGCACTGGCAGCACCAGGGCTGCGTTTCGGAGGGATAACTGCAGAGCTTGGCTCACGGCTCATTTCTTCACAGAAATAATTAACTCCAAAGGCTTTCGCCTTCACTCTTGCAAAAGAAAAGTATTTCCCATCTTAAACTAAGGATAACACGGGCACAGAACTAAAGCTCCCATTGATTTAGAGCACTGCGGTGCTTAAGGAGATGCTAAACAGAAGTGCTGCTTTGTGCTCGGATGCTTCGATCCTCTTCTCCACTTGGGAGCTGAGCACATGGCCTCTCCCAGGGCAACACGTGGAACAGACTTTGTGCTGCACCTTTCCAAAGTGGAGGCTATGGTGAATCACCACCACAGAAACATTCAAGGCCAGGCTGGATGTGGCTCTGAGCAGCCTGGTCTGGTGGTTGGCAACCCTGCACATGGCAGGGGGGGTTGAAACTAGATGATCACTGTGGTCCTTTTCAATCCAGGCCATTCTACGATTCTATGAAACACACTGATGGTTCCATGAAGGTCGAAACTGGAATTGCTAATGCTTTAGCAAAGGCAAGAGGAGAAAGTTCCTAAGCAGCGTGCAGAAGGAATCCAACTTGGCAAAATAAAAATCAAACACTCCAACGTTAGCTTGGCTATAATTCCTTTTGTGATAGAAAAGCGTGATTTCAGAATAGCTACTGTGAATGGGTGGTGGGCGCAAATATAACTTTATCTGGTCTAAATTAGGCTATGAACAGGGAAACATCTTAATTGTCCTAAGGAGAAAAGTATCACTTTGGTATCAAGCAAAACTTTCTCAAAATAAGTTATTGCAGAAATCACAGAATCATATCACAGAACGGCTCAGGTTGGAGGGGAGCTCAAAGCCCACCCAGTGCCACCCCTGGCCATGGGCAGGGCTGCCCCCCAGCAGCTCAGATTGCCCCAGGGGCCCCATCCCACCTGGCCTGGAGTGCCTGCAGGGATGGGGCACCCACAGCTCCCCATTCTGCTGCTTTGGGAGGACTGTGCTCAGCGAGGGCAGAACCACATCAGAAGCCTCTGTTTCCCAAGTATGTTGGAAAGATGGAAACAGATGATGTTATTCCATATTTAGGTATCACTTGAAGCCTTTGTGACACTCAGTAAAACAGTCCTCAGCCCCCAGAGCACATGTTAGAGGCAAGGATAGCAACAGTCAGGACAAAGCAAGCTCAGTATCTGGTACCTCACTGCTCTTCAGTTCTGTTCTCTAGCCCAGGACTGCAGCAAACAGCAGCAGCTCAGCCAGGATAGGGCCACTATTTGTGATCTTCTCCACCCCCTCCACACATACAGAGCACGGAGATTTTGCTGGGAGATGAGCAGTACAGATGCAAGCACCTGAAGGAGCTGCAAGGGAGGCTGCTCCAGTTCCTAACCGCTGCTATACTCCGAGCATGAAGGCTGTTTTGCAACAGAAAGCTGCAGTGCCAGCTTTCTCAAGCATTGGAGAGGCTGAGCTGGAAGGGAAGCACATTGCAGATGGCAGAAATCAAAGCTCCTCGCCCTTGCTAACCTCTTAGAGCCACCAAACCCAGCAATGCAGAGAGCTGGGAGCAGAGGGGGTGGGTGTCTGCAGATTTCCTCTGAGTGTTTCCTCTTGAAGAAATGGTGCAGCACAAAGTGCAGGGCTGGAAGAGTCAGGATCTGAATGCATCTCCCATCCACAGAATGCCACGTTACCCCTTAACACTAGAAAAACTGAACATTTTTTTTTCCCATACTGTACCTCCAGTCGGAGATGGTAAGAACATCATTATGAAACAGCCAAAATGCCCACATTACAAAACCAGAAAAACAGTTATTTAAAAGATTCCTACTTGACAGAGTAACTCTGTGTCCTAAAAAGCTGAGTCACGTGGCTCAGCTGTGACCCTGCAGGGCACAGTGTCAGCCCTCATTCTGAGAACGGCTCCTGCACACACACACAGCCCTCAGAAGCTTATCCCCATCTGCAGAGCATCCCTGCCTGTGATTTTCTATCACTTCCATGGAGCCAGACAGCTCTGGGACAGCACAGCTGAGCACGATACGATGCATTGCCTCCTCGTTGGCATGTCCAGCTGGCAACAGTGGACACAGAGCTCAGCAGACCTCAAACCAATATTCTGGGTTGCTTCAATTGGGGTGGGTTCATTCCAGAATTTACCAGCCTAGGAAAGGTAACGAATTCTGGTTGTCATAGTGCAGTAATAATTCACTACATCATTTCTACAAGAGATGCTTCTCTCTAGTTACGGCTTCAAGCTTTGACCTGTAGTAGAATTCTCCAGTTCGCCAGCACTGTAGGACAGAAGGCACAAGGGAAGAAGCCTTTCCTAACTGAAATGGTGACTCAAGCTTGAAAACAGCATCATGTTAACCTCACCCACCAGCAAAAAGCTTCCAAATAAAATTACCTCATGTTCTAATCCAGCTATTTCATACAACCATTGGATCACAGAATGGCTTAGGTTAGAGGGAATCTTAAAGATCACCCATTCCCAATGCCATGCCATGGGCAGGGCTGCGCCGGGCCCCATCCCACCTGGCCTTCAGTGCCTGCAGGGAAGGGGCATTTTTAACACCTTCAGTAAGACTGAGTAGCAATAGAAAAATGATTTTCCTTTCAAATGAAGGGAAAAAAAAAAAAAAAAAAAAAAATCCATGCTCAGCTTCTGGATGATTTTTAGTGCCTTACATTCAGATCGGATGTTGCAACACGAGGGCTGGCACGTTCCTAAACTGATTGGAAGAGCTTTTTGCGTGTTTTAAAAAAGGCAAAGATGATGCAGTCATCAAAACAAGGCTCAGTGTTGAACGGAGGGCCATTTGCTTTATGCACAGGGAGGTGAGTGCAGGAACGTCTGCCATAGAATCATAGAATGGCCTGGGTTGCAAAGGAGCACAGTGCTCATCCAGTTCCAACCCCCTGCTGTGTGCAGGTCAACAACCAGCAGCCCAGGCTGCCCAGAGCCACATCCAGCCTGGCCTTGAATGCCTGCAGGGATGGGGCATCCACAGCCTCCTTGGGCAACCTGTGCCAGTGCCTCACCACCTTCTGAGCGAAGAACTTCCTCCTAATATCCAACCTAAACCTCCCCTGTCTCAGTTTAAGACAATCTCGCCGTCCAGCCAGCAGGAAACCCCCAGCTCTGCCGGCCAAGCCACAGACCGCAGATACCCATCTAGAAGAGAGCTTTAGGCCAGCGTTTACAAAGCTAATCTGTATGTATGCAGCAGCAGGGGATCTGGGGCAGAGCGGCATCAGGCAGCTGTTTGCTCGTACCCAGATGACGCACAGCTCCCAGAGCAGTTAATCCTGGGAATGTCAGCAGCACACACGGGAGCGCGTTACGCTTTCTTCTCTTCCACTCCTTCATCCTTCAGCACTGCAAAACGATCCCTGCAAACACCGAGCGGTTCTAAACCAGGAGCTGGCAAGCGGGGAAAAAAGAAGAAAGAAACACCCCTAAAATGACAACTTGGTGCTGCTGGGGCACGAGAGGATGCTGAACAACTGCAAAGCAGCCACGCGGTGAACGCAGGGGTTGCTGATGACTTCTTGCACGGCCGGCATTATGCTGCGCTGAGCCGCAGGAGCGCGGCTAGGAGGGATGAAAGGGTGCTTTCTATAGGATCCCAACCCAACCCACAGGGATATTCCCTTCAAACTGTCTGCTCAGAATCACAAATAGCGGGTTGGCTGCGTCGTGTCAGACATGCACAACACAGTCATTTGTGATCCAAGCCTCGGATTTAAAAGAGGAAGAAAGGATCCTTGCCTGCCTGGAGATAAACTTAAGTAAATAATGTTTGCCATCAACTCTAAATGAAGAATGACAGTTAAATTTTATAATCATCTTCACAGCTTCAGGACTTACTTTATATTTTCTCAGGCTCATGACCCAGGGGTTGTCATAGCAACTAGGAAATCCTACCTTATCAGCCTCTTACATTTACATTCCTTACGGCTGCTTCCCTTTATGAATTAAATCCATCATGGTCTTCTATTCTCAAAATAAGAAGTTCTTAGGATTATCTCACAGAAACAAGGATCAAATGCTTTGATTGAAACACTATGCAAAAGCTAATTCGCTGGTGGTTTTCTTGAAGGGAAGATTGACTGTGCTACAAATAAATGGCTCCCGTCCAAGTTCGCAGCTGGCAGTTTTTCCACATACACACGCACAAAAAAAAAAAGTTAGGAGAGCAAACATGGATTTTACAGTATGTTTCCACGAGTCGAAAAATAGCTTTACATCACGGCTGCAAGCACAGCCTCTGCTTGGCTGGAGTCTGCAGAGCTTCCAAGGCACAGCTAAGGTCACCGTCAGCACATGTAGTTACAGCCACAGCACACGCTGCAGTTACACCCATGGAAAGCCCTCCCGTGCTGCAGCTCAAGGAACTCAAGCTTTGAGCTCTGAAGAAGGCACTCTCAATAAAGCACCATACGAAGAGCAGGATGCGTGGCAGACATTTACCAGAGCCCATGCATTCGAGCAGCGCTCATTAAGAAATACAAATTTCACTGCACGCATATGTTAGAGCTAACGGATCCAGAGACAATCTGCTGGGATCTCTGTTTGGTTGCACTCCATACACAACCAAGTACGGAGCTTTCGTTAGAATCGCTGAGGTTGGAGGAGTCCAACCTCATCCAGTCCTTCACCCACCTACCACCAGTACAGCCCACATCCCTCAGTGCCACATCTCCAGGGAACACCCCAGGGATGGTGATCCCACCACCCCCATGCAGCCTATTCCAACAACTGCTCCACCAATGGGCCCAGTCAGCCAGGACAGCAGTGACAACGCACATCTCCATCCTGAACAGTACGGAATGAAGATTAACTTCTAAACCCCAGAACGCTGTCTGCAGGAGTCTTTTGATTAACACGACTCCTATAAACGGTAATGAATTTCATACAGGCACCTCAACGTTCGCAGACCTGAAGGCATCAAAAGTTTAATTTGGTTAACGCACTTTTTATTCATTACCGGTCCTCCACAAGAAGCTGATCACCAACTTGTAGAGTGCATTGCTTAATTATCCATGCCGCACTTCTTAGAATGAGAAGCATTTAAGTTGTCTGTCAATACTGCACGCAGGGCAGCAGCTGTGATCGATCTCTGCAGTGACAGCAATGCAGCTGGAATGTCAAAGAACGACAGCAGCACCAGGCTGCTCCACTAAAGGACCCAAGGAGTATACACAAAGAAAACAATCAGAAACTCATTCCAAAGACTTAAAATCCCCTCTATTTCCAGCGATACCATCTCCTGTATTTGCAGTCTCCAAAACTCTTCTTGCATGCGCCATATATCTTAGTTTCACCACAACATCTTGCTTGAGCAGCTCTAAGCCAGAACCACGTATGTTTTTTGCTTTATCTCTTTCTTCCATACTGCTCATAGTGAGGACAATGAAAACGTGCATTCCAGTCATCTGCCAGCTCCCTCCATCCCCCAGGAAACGCCCACTGAAATCAGAGCCGTTCTCTCAAGAGCGCTGTTTATCCACACATACTTAATGAAGTTTAGATTTAGAATAGCACACGTTTACGCCAGGATCCCCTCAAACTCAGCAACTCTATAAACACAAATTATGCACCCACAGACACAGGTGAAGACAGATGAAAGACAGATTCAAAAGAAGAAAAAACATTTAGGAAGTTCTGCAATGCTACTTTATGGAGATCACTCCCCTTTCCAGACTGAAATCCTCACGTCTTTACCAGCAGCAGAATCTGTCCACCCTGTTTCTCCCTTCAATAGCAGATGCTGCCCAACAGTTATCATGCCACATACTATTTTAACTGGCACTCATCCCCTTCCACACTGTGCAGACCAGTCTGGGTACAGAACTGAAGCTGACTAGCAGACAAGTGTCTGCAACAGGAGAGCAGCTCTAAGTGCAGGGATAAAAGGCTGCAGCTCCAGGAAGGACAAGCCTGAATGTGGCAGCTGTAAAACAGACCTACTCAGCTTGCAAAGAAACCTATCCCAATCTATCCCAATGGGCAGAGCCACTACCTGTGAACATCAGAAGCAACGAACACATCCCTGCTCCCATGTTCTGAAGCTTTCCAACCCGTGTTGGGGTGGAAGCTATTTACAGGCAGGAGTTAAACCAGCAGCCCTTCGCAAAGGGATGCTAATTCAATATTAAGTTACATAAGTCAATATTCTTGTTTCCCCTTTTATCCTTTCAGCCAACATAAACTAATACAAATGATAATAACATGTCACCCACGACCTCTTAAGTACGCTCCTTATGTTAGCGCTCTAATATTTATTCTCCCCTTGAAGCAGATGACTCAAGTTGAGTGAAAATTTACTTTAGGTAAAGGAATTCCTAAACTGCATTAAAGCAGTCTTCCTGACGTGTCAAAAACAGAACAGGCACCTTTAATTCTCTATCTTAAGCTCGTGGGGTGGGTTCAGTACAGCAGTACAGGTTCTGCTTCAACAGTCTAGATTACAACCCTGTGTTTACCTACAGCATTTTTCATCAGAAGTTTCCAGTTCTCAGCAAAAGACTCAGTCCAAGCATCAACTTTCTATCAATGTATCACAGGATGCTCCCTTCCATAAACATCCTTCTTATGGTGGTCACGGAGGACTCTACAAAGAGGATGGAGTCAAATAAAAGGAATAACACGAGATACGCATCTAAATAGAAAATGTATCCAACCTTCACAAAAACCCAACTGGCATAACAAGTGACAAGTGGGAGATGCATTTAAAAGGGAAAAAATCAAGTGTGCCACCTTCTGTGAACCCCACCAACTATCGTGAGCTCTTTTGCAATGCCCACAGCCACAGTGGCTGCTTGTTCTTAGCATAAAAGGCCACGACGGCGCACAAGAATCCCTGCTGATACTTGGAAGGCAGAGATCCAAGGTCAGCCAGGCTCCGAGCCAAGACTTTAGCAATAAGCCATCAGATCTGCTCTGAAGTGGGGAAAGTAAAAGGTCTTTTAATTGCAGAGCTCTACAAGGCCCTCATGCTAATGCTCACCTTGAAACCATTGGCTTTATGCAAACTGAGGACAGAGGAGACCACCTTCAGAAAGCCTTCTCCCCATGCCAGTGACTGAAAAGGATCCTTACCAGGAGCCTGACCTGCTCTTGGAGCAGCCATCACTTGGCCACGTTGAGTTTTGCACCACAACCAGTGCGGTGCGACCAAAATTTGCCATCCTACAGCACACCCATGGATGGCACTGGAAGAACTTCCCTCCCCAAACAGGACTTCTTAGGGCAGCTCATTGACACCAACATGCTTGGATCTTGGCTCAGCTTGGTGGCCAGGACCAGAGTGGCTTTGGTCACTGTCAAGCCTGAGCCGCTCTACCTTGGGAACGAGTCCGGAGCTCCATGCATGCTACAAAAACAGCTGCTGTGGGAGAGGCTGTGTTCGTAAATTGAGTGAGAAAGTTCATTAAACGATAAAAATTCCAACCGTGCCACCGGGATGTAAATTGCGTTCACATCCAGAGCTGACATGTTAAACAGTTTAATTTAGGTACAGCTCTTAGCAGCATTGGGTGTCTGCAACAGAAACAGATGCCTTGAATCATTTCAAAGTATGCTCCTGTCAGAAATGTCCTTTGTGACACCAAAATCAATTTCTTTCTCCTTTACTAACTACTTTTCCCAAAACAGAACAGAAAAAGTTGCTTTAATTTTATCTGTTGTAAGTGGTACAAAACGTGCTTTTAAGCTACTTAAGAACGTGGTAGCATATAACATGTGCAACTCCAGTAATTAGTACTATTTTGATAGAGTAACTGGCAATGAGAATGAACCTGATCCATCTTCATTATGGGGATCTATAAAACCTTTGACAAGCCTGGCATAAACAAAGACAGGCTGCTTCCTCGTATTTACTTTCTTGCTGCCACAAGACAGCACTAACCAGGAAGGATCCAAAAACAGCAGACAGGCTCAGAGCCCTCCTCACACATTGCACGGCACTGGAAATTGTCTGAACAAATGTGATGTCCAGAGCTTGGGGTGTTTCATACTGATGGTCAAAGGAACAACTCTGCAGTTCCAATGCCACGCATGTTGAAGTAGATGCTGTAAATTGTGCATTTTCACTGCGTTTGCAGATCCAATGAAAACAAAACACGCTGCTATATGGTAACAGAGTCAGTAAATTAAAAAAGATAATAATTCTAAGTGCTTAGTGACTTTAAATATTAACATTCAGAGGCCGCGTAGTTCTCCCATCGATCTCACCACTCTCTAAAACAAGCCAACACCAGTTTCTTTCTCTCTGTAGAAGCCTCCTCCTGACTGGATGATGGAAGAGCAAAAGGAATCAGAAAAAGCAGTGTTTTCTCTCCTGGGTTGTAGCTAAACACAAAATAGCATCATGCAGTTGTTTTTCACCTGTCCCTCAGCCCTTACCACCGAACAGTCTGCTTTTCAACTGAGCCTTCAAGGTTTTGCTTTTCAGTGCCTCTTCAACCCGTCCCATTCCCACCTCTCCCCCATGTTCGCCGCCCTTTGATTCCACCAGCAGAAGGCAACGGCTGTGACCTCCTGGGGGAAGTACTTAGCAGCTGCCTGACAAGAAGCATCACCCCAAGAATTCAGTTTCTGTCACTGCTAGCCTAATTCTAGCACTGAGACGCCAGATGAGCGATGGGGTACCTGCAGCTCTTGGGAAAGCCACACGTTTTAGAGGAAATGAGCCCAACTCCCCATTCTAGCCTTCCCCTGACACTGCAAAATCTATTTGTGAGCATCACAAGGAGGCAAGAGGAGTAAGTAAGGTATTGGGTCATACAGAAAACATGGGAAGCTTCTAAAAATTGCTTGCCTAATAATGCCAGCGTTGCCATTATTACTGTGTTTGCTTCAGTGAGTCCTTAGTGATCCTCAGGCTATGGGCAATGCATCCATCTCTGCCTGCCTGATTCCAGCACCTCAAAATGCTGGCTTTGCTTTAACTCTTATAGCAGAACACGCACTAAAATGTCAAGAGTTCTTACCTACTAACAGACAACGTCAGATTTCACAGCCAACAGATGTGTATACATGCATTGAAGTACAAATACATCAACAGTTTCTAACTTACTTCTTTTTAACCTATGCAATGGGATAATCCACCGTGTTCTAAAAGGAAAACAAGCGGGAGAGAAAGCTCAAAAACAAGTAAAGCTTCGAAAACATAACCCAAGTAAGCTCATGTTCCTGAAAAAATGGATTCAGAGGTTCCCAACTGAACAATGAATCAAGTAGCTAAGGGCATCTGCATATCAAATTAACATGCTTGGGATAAAAAAAAAAAAAGAAGCCATAAGCAATAGCGTTTGCCATCATATTTTAAGTTTATTTTTCCTTGTCTGACCAGCTCCCATAGGGCAGAAGGCTAATGATCGCACTTCATCACGAGCAGCACCGCGTATTTACATCCATCCTGCAACTGTGACAGCTGTGTCACTGATTCCCCAACCATTTCCACCACATGAACCAATCATCTGGTATGGAGCTGCAAGATGGAGTGCCCTGCAGTCATTATTCACCAAGCACTTTCATTAACAAACTGCCCTTAATTACAGTGGTAATTGCAAAATTATTTCATAGCGGCAATTATTCTTCTCAGCCCAATCCAAGCTATTTAAGTGGGACATTGTCTCTGAAAATGGCACAAAGCCAACTAATCTGCAACCAAGAATTTACTTTAATTGTGTTGCACGGCTCCTAAAGAGTGCACTCGAAACGGCAGCTTTGCAGAGGGCACTTCTTGTGGGAGAGCCCACGCCAGGCAGAGCGCTGCCATTAACCTGGCACACTGAATATCATCAGTGCAAACGAGCTGCCTTGAGTTACGTGCCAAATGCTTGTTGGGTTTGAATGGGACCGGAGCACCTTGGCAGTTTGAACTTTGGATGCTCAGGGATGCTCCTCAGGAGCACCAGATTGAGACGAATGGTTGATTTTCTCTAAAGGAACTGCAGCTGTATTAAAAACTCCGCACAGATCATCTTTATAACAACTCCGCAGCCAGTAAGTGAATCTATTTCATTTTGATCGTTGCAAATAACCCATTAATGAGAAAAATCTAGGCATATTAGTCAGCGACCTGAAATACTGCACGAGCACAAGCTCAGTGCCAGGCTGCAAGCAATTCGCATCTCTGACAGCGTTAGGGGGCAGCAGGAAAAAAAAAAGGGGAGAGTTATTACACAAGTTATTGCACACCACAGGAGTCACTGCAACTCAAGTTAACCGTCTGGCGTGCTCCTTTAAGAGCCACAGATTGGTGAGCTTTGCTCAATTAATTCCATGCTCTTTCTTGCTTCTGCTGCTTTTTAACATTCTCTGGAGTAAATAGGGAAGACGCGAGAGTGCAGAACACCAATCGCAGAACATTTGCAAAGCTCTCTCGTAGTTAGAAAAAACAAACAGCAGGGTCAACCTGCCATGAATTCGGCTCTTCTTGGCTCCCCAGGTCTGAGTACCTACACATAAATCATATTGCAGTGCATCTTGAATGCCTGGCCCAGTGTACACATTACCAATGCTGCAGTAACACCATCGTTGGTGCTCTGGGTGCTCCCAGTCCACAAGGACAGAAGCTGCCTGCAAAACGCCCAAGTTGCAGGTTTGGATTTCCTGGTCACTGAGCTTCCCAGCCTCTCCTCACTGCGCTGATCACAAAATGCTCTTGACAAGCTTGCAATTTGTACAGGAAGATGCACCTCAATCCATTCGGTTTTAGGAATTCGAAGGCAATTTGTCAATCCCGTTTTAATAAGAACTCCTGCAGCAAACACCTGGGTTAAAGGGAACAGGAAAAAAATTTCCAGCAACTTCCACAGCCCCAGTTCTGAGTTCTGTAAGTTAACCCTGTTTGTTAAATGAAGTCTCTCCACACTGCACGAGCAACAGCCCTCCTTCCACAAAACATTGCTATTTCTGCCTGAAGTTCACAATTATTTTTATTATTTTTATTTTTTTTTTAAGCACCACTCTTCCAGTTGCAAAAAGCTGCCCCAAACTGATGGGACCTCTGAGTGCCGGAGGAGAAAGGGAATCAATATCTTGTCAAGTAACAACAAGAACGGATCAGAAGCAGGGCTGTGAGCACTCCTCTATATAGAGCAACTCAGGCAAAGCCTCCCCTAATGATCCTTTGCCAAACACTTGCAGCACCTCCAGGCAGCACGCAGCTGCAGCACTGGCACTGGCTTATAAAATGCTGCAGAAAGTGAAGAGGTGCAGAGACTTGGTTGATAACGCAGCCGATGACAGACAGCTCGATCAGACACATGTTCACAAATAGCTCAAATACCTCCAATGACAATACGCTCATGCGTGCGGCGTCCCTGCACTTCTCAGTCAAACCAGAGACATTCAATAATCACCCAGAAAAGCACCATCTGTTATGCCTTATTGCTTAATTAAACTAAAATACAGAACTCCTTAATTCTCACAGCTCATAAAGATAAAGGTCATCACACAGCTTTACTGTCAGGTATTCTGTATATAAAACACAGAGGCTGGAGTTTCTTTCGGCCAGGCATCACCCAGACATCCCTCCATGCCCCTGCAGATTGCTGTGGGTGCCCCATCCCTGCAGGCACTCCAGGCCAGGTGGGATGGGGCCCTGGGCAGCCTGAGCTGGTGGGGGGCAGCCCTGCCCACGGCCAGGGGTGGCACTGGGTGGGCTTTGAGGTCTCCTCCAACCTGAGCCTTCTGTGGTTCTATGATTTGAAAGCTGCTGGGCACTGAAGCTCACAAAGCCCTCCAAGGGGTAAGTCCTTTTTGCAGGGATGTCTCAATTAGACGTTGGTTATTGCTGACAAAACCTATCTCCAGATTCACACTGCAATAATCTATCTGAGTTTCTACAGCAGTGACCTCTCAACTGTAGCAGTCAGTAAAAACTGAGCCCTGCTGACGGCAATGACAGGCATGAAACAGGAACCAACAGATTCCCATACTTTCTGTACAGAAGTCATAGAGGAATTGTCTATGCTTTGTGCCTTTTCCTTCTGCTTATTCATACAGAGAAAAGGGAAACAGAACTGTAAATATGGAACACGACTAAAATAGCAGCACTTAACCCCAAACAAGCCCAAGCTGGCCACAGGCTGCTTTTGCTGTCACATTCCAAAGAATGGAAGCAAAGAATGGTGACAGACAGCTTCTGGGCAGCTGCAAGAGGCAGCAGAGGGGCTGGGCAGCACTCGAGCAGCAGCACTGGGAGCCAGAGGAACTGCGGGGAACAGGGATGCTGCTACAGCAAGGCAACCTCACAGGCACTGCACAATTCCTTGGGGTTTCTGGGGTCACTGGTGGGGGCCAGCAGCACCCAGACGGCATCACCTTCTTCTGCTGGGCACTGGTACAGGCTGCCCAGTGGGGTGGTGGGATCACCATCCCTGGAAGTGTTCAAGAAACATGGTAACGTGGCACTGAGGGACGTGATGAGCGGGTAATGTTGCTGGTAGGTGGATGGATGGATTGAATTCCCTTGGAGGTCTTTTCCAACCTTTATGGTTCTACGAGTCCAACTTCAGCTTCTCAGCACTGGGTCCAGGATGGGCAATAAAGGTCCCACATTCCCCTTCTGCAGCCTGTTCTATGTGAAAAGAGATTTCTAGCACATCCACTTCTCTCAAGTTCCTGCCCAACCTGTCTGGCACGACAGCTGTGAATAATTGACCCCGGTCCTCTTTTCTCACCCAGAGACAAAGATTGAGACAGTTGCTGCCTGCCTACAGCCTAATCCAGATGGACAACACTCAATGCTCTACTTTCCCAAAGCTGCTGTCTTCAAAACCTTCCAGCATTATTACTGCTCTCCTCGGAAATACCTGCTTTGTCTTTCAGCCATGAGCCCCAGTGGAAGCCTCACTAACGCCAACCAAAATTCAATTACTAGCTTGTCAGCTTTTACACCTTCTCCTTTTCGAGATTTGGGTTATGAGAAAAGGGGAATTAAAACCTGTCTGATGGGCAAGAAGTCTTCAGATCACCATGGCACCTTCCAGTACCTCGCCTGAGAGCTTTGCACAGCACTCGAGACTGATGGGATGCGTTACTGAGCTCCCCTGAAAGACAAGGGCTAGCAGAAGGAAGCATGATGTTGGGTTTTTTTTGCTTTCTGCTTCCTGTAGGTGGAGGCAAACTCCTTGCTGAGAAAAGGAGGACATGCAGAAAGTGGAGCTGAACGTACCTCTGGCCCGGCAATACCACCAGCACTACATCTGGGCCACTTACTGAACCCCACAGCACATCCTATATTCCATCTCACCACCATCTGCCACAAAATCTGTAACAGTCTGCTATCATTTCTGACTGCGAGGTAACTGTGGAAAAGCCCTGCAGAATTCAGGGCAAAGCAAGCCATGCCAGCACCACTGGGTTGGCTGGGGACCCAGGGGAGCTGCAGGGCTCTGGTGGCAGCCCCCCAACCTCGTGCATGACATCTTGTTGCCGCATACACATCCACAGAGCTACCAGGTGTTGATGAGCACAACCACAGCACTGCAAGGAGACACTGAAGTTCACCCTCTCTCCCCAACCCAGGCGTTAAAATTTCAAGCTCCAGCTATCTGAACACGAACAGATGAGCAAGAACATCACGCTGCCCTTGGTGTAGGTGCAGTGCTTTATATCTTCATTAATATTTCACTTTCTCCTCTCTCTTCCTCCTCCTGTAACGGCCCTCGCTTCATTTCTGTCTGCAGGAGACACCATTCTTTCCCACTTCTGAGCTCTCGTTTGTTTAAACAAACACTCCAACCATGAGACTGCACACTTCCAAGGCAATCAGCCATTCCCCTCCACCTGGGGTAAACTGCTCTAATTACTTCCTAAGCCATTAAGAAGCATCACTGAGCAGCAGAAGACCTCGGCTTGCCTGCTTGCTCACCCACCACCCCCAAAGCACGCACCAAGGTGCAAGAGAGCAGATTTCACTCCCTCAGCACGAGGTGTCCCAGTCATTCACACCGAAGTGGTAAAGTTCTGTGCAAGCAGGCTGAGCTGCTGGACCACTTGGACTGCAATCCTTGGTCCCATGCTCCAACACTTGCTAGTTTTCTGACTTGATTACGAAGAAAATTAAATTTTACAAATATTTCACTACATATCTTTTGAAGCTTATTAATATTAATATCAATTTCGTCTCTTATGTGCCTGGCATTCAAAAATCCATTTTAAAATCTCAAACTAATTTAAGATTTACATCTAGAATACCAATTAGCAAGTAAGATTTCCTGTTCCCTGTTTTGCCTGGCACCCGTATCTGCCCAGTTTGTCTTAGATGTCACTTGGTAGCACTTAAAGAAGATGAATATTAAAAGCATGCTTTCGCCTACAAATGTTTTATAGCTTTCTGACCACTGAATTTGTTTAAAGCTGCAATTATACTGAACAAACAGTCCCTAGAAGACCAAAGGATTCTATTCATTTGCATGACACCATATAAGTAGCAAACCGATATGGTTCCAAATTAACGTTTGGAATGCTATACTGAATAAAACCAACGTTGTATTCCATGCATATCCATGTCATAGGACGGTGTGAGTTGGGGGGGACCCTCAAAGGCCGCCTGGTGCCGCTCCCTGCAGCGCACAGGGACACCCACAGCTCAGCAGTGCTCACAGCCCCGTCCAGCCTGACCTTGGCTGTCTGCAGGGACGGGGCACCACCGCCTCTCTGGGCAACCTGCTCATGGTGAAGCATTGGCACGTGTTTGCTTTCCTGTATGCGTCGTTTCAGACAGAATCTTTAAGGGATTCATTCAGTAAGAGCAGCATACTACCTGGTTTCCATGCTGCAGCCTTTGCTTTTCTTCCCCTCCTCCTGATCTGCCACAGATTTACATGCATTTATTTTATTTATTCTAAGAGCCATTTTCCCACCTTGAGACAGACGCTTCTGACGGTAACTATCCTGAAACGTACAGAACAAAATGGAAAAAAGAATCATCTTTTCTCAGCCAACTATCCAACAAATGAGAGATGAACGCTAAATTAATATCATTTAAAAAGCGGTATATCAAAAGTTACAAATGGAAGAGCTGCCTGGCCTGTCCATTTGCCTTTCTGTAGAGCTGTTTGCTGTAATGTGCACCGAGGTGCTCTGCCCAGTCTACTCCAGAAATGACAAGTCATTAAGCCTCCATCGTTCCTCTTGGGAGACTATTCCAGTCTAATAAATCTCATCACTTCACATTGCTCAGCTTATGTTTCACCCTGCTATTTTCAATTCTTTTCCTGGACAGAGGTCCGAGCAGCACAGGCTGATTGCTTCAGGCACCAACTCCATGCTCCCTCCCTGCACCGCAGTGTCCAAGCCCTGCAGACCCTGGGGGCTGCACCAGTTATCAGCACCTGAAATGCTCTTTTCAGTGCAATACAACACCAGCAGTGCTGTAAGCATCTCACCTCCCAGTCTGAACAAGCACAGCAGCTCAGCACTGCTTTACTGGTGCCCACATGGAGCCCTGTCACCCACCTGCCAGCTCCCACGGCCCTTCCCCCCTTCCTCCCACAGGTCAATATTCCCTATGTGGATTCATTAAACGCTTCCAGGTCATTTACTTTCCTCTCTCATTTTTAAGTAATTCTAGAACGCTCTGTCATCCTTCTGCTCTCCTGCATCTGCAGCACCTCCCCAACAACTCGTACAGGATTAATAAACTACTCCCCCCCAGTTGTTTTTTTTTTACTTAAACAATCTTTGTTAACAAGCTCATTTAACAACAACCTGCAGCATCTCACGGGCTCCTCCTCCAGATCTAATGAATTCTGATTTAATGATTCTATAATACTACACTTTCCATCATCTAAAGGAGAGCTACAAGAAAGGAAGGGAGGGACTCTTGAGCAGGGTTGATGGTGATGGGACAAGAGAAACGCATTCAAACTAAAAGAAGAGGGATTGAGACTGGAGCTGAGGAAGAAGGTTTGGCAGTGAGGGCGGTGAGGCGCTGGCACAGGTTGCCCAGAGAGGCGGTGGTGCCCCGTCCCTGCAGACAGCCAAGGTCAGGCTGGACGGGGCTGTGAGCACTGCTGAGCTGTGGGTGTCCCTGTGCGCTGCAGGGAGCGGCACCAGGCGGCCCTTGATGCTCCCTTCCAACTCAAAAGGTTTTATGACTACTTCAGTCCGTTTTCCAGCCTGTACAATAACATCCAGATCTGAACCTGACTGCGTGCCCACAGCTTTCCAGCTGGTGCAATCCCACAGCAGGGCACCAGTCCCAACAGCAGACATACCTGCAGCCTAAAGGAGGCAGAATCACAGAACGGATTACCTTGGAGGGCACCTCCAACCTCCATAGAAAGAGGAAAAGGAAATGGGTCTGTACTGGATTAGAGATGAAGCTTCGGAGGCATTCAGCAGTCCCCAGCAGGTACTGCAGCCCCACTCACTGAGAAAGAAATGGGAACAGAATGGGCACCACAGCTGGCAGGCGCAGGGCAGCCATGCCTGCAAAATGGGGCGAGCTGCTCCTCAGCCCTGCTGCCGTTCCCTGGCTCGGCTCCTTGCTCTGCTATTTGGGAAAGCCACACGCAGCTCAAGTGCTCGCGCTTCTCTCCTTTTATCTCAGATGACTCATGAGCTCAAATCAAAATATTTTCTTTAAAGCTGGCAAAACCGAAGCCAAAGTTTCTCTTCCTTTTATAAATGAAAGTATAAGCAGTGCAGCCGCAGTCATGGAGCCACAAGTGTCGGTTCTGCATTTCAGCTGCGTTACTCCTTTCTCACCCATCGTGCAAACCAAAACCATCACATGATGCATTCTGAAGGGCAGCACCCAATTAACATCATGCTAAATATAACTTCATTTCACGGAGAGGAAAAAAAAGCGTGCATCAGCAAATCTCACCCTGGTTACCTCAAGAAGTCAAAAAGTGATCCCAAGGAGGAACCATGCTCCTTGGCTCCATGCTAACCACATCCCCCAGCGCTGTGGCTGACAAATAACCCAACACGGGGGTCAGTGCCCCACATTCCACCCCACCCTGAGGTCCCTGTGCTCCTCCAAGGCCACATGCAGACCACGCACAGCTTCTTTCATGGCTTATTACAATGCATGGAAAGCCAAGGTGCAGACCTGCTTTAAAACAACGCCTGGCAATCTTTATCTCTTGGATTATTGTTCTTCCTGTATCTAAACCACAGAGCAACAGAAAGTTGCCAACATAAATTTCATCAAGCGGGTTTCACTTTATTATAACAACAAGATCAGAAAACAATTCTCTATCTTCTTGTCAACTTAAACGTTTCAATACCTAATTCAATGTTCCCAATCTAAAAATGCGTGCACTGGGTGAGAAGCCCGTGTAATATCTTCTCTTTATATCCATCTCCTAAAGAAAGAAATTACACCAGCCATTTGTCACGACCGTCACTGCAAAGATAAGTAACAACTGAAATAACTTTAACTTACCTTAAGAACTAAGGCAACCATAAAAAATAGCTGTATGTGCACGTTACACCACCCTATAGCAGAAGATTAATTTAATTCCTTGGGAACAAAATTAATAGAGGACCTAAAAAACAGTGACAATTTATCATACTGAAGAGCCATGGATATATTTTGCATAAGAACGTTACCAGCATAATAGCTAAAGAACATATCAATTTCAAAAGAATCTACAGAAGCCATAATTTTCTTATAAATAGTAATATAAGGAAATGAGATTAGGGCTGGGAAAATCCAAGTTCTGATCCTAAATCGAAATACTACATACATCATTTTTGTTTCCAAAGCACAGAACGCAGGTAGTTTTTCAGGAAGCCAAATGCTTAACGGCATAGGCAAAACACTTTTACTTAAAGAGAAAATCTCCAGTACATCTTTCTGCTGTGGCACCTTCAGTGCTTTAGCCAAGCACTACGTAGCAGCACAACGCTGTGCCACAGATGACAGAGGAACTCGTGCCCCACAGCTCAATAAAAGCAGCATTCTCCCATTTATCCTAACAGCTGCTAGAAATGCTGTTTCCTCCTCCCAAGAACTCACACCCAGCACCGTCCTCATCCACGGCACGATGGCTTCGTGCCAAAGCAATGGTAGTTCAAGATTTGCCTCGCCTTTGCTTTGTGTTGTATAAAATTACAAGATTTACGCAGGTGCATTTTGTTCCAAGAAGGACACATGCAAGCTTAAGTGGCTACAGAAGGAGATAACATTACAGCAAGTCTCATTTTTCAGCTGTGTGCCTAAGACTAATAATAGAAATGCACGCTTGCCATCTAAGTAGCATTTTAGCACTCCAGAGAACTTAATTTCACAAGTGATGGGGGTTATTTAATCCTTAGATATCACCAAATTCTCCTTGTTAAAAATGCAAATCAACTGGTGCTAAATGAAAGGCTGGAAAACAATGCAACAATCAAGACGCAGCAATACATGGGAGGGCAGATGAGCTGCTGGCTATTCAGGACTGGACAAAATTCATCGGTCAGCTGTGGGAAACAATTCATCAGCATTCTTTGGAAAAGATGAGGCAGCTGTGAATAACATCTCTCACAATACTTCCCGCGATAGAATGGATGACCAAACTCACACACACGGTCTCAAGATATTTGAGTTTTCCATTTCAGCAATGAGAAGGGGAGGTTTGGTATCTCCCCTTACAGACCTCGCATGTTTATCTGCCAGTTCCAGGTGCAGCTGAAGCAGCTGTAATCTCGCCGCTTCTATTTGGAGCAGAGCTTGTGACTATCAAGGACCAACTCTGCTTGTCCGAATGCAAAAACAAGAATTCAAACAACACCGTGAAGCACAATCACCTCAGAAAGTTCCTTCTGCAGAGGGTTCAGGTTTGAATAGCTATCCTAACACAGCAGAATAACTCCTCCTTGCTCTAAACCGGAGAGATATGGACTTGAAGGCTGGACCATTCAGTGCTGCACTTGTGTTGAGGCAGCACCAGACAGGAGCAGAGACTGGAGAAGAACTCGTTGAGAGCAGCCCTGCAGAGAAGGACTTGGGGTCCTGATGGGCAGAAGTGGGACGTGAGGCAGCAGTGTGCGCCTGCAGCCCGGAAGGCCAACAGTCCCCTGGGCTGCAGCAACAGAGGGGGGCAGCAGGGAGAGGAGAAGGAGGGGGTTGTGCCCCTCTGCTCTGCCCCTGCAAGGCCCCACCTGCAGTGCTGTGCCCAGGCCTGGGGCCCCCAGGACAGGAGGGATGCGGAGCTGCTGGAGCGGGTCCAGAGGAGGGCACGAGGATGCTCAGAGGGCTGGAGCACCTCTGCTGTGAAGGCAGGCTGAGGGAGCTCAGCTTGGAGAAGAGAAAACTGCAGGGAGACCTCATTGTGGCCTCCCAGTACCTGGAAGGAGCTTACAAGCAGGAGGGGGAGCAGCTTTTTACGCAGCCTGATAGTAATAAAAGCAAATGGAAAGCACCAGGCCTGCAGGTGCAGATGCTGCAGGTTGCACTGCTGGTGGCCATGGGATGGTAGCAGCACGTTGTGCCCCTTCCAATACGAAACACACTGCTCGTCAGCTCTGCCTTAGAAACTTCACATCTGAGGCAGAAACCAAGGGCAAAACTAATCAAAAGAATGCAGACGCTGTGCCTGCAACGGGGAGCGCGGGGAGGCGGGGGGAGGAAGAATAGGGGACTTCTCTCATGGCTAAATTTAGTATGATTTTCATCTGCCTTGAAAATGTCAGCACTCAGCAAGGAATAAAACAAGGTTAAAGAATGTGAAGTTGAAAGCGAATGTCTTGGTGTTTATCTACAAAAGCAGCACAACTTTTAACGGCATCATCCCAAGTGAGAGCGATGCAACTCCACACTGAGCATTTGCATCACGCATCCCCACGCAGAGGAAAGCACTGCACTGGGCCTGGTGGCTGCAGCCCCGCTCCATTTATCAGCACCTCTGCCATCGACAGCTTGGCTTTTTGTGCCAAATACTACCAGCAAGCATTGCTGTAGCTGAAATGCTCCTGATGCAGGGTGACAGCACTGTCATTATTACCAATGCTTTCGGCTCCAGTGTAAATTCACCCTGAAGGCCTTCAGGAAAAATGTTTGTTCCGCAGGCTCTCCTCGAAGAACTCAGCTGCTGTTTGCTCCGTGTTCTCTGACTCTGCCACGTCAAGCACAGCCATTGTGAGGAGAATGCTGCACAGCCATACCATCTTAAGCATCTATTTCCAAAATCACGTTATCCCACAGCAAAACTACAGCATCACATATGTAAGCACAGCTAGGAATGATCAGATGATACCCAGTGAGATCAGCAGCCCATTCCTTTGGTGGGGATCAGCCCTTCCTCCAGGGTAAGTGATAGGATGAGAGCGAACGGCCTCGAGCTGCACGAGGGGAAGGTCAGGAAAAACTTCTCCACAAGGGTGATGCACTGACATGCATTGCACGGGGAGGTGGTGAGCTCAGCATCCCTGGAGGTGCTTGGGAACTGTGGAGATGTGGCACTGAGGGTCACAGTCAGTGGGCAATACTGCTGGTAGGCTGGATTGCATGCTATTAGAGCTCTATTCCAAGCCTAACGGACTCTATGATTCTATCATCTCAGACACAGGTGGCTTCCCAGGACAGGCACGGCCCCTGGGATCAGAACACAGGTACACAGCACATGGCTATTACTTTCTCCACTGCACGTTTCATTCCACCGCCTGATAAAAACCCCAAAATCCCACATACGATCTGTGGGCAGGATTTAAGTCATGGTTAACCACCACGTATCACCTCAAAAAGAAATCCTGGGGCATTTGGCAAAGGAATCACAGAAAGGCCAGAAGACAAACCAGTGACTCATCTATGGCACAGAACTAGAGAAAGGCACTGCATGAAAATGAAAGTGAAGATCTGAAAATCAACGCTGTTTTTTTTTTCTCTGAAAAATGATGGCAGCTGCAATATAGTTGCACAAATAAAGAGGCTTATAGTGTTACTGGTGGGTTTCACAAGACTGTTAATAAGGGATGCAAATATCAAGCTGCAACCTGTTATTTACTAATCAAATGTAATACTCATTTTCTTCCCAAGATTAGACCCCAGTTGTCAATTTCTGCACACCATGGTTAGTTCAGCAGCAGTCTCCAGATCCACCAAAGATCAGACCTCCAGTGCCTGCAGTTAGCAGCACCCACACTGGGCAGCCCCAGCCAAACCTTTGGGCAAGCACGGAAGGTCAAACTGGAGGTCATGACACCCAGGAAGCAACGTTCATTTAAACGATGGTTTTATCTCCCCGAGCAGCTGATAAGGTGCTGCTTACTCATGGGCATTTCTGAGACTGGAGAGGGAAAAGAAAGGAAAGCATTATTCAGATATTCCTATGTATACGTAGGAAGGAAGATTACCTTAAGCAAGACCATGTTCTAAGAAAGTCATCAGATGACCAGGGGTGGGGGAGCATGAAGTACCGGCTCAGCGCTGGTGTTTGTTTTCACTGGAAACGTATTAGATTAAAAGGGCCATGCTAATGTGACATTTCACTATCACAAAGAAAATCCAATACTAAAATTAGAACATAAATCAGGCTCAAATATTCTTCCAGACATGCAATCAACTTTGCTTTCCACTTATCCTCCTTTATGCATCAAGGGGTTGTATTAAATTCTATTATGTATCTGTTAACTGTAAGCATATAACTTCAAGAGAGGTGCTGAAACAGTTAGAGCACTGCAAAATACATCAGGTTCACTGCAGATAAAGCAAGGTGATTAGAGCACTTTGAAATATTCTTCTAAAATCAAGATTGAAAGATAAATCCTTTGGAGCCCAGGATATTTATCACGGCGCATTCCAACTGCAAGGTACCATGGGGAATGAAGTAAAAAGAAGTGGGACTTGAAATGCAGCATCAGCTCATAAAAGCAATAGTGTTTGCACTGAAAATAACATTACAGCCAAGCAGCTATTTGGTAACCAGCAAACAGCTTTAAGTGTAGATTGCATGTATGCAAACTTAATTAACGCAGTCAACTTGAGCCAAACTCTATACAATATGTCCACAGCAGCACATCCAAGTAGATCCTCACCTTCTGCTACAAACTCTATTGCCTAATTTAGCAAACCAACGTCACACCAAAAGTTGGCTTACGGTATCCAAGGAACCAGAAATAGCCATATCCTTCCAAAGTCAGGCATCATTCACCTCATTTGCTTCCTACTGCAAACCAGAGGGAAGTGCCCACGAGCTCAAGCTGGAATTTGAAGGCTATCATGGAAAGATACTGAACCTAGCACAAAGCTTGAATCGGGATGCAATGAAATATAAACAGGCCACAATAGGCTTCGTAAATTAAACACTACATTTTACAGCATATCAGAGCTTACTGCATTAATAATTAGCATTTTCTTTGTCCCAGCTCCAATGAATTTATATCATCCTTCAACACTGTTTAGCCAAAGCAAATAAAAAACAAGAAAATCACATTGCTTTTTCCAATCCGTACAAAATGATCTGGATATTCATGTTCAAATTTGCTATCATGGATTAGCTGAAGGCAATTACTTGACTTGCTGAATTCTTTTACAATAATTTAAAAAGAGAATTCAAGTCCTTTCTAATAAGAAAAATGAAATCCCATTAGTTGCATCTGCAATGTATATTAACATTTCTTTTGTTTAGAAAGGTTAATATCCCCCAAATAAAGGAGCACAGATTGCCTGTTAAAATAATTACATCATGACATTTCGGAAAGGTTGGTGGATAGACATGGTTTCAAGCAAAGAAATAAACAAAATAAGGAGGCATTAAAGAAAAAAGAAATTATCCATGACTTAAATATGAAATGCATTGGCAACTCCCACCACACTAACAGCTTTCATGGAGGTTTTCTCCTCTGTGGGTTTTCTTGCCCTATAGAAAACACTTTCAGATGCCAGCATTCAGCAATGGGCAGGGTAAATCTGAAGTCAGCATCCTGCTAGCACAAGGTACAAGGGCTGCCTTGGCCTCAAATCCCATCTCCAAGGGAATAGCAAAGCAACTGAAAGGCACAAAGGGATGAATGAGGAGGACAAATGCAGCAAACATGCACGTTTCAGTAAAAACTTACTAATTACGGTTCTGACAGCATGGACCAGCACGAGAAATGGTGAAATGACACAAGCAGCAAATTCAAAGCTCGCTTGAGCCTTACGAGTCTTGCTTTGGCAGCTGTTAGGCTTCAAAGCTTGCTTTCCTTACTAGCTAGAAAAGCTAATTCTGGCCCCTCCACATCCGCAAACTTCAAGCAGCACCAACTGCATGCTTACTTTACTAATGTACATGTAAGGAGCAATTTCATTTTAAGAGATTGGGGCTCAAATACTGAAGGCGATACAGTTTCAGCTCCCCAGTGCGTTGCTGCAAGCCACCCTTAGCTGCTGTGTGTCACCACGAAGCAGCCGGCCCACATCAACAAGCATCACCACAGATCACTGTTTGTAACCCAACAGATTTCCTGGTCACCCTCCTACTTCTTCCTCAATAAATTCCTACAGAGAAGAGTAAACAAATGCTCCACCTGTTTGTTTTTTTTGTCTGGGTTGATGTACATTTAAACCAAAAGGTACAGGTAGATTCCCTGTCCTCCTCCCATCTTCTCAAGACATACAGCAGATTCACTGTGTTCCTCTGCTGAAATCATGTTTTGCTTTTAAAGCCATCCGTGGATTCCTGATTAAAAAAAAAATTAAGTTCTCTTCATTGTATGAAATATTTGCATATTTTAAAGCGTTTCAAAAGCAACAAATGTTAGATTCCAAATGAGCTTGGAACATGCACATATAATTAGCCCCGTCTAACAAATCTGCTCATGACTGCAGCGGTAGTAAACAAGTGAATTTAAGCCAAACCTGTTTCAGAGGCATCAAATGTCAAGGTCTAACTCCTAACACCTCATTCAAAGCCTGGCAGGTGATATTTCCTTGGAGTCTATTTACTTTGACTAGGCAGCATTGAAGGATAAGATGCACTTTAATTCAGCAAGTTCTCACATGCAGTGAGATGCGCTGTTTTGTAGTCTATCGTGGTTATTCTGCCTCAGCTTGCGATGGTTCAAAGACCACACCAGGATTACAGAAACTCTGCAAAGCCTTCTCAAAGAGCTGTTACAAGCCTCAGGGTCTGTTCCTCTCTGTGGATGTCTGCAGGAGGGCAGGAAGCAAGTGATTAATACACTGCTGTAAGTTAACTTATGCTGTCCAATTTTAAAAGCAACTTAAACAAATCTGCTTGTGATTATACTAGTTAGCAACTGATTTTAAGCCAAACCTGTTTTTCAGGTCCCAAGTCAAGGTCCAACTCCTACTCAGTAACATCTCAAGCTGCAAGCCATTTCCAATACAAACCTCCACCCACTCAGAAGCATTTTATGACAGCAGGGCACCGGCACGCCGCACAGCTCCCAGCTCCGTGCTGCACGAGGACATGGAGCCGAAGAGCTGCAGCTCCTGAGCCAAGTGCCAACTTCAGCAAATGATGTCACTGCAGCCTGGAGAAGCACAGAAATCTCGATGCTGAAGACACCCAAAACAGTGAATAAAAGATGCATCTCATCATTCATAAAACGCCAATAATGCTGAACGGCTTTCTCACGAGTTATGTTGAAAGGAGAAGAAACTCTCCATAGCAAGGCATCCATAAAGCAGACAGATAACTGAGTCCTCATGTAGAATCACAGATTCCTTTGAGCTGGAAGGGAGCTGAAGGCCGCCTGGTGCCGCTCCCTGCAGCGCACAGGGACACCCACAGCTCAGCAGTGCTCACAGCCCCGTCCAGCCTGACCTTGGCTGTCTGCAGGGACGGGGCACCACCGCCTCTCTGGGCAACCTGTGCCAGCGCCTCACCGCCCTCACTGCCAAACCTTCTTCCTCAGCTCCACCTCAGTCTCCCCTCTTTAAGTAGCAACTAACGTTTTCAAAATGGACACGATGGGCTGATCAGGAGCTCTGCTCTGAGGACTGGGTGTCACCCAGCAGCCCATGAGGCAAGGGAAGCAGCAGCCGACCGCAGCAATGCTGGCATGCTAACTACCAACCAGAGACTACAAAGGGGCAGTGAAAACCTTAACTGTACAAGCTAAGACACGGCAGGAGAACAAGAAAAATTATCTTTGATCAAGTGGACGAGTATTCCTGATAAAAACCAGTGCCACTGAGTTCCACTGCTCTCACACATACTTAGAAATGAAGGACGACACAAAGCATCTTGCTTTAAGTAGAGTTTATTACAGAGAATGACGCACGGTGTGACAACAGTGGTGTAACAGTCATCTTCCCCTTCAGTTCTGAAATTAGCAGAGAGAAAATGAGATTTTTACAGAAGTCTGTTCAAGATGACTTCCACAACAACATTACACTGAAATACTAAATTGTAAGAATGTTTAATACTGATGATAACGATCCATCTTTTCTTATTGCCTCTTCCATGAGATTGGAATGAAGGCTGCCTCCATCCTAAAAAGGTCATGTTTGCATTTCTGGTAAACACAATGCATTGTTTTTTCCTCTCCACCCAATATGCTCAAGTGAGTCACATCTGGCTGACTTGTCAAAAGATAGTGAAAGTTTGAGGAAATGGTGTTCCACAGATGTTGCTGACTAAAAATAGCCTTTTCACAAATGATAACAATTTTCCAGCTCAGTGGCAAAATATACAGCTCAAAGACACGTACTGCCAATAGAGATTCATTGCAGATGGTGAGTTAAGCAACTTGTTTCTTGTACTATCCTAACTTCTCCTTGCTACCAGATTTTATGTGTAACCAAATAAAAACATCCCAGAATTTCAAATTCTACTTTTGAAGGCTCACTGCAGAACATCAGCTTCATGTGATCTAACAATCTACCTCAACATCCTTCCCAACAGCAACCCCTTCCCAACAGATGGAACGGCCTCCATGTTACAAAGCAGCTCTTCGCTGGGTGTTACGAGGCCAGGGGTTGCAGAACCTCCAGATCAATTATTCATCTCGGTCAAATGCCATCCAGTACTGCAGGCCAGTAAAAAACAGTACTGCTAGGTTTATTAAAAAACACTGATCTGGGAAAAATGCTTACGCTGACAAAATTGTTGCTTGAGAAACATAGCTTAAGATTCCTCCCGTGTTCCCAAAAGAATAGGGTAAAAGGATCAGAGGGCGCCACGCACAAAAGAACCATCCCAGACAAGGAATTCTGACCGTCTCCTGCCTTCTCTGCTCGTTCAAATCTGCAGGAGTAGCTCAAAGCATTCTCAAAAGCTGCTGTGAAACTGACATCTGTAGGAGATGGAAAGACATGCATGTGTCTCGAACTCATACCTCACACACCTACCTTTGGAAGCAGAGAACTGTGCCACCCATTCCTGCACGAGCTCTGAAGTTTTATTTTCAACGCTGAGGTTGCACAGGCTCCTCCTCATCTCAGTGGTCAGGCACTGGAATGGACTGCCAAGGGAGGTGGTGGAGTCACCGACCTGGGGGTGTTCAAGGAAAGGCTGGATGCTGTGCTGAGGGACATGGTTTAGTGGGAGCTGTTGGGAATAGGTGAACGGTTGGACTGGATGATCTTTTAGGTCTTTTCCAACCTTGGTGATTCTATGATTCTGCACCCCAAATTTGCTACTGGATTCCCACGAATCTGCCAACAGTGTTGCAGTAAGGGTCAGCAGCCCCTAAGGATGGTCACATCCCATCTTGCACCAGCACAGATCACACAGCCACACTGCGGGCTCCTCTCACATCTTCCCATTCATCCTTCAAGAGTGAGAAGGAAAGCGCATGCCTTCCCTGTCATGCACCAGGAAAATAAAACAATGCAATGGCTTGGCTTCCTGCTGAACAAGGGAATGAGCAGCACTCCAGAAACCTAAGCAACACTTACAGGGAATTTAGCAGCAATGAAGACAGAGTACTGCAAGCCTGGCTTTGCAGCGAGATGCTTCTCACTCACCCTGAAACAAACCGTATCAATCACATGCATTGCGTCAAAGGAAACAGTACTGCTTCACCACACCTGAGATCTATCTCCTTAAGTATTAAAAATAGGTAAATAAATGAACAAACTACAAATCCTTAACATCCAGCTTCCAAAGGATTCATTTTCAGATCAGCTGCCTGTAATGAAAACAGTTGTTCTCGTGCAAATTAATCAGAAGAAAACCGCCGATTTTGCACCTTGGGATAGAATCTTTCAAAGCCGTATCTTAACAGGGACACAGAGAAATAATAATGTTTTAGTGCCAACCAATAAATAATAGAGGAATAAAACACAGACAAAGCAATTTCTGCAAACTCTGCTAGGAATGCTTCTACAGTTATTGATAGCAGAGAAACTGAATATGAACAACATCAGAGCGGCAAAAATAGGAAAAATATCTTCTGGAAAACATTCTTTAACATGAATACTGATATCCCACTGGCATCTAACTCAGAGCTCTGCAGAGGAGAAAAATACTTCAAAACCTGATGCATTTACTGTTGAAAACTCTTTACATTCCATGACTAAATCATAACCGCTACAGTGGTATTTCAATCTGCGATTCTGCTGATGTTCACAAACCGAGCTGTACTTGTGTGGTTTATGCTGTCAGCAGAACCCCTTGACTGAACACCATGTCATTCATAAGATAAAGTGTCCAAGAGGCAATTCACCGGGTCTTAAAAAGGAAAGAGTGATGACCTCAATCCCCTTAGGAAGGCTGTCTCCCTAAAACGTCTTCAAAAAGTGAGAAAAATGGATTCTGCAGGAATCTATCATCTCTTACTTAAGTGGCCAGGCTTAATGCCTGGCGCGCTGCACTTTTCCCTTAAATTATTCAGCATTTACATTGATCTCTGTCCTTCATAACGGCTGCTCACGTAGAGACACACAGCATACGGACATTCTGACCCAGGATGCAAAGCTTCGTGCTTCTTCGCAGCCTCTGTGCTTTGTATAAACAGCTCTCTGCTCCCATACACCACCACTCACATTTATGCCTTGCGATGCCAACTGCAGTGTGTGCTGCGTAGCAAAAGCTGGAGCCCTTATTTACAATTTGTCTGCCTTCGCTTCTTGCAGCGGGGCTGTTCTGCTTCTTAAAGCAAAGAGCCCATGTTTATAGTTATTTACAGACCAAAAAAGCAGCGTGTTAATTTTGTTCCCTTTCCTATCCCTTACTCACCTATTGCAAGTTCGATTCAGAAACACAAAGTCCCTCTCCTCTGGGGAGGGAAGGGGTTGCAAACAACAGACAGAGCTGAATTGCGCCATAGCCACCAAAATGACCAAAACCTGAATGGGGAGCAATTCTACTCAATGCAGCCCTTTGTGTTTTTTTTCTTGGGTTACTGCTCAAATTCACAAACCTGATAAATGACTGGAAAGGAAGTATTTGTTAAATCTTTTGCAGGCGTCAATTTAACTGATGGAAACAAGCGGATATTTTTTTCCTCACTGCTGCAGTAAAAAAAAAAAAAACACAGAGAAAAATAAAAAATAAGAATAAAAATCCCACAGCAGTTCTTTCCCTCCAGGGAAGATGGGTATTTGATATTCTAAGTATTTCTACAGCAAAACTGCAGGAAGACAAAGAGAAGGCATTCTTGGGAGTTCTGAGCATGCTATGCTAAAGGAAAATGCCCTTCGCTCCTCCATTCCCAGTTCACCTCCAGGGGTGAATGGGCACCATCTGCACCAGCTTGTCCCACCTCCTCTGCTCAGCTCAGGCACCAGAACACCACCTGTGAGAGGTATTAAGGCACTGCTGGAGCAGAGGGACCTGCAGCAAGCTCCTCATTGCAGTCAACGATCACAGCAGCACTGCAATCTTGCTGAGGCATTCTGCTTCCTACCCGGGTGCAGGCAGTTGTCCAGCACCAAAGGAATGAAATGTGGCAAAGCCACCTTTTCAGATACCAGCAAAAATACTCCATTTGTTGCCAGACAAGCACTTCTAATATGTGACAAAAATCCACAAGGACTCTGGGGAGGTTGTTTACAAGTCAACAGAACATAAGAGGAAAGGAAACATCATCCATTCCTGCTTGCCCAGAAAGCATATAGCAAGCCACTGCATCACAACTGGGTAAGTGCAGTAGCGCTGAGCTGGTGGTCTCTTCTTTAAGAGCTGCAGGGATGCCAACAGCAGAGCAGCCATAAATAAACATCTCAAAGTGAAAGTTTTGTAACATCTACCATGCCTGTCACACACAAATGCTCTGCGTAGAGACAGATGGTGCAGGCTCCTATTAGCAATGAATAATGAGATGTGAAGCAAAAGGTGTGAGATGCTATTTAACCTTGCTTTCCCCCCAACATCATAAGTCCTGAACTGTACAACATTTGATATTTTTGAGGTTATAAAACACCAAGAGCAGCAGTAATCACAGGTTAGCTGTGCACCAGCTATTTCACCTTCTTTTAAACCAAATCTGTTCCCATTCCTTCAGCCTTCTTCAACACTGGCAAGCCAAATGGTCTGCAACAAAGTTATGTAACAGCCAGCTGCAAGCCACCATCCCAATAAGCAAAGCAATGCCATACCAGGCACCTCTTCACACACACAGGCATATATTAGAAAGAAGGCCTGAACAGCCATCCTGATGTTACTGGCAGGTCCAGAGATCAACTCAACCAGCAAGAAGTGGTGAAGCGATCAGACAGGGAAGTCTTGGACTGAAAACTGACCTGGCAAGAGCTGCAAAAACCAGGTGTCTCCTCTCAGCTGGATCAGCGCACTGGCCTGGCTCACTGCTGTCCAAAATGACACAACCTGAGCAGAAATGCTAAGCAAAGTGAGCTTACTCATGCTGGAGAGGACACAGGGAAAGATAATGCTCTTCAAATTCCTCAGAGGTGTCGTCAGGGAAGATATATCGTTCTGCATATGCATTACAGATCTGGCAAGCTGCAACAGGTTGAAACCACAGCACAGTAGGTTTATTCAAGTATAAAAACCACTGAAATGGATTGCTTAAGGCAGTCACAGCTGTCTTAAAAACACACTGACGATGACTGGAGTGGGTTTGGTAAACTCAATCCTCACTGAGGCCACACAGATGGTGGCCAGATGGCTTTGGAAGACCAGAAAGTCATCTTCCAGTTCAGGACACGCTGTCTTAAGTCACCAGAACTTGAGTAACCTCTCCATCCTGAGAGCCACCAAAATGAAATCACAGAATCATTAAGGTTGGAGAAGACCTCTGAGGTCATCCAGCCGTGCACCTACCACCAATGCACATCCCTATGTACCCTACCTTCCCTTTCCTTAAACACCCCCAAGGACAGCGATCCCACCTCCTCCCTGGGCAGCCTGTCACAGCACCTGACAGCTCCTTCTGAGAAGAAATTCATCCCTAATATCCAACCTGACCCTCCCCTGGGACAACTGGGGGCCATTTCCTCTTGATCCATTGCTAATCTTTGCTTTTCATATTACACGGCATGACCCCATCTCTGCAGCCACTGCTGTGTGCTAACTAAATACAGTTGTCAAGACATACAAGTCAATCTCAAGAAGACATTTATTACAAAGACAAGCATTCTGCAATACAATCAGTTCCTGAAGCTGTGCCTGATGCACACAGCCATCTTCCAATGGTGTTCAAGTTTCGGGTTGTTGTTTTTTTTTGCCATCTATGTACCAGTTCTTTCAACTGTTTACCTCCTATTCACTCTCAGCCTCTTTGCATACCAGCTCTTCAATGCACCAGAAAGCCCACTACTGAACATCCTTATAATTTAGCTCTCTCTACTGCAGGAGACCAACATTATGCAGAACTGCAATGTCAGTGCAAGCTGAGATTCCTCCCAAGCCCATCTATCATACATAGGAACAAGTATCAGCACATCTGCTCATCTGCTACTTGTTACATCAGAGCAACTAAGCTTTTAGAAATAAATCATCTCCAACTATTTAAAACGTTCTCTTCAGATTAATGGGCTACTTTACACAAAAGCACAGTCCCCAGAGTCATGTGCATTTGCAAACATGCTTACATAAATAGTTTTAGCAATTTGTAGACAAAAATTTGGCAACATGATACATTTATCCAGGGAATACACACTACGTTTTACTTAGATAAATACACATAATCACTATTCCCCATCTACTTTCAGCAGCTCCATTACTAGTTGGCTAATTGACTAAATAACCACAAAGGTTCAGTACCTTCATACTGGAGAAGGTCAAACCTGTTACCCAGGAAATGATGTTTCCTTTTTTTGGGTGTACAGAGGATTTAAAGCGTGTTCCTGGAATGACAAGGCACACATGTAAGGCTGTATATCTAAGCTGCCTTCAAAACCCACTACTGCTAATGTAGTCCAAGGCTTCCTCCCTGCCCTTTCCCTCTGATTTTCGATGACAGTAATCCATAGGATCTACTTTGCTTTGTCTTGTCTTTATTTAGTAGTGATTTGCAGGAGCAACACACATTTGTGTGGGAATCCTCACGTTTCCATGGACTGCATTCGAACCCAAGGACTTGTGAATAGTAAAAAACAAAAACGCACAGCGAATGACATGAATAAAGAAAGACGACACGGTGAACAGTACTTCACATCCTCACAATGTCCTTCAGCTGAGAAGATGGCTTTTTCAACTAGAAAATGATAAAACGGAAAATTAAAGTGAATACAGAAAGAAGGGACTGCTCTGTTTTAACTACTCCATTAGCAGCGTGTTGTTTTGTTTCCTGCCCAAATCAGGGATCCTGCCCAAACCAATCCCATGGTGATCAGATGACAGTGAAAGACCAGCTAGAAGCCTAAGCTGAGAAGATGAGCAAGAAAAACTGGAATTAGCAATGCCTCTGTAAGATGGCATAACAACAGGCAGGGGGCTCATATCCATCCTGCTCCATTACCTTTGGAGGACGTGAAGGTGCTATCTGCACTGCTTCAATCTCCATTAGCAGCACAAAAAGGAAAGAAACACGTGATTTTGGCTTGAGCAATCTTATGGAAGGCCTAGAACCTCAAAAACATCCATTAAGTAGAAACAGAGCCTACTTCCCAGGACAAACCCATGCCACGTTCAGCTCGTAAGAGCAAGATGCAATGGCAGGCTGTTGTCATTGCCCTTTGCTCCTTCAGTTTGTAACTGAAGTCAATGGTGAGAATGCAAGTGACATTCTGCAGGAGATACAGAGACTACCCCTCCTTAACAACAAGGAATATACTAACACAAATGGTAAACCATTAAAGGTTAGTGAAAATCACTGAAGGGAACAACAGCATCCCAGCCTTGCCACCAAAGTACCATCCAAAGGAAGGCAACTCCTCCTGTCCCAGTACCACAATCTCCAACTCCGACCAACTGGAGCAACAAGGAGGAAAGTGCTTGCACATGTAGCTCAGTCCATATAAGCAAACAGGTACACATGCACACAGGGTAATGGTGGAGGGCTCCAACAAGTATAGCAAATCCCTTCCTCGGGGCAAAAAAAGCACTCTTGCAGAAGCAAGATTTTAAAATTCAATTTGTCACAACAAATAGAAAGGCATGAAATACATTGTTACCCTTATTCAGACATTTGCATTCCTTATTGCTAATTTAAAATGGGAAATAACATTTCCTTCTGGCAGATGAAATACAGGTCTCATGCTCTCAAAATACATTAGAAGTAACTGTTCTGCATGAAATATATTTCCTAAATACTGCAGTCAGTATTAATAGGCTGTTAAATCTCACGGGACTGGAAGGAAAAGTTTATCCACTTTAACCAAGTACGAGGCAACAGGATGCCAATGAGATGCTATGAACTCTTAAAAGTTCAGCAGAAGAAAATAATTGAAAACACCTCCTACCTGTTTCAGACCAGAGGCAGAATACCAAACAAAGTGCTTTTTCCAACAATACTTTTGCTTCTGTAAAAAATTCCATTTCCAAACAGCCTGATATTCAATGCTGATGTTAAGATCTGATTTATCCTTTTCAAAGCAATCTCCTCACTAATGCATCTCTCCCCACCAGCCTTCACTGCGGCTGATCCCCTTCCTACAAAGTTGCTCGTGATTCAAACAGATAATTTCTGTTTTTAATCTAGATTCCAGAGGAAACCAAATTAACTTCTCAGCACCACAAATGGAAAGCACTGCGTCAGAGGAGTCACGCTGGAGGAGTTAAGGCTGTCAGACCCACCAATATATTACAATATAGAAGGTATTTATGGAAGCATCTCAGCGTTCCCAGACAAGCTGCCTGCTCGATGCACAAAAACAAACGCACCATCCTCGCATCCTGCCTCTCCTTCCTACACAAATCCCACCTCCCAGCAGCCAGAGATGCCAGGAATTAAGAGCGGCCTGACAGCAGCCAGCGGTTTGTGCCTTGCAGCTGGGAAAGCATACGGAAACCCGACTGCAATTCAGCAGCAGTGCAGCTCATCAAGCAGATGTAGCCTTGACCTCCCACCCTCTGCCATATTTCTGCTTCCAGGAGCCTTCCTGCCATGCCCACAACACGTTCTTCAATGTGACAAACCAAACTCAAAGCCACGACCTGCAGTCCACACTTCAGGTCTGATTGCTACAGAAGCCAAAACTCGAGCACAAGAAGGAGGTGGAGAACACACAGATACAGAACTGCCCAATTTAGGCATCGGGAAATGGGGAAGGAAACAGATGTCTCAATACCAGCATCTTCTGTTGACATCATGAGGATTCTCCCATACCTGCCAACAGAAAAGAAACCCCTCAAACCATGGGGCTAAAGGCTCCTATTTGCCACACTCCTATTTTGACAAAAGCTTTTTTTTTTTTTATGAGACATTTGTCATTAACAAACTTCAGACAAGGTTAATGAAAGTTCTGTCACTTTAATGTCTAGCCTGCTTTAAATTACAGATGTCATCTGCCATGACTAAAGAAAGGGCACTGTGCAGTAATACCATAAACCATCATCTCCAGGGACACACAGGTAATTGCATAGCTCATTAAAGAACTGTTTTAATTATTAATTGACCGTGTCAGAGTTGTCCTTTGAAGTCGAGTTTGATTTTTTTTTTTTCCCTTGCAAGCATGCTGATTCCAAGCTGACCTACAGAACTTTCTCTGCCACCCCCAGAACCAGAAGGCAAAGCCTGGGACACAGCTCGTAGGATGGGACCATGGCCGTGAGCCACTCTGCCATTGCTGTTGTGTGACAGCACATAAGAAATAGAGCTCTTCAGTGGATGTGCAAATTAAGAGCTCAAACAGGTTCCTCCCTCTCCCAATATCGTGTGCCTAAGGCACTGAATACCAACATCACCTTTCAGCCACCAGTCACAGCAGCTTCCCAGCTGTTGACATAACTGTGCTTTAAGAAAAGAATACCCAAAGACAAGATGAATGTGCTTGTTTTTGTTCCTGCAACCAAAACCAGGCACTGAATGTATTTACCTGCACTCCAGCCTATTTGGTGTTGCACTTCAAATCCATCAGCACAGCAAACATTGGAGGATCTCCAACACGCTTCCCCACTCTACCACCCTGCAACCCAAAAGCCGTGCTTCCCCAGCAGAAACAACGAACACATGATCCAAAAGGCAGTGACATCGACCATTCCCAACATAATAGGGCAAAAAAAAAAACAACCCCAAATCCTAAAAACTCTACAGAATTTCACATGAGTATTAATTAGGTGTGGAATTTGCATAAAACACTGCATACGTATCAACGCATCTGAAGTGCCATAAAATCTCTGGGCTAAGAAACTAAGAGGTGTATCTTTATAAATACACCCAAGAAGCAGCTTGTGGGGATGAAGCAGAATGGGAATGCAAATGAAAATAATGTTTTTACCTTAAAATGACATAAATCTAAAGCTAGCATTCCACTATCCTATGACCTTCGTTCTCACCCAGTTCCTGTTCACACTATTTGCTAACGTAATTGAATCCTTCAAGCGTCTTTACATTTCATTCTGGTTTGGGGGACAATGCTGCTGAAACACGTTTGCCATCCATCTTTCTTAACACGCTTAATCTAAATAGAAGACTCAAATCCAAGATTGCGCCTTTGATGGATAGCTCACCTTTCTGTAACAGCATACCTCAAATGCATCCCATTATTGCTCTCAGAAACCTTACAGCAAACCTGTATTCAGAGCGATTTTAGCTTCTCCCACCAAGCTGGCTATCATATATACTTACTGCAGTATAGCATGATTAAAAATAGATAAGGTTAAAGAAGTCGCCATGTATAAGACAGGGATATGTGAACGAGCTCAGCAGACCCACACAGTGTCATACAAGGCTTACAAGAATTTCACTTGGCAGAACTAAACCATCGCTCCCTCAGGTCACCCAGGGGTTTTCATTACAGTGAGGAACCTTCAGCAGCACGCCAGCATCAAGGCAGGCTGGGCTGGCTGAGCCGATCCTAAAAATAAGACAATTATCATAAATAATAATTAAAAGCATTCTGCTTTTATTATTCTGCACATGGAAACGTACATAGCACACCTGTCCTTGTTGCAAAATAGAGCACGCACCCCATTAAGTCCCCAGTAAAACCTTAAGTATGAACTTAATAAAGGGAACAATACCATTTTATATATTCAGGTGAATGCTTCAGATAGGAAATAAAATGCACTGCATTTGTACGACAACAACAAAAAAATTAATTACTAATGCCACACAGTGCCAAGAAATCTGCTTTTACATGGCTTATATGGTTTCATATTAGCAAAGTAACTTGGATAGTCTTGATAAAAAGCAAATATTTTCCTAGATCAAAGGAGCTCTAAGTACCACAGCAGCATAGCACGTATTGCTAAGAAAATGTGATCCTTCATTTCTCAGTTTGTTGTGTGATACAGATCCACATGCATCCAGCTTTCAAGGAAGCGTACGTTATTTTGCATGCAAATAAAGCAAAGAAAAATGCCTGCTATTCAGATAACAATGATGTACTCTTCTGTAATGAACAGCTGGTGATACTTCATATAGCAGGATTTACTGCATAATCACTGGTTTACATCACTGGTTGATACTAAGACGCCACACACTTCCAAACCTTGGTTTTTCCACCTACAAACATCTCCATCTGCCTATTTGTAAACCAAAGCCCTGTGGAGCGGGGGTAAGTGTTGCAGTGGTTGTTTCAATGGGCTCTCACCAACCACTTATTACACGCTGCTTTCACAAGATATGAGTACGATGCGTTTTCCAGCATTTCACCAGGAACGGGCAGCTGTGCCAAGTAAGTGTCTACCCATCATACTTAACATATTTGGCAGCAGAGCAGCTGTCGAATCCCAGCCTAACAACGGGTGCAGGACATCTGCTCGCATCCCAGAGACTTGAACAGAGCACCTTGTCTTATTTGAGCCTTACTGGACTCTTCCTGGAGAAGCTGATTCTGTCATGTAAGCAGCACACATGTTTTGTTAAGCAAATATCCAAACCAGAGGTGGTGCTGCATTGCTTTGTTTCTTTTCTGTAAGAAAAGCCAACAACTATGAGGAGAGCACAGACAAGTCAGACTGCAACAGAATCATGCAATCACTGAGGTTGGAAAAAACCCTTAAGATCATCCAGTCCATCCACCCACCTACCACCAACACTGCCCATTACCTGCATCCCTCAGTGCCACATCTCCAGGTGGTTCCTGACCACCAGAACCACAGGTAGCAGTGCTGTGGGGCTGCAGAGCTCTGCAGAGTACAAGGCTGGGCACTTTGGGTGAGGGCAGGGGCTGTGAGCCACGCTCATTAATAGCAAAAACAAACCACAGCAAAAGCAGGGCTGTGCCAAGGTGCACCTCCCCACTGCCCAACATCCTCCATCCGCATCATTGTCCAAAAAAGCAAGTTCAGTGCCATGAAATTGCTGTGGCAGCATACAGACACAGACCAGGGGGTATATATCAGCAAGGCACCTTCCAAGTGTATGGCACCAAAACTCTGTAATGGCAGTGCACTTCATTCCTATCCCATGGGGTAAACAGAGGGCACACAATCCACGCTAGGACAAGCCTGCTTATGCCATAAGCTTAAGAAATTAAAACATGACTTCTTGCACGGCACTCACTACACAGGCACACAACAAAGCCTCACACTGCCTGTCATCGGAGCGGCTACGTGCCCTTCCTATGAAAGAAATGAAACCCATCTTCTCCCCATCCCTCTGAGCCATAATTAAAACTGCATGCTGTATCGTCAGAGCACGGCAAGGTCCCCCAAGGAGCCCGAGCCTCTGGCACATCCAAAGGCACCTCTTTACAAGGGTGAGCGATACCAGAGAAGCTGCAAGGATCATTGCACTGCCAACTATCAGAAACCGCCAGATAACCTTTGTGAGGGAAAGGAGAAATAAAGCAGGAGAGATCTGCAAGAATGAAGACCTTTTGTTATTTCTGGAAGCAAATTAGATGTACCCGTCTCCTCTTTTATCCCTGCTTAAGCTTCCCCTGGCTTCCATAGGTCGGGGAAGAAGAAAAATCTATGAGGTCAATGCCTTATGTCAAATTTCCAGCTTCTCCTCAGTCAATGAAGTAGTTAATTATAGTTTTTCTGCTGGTTTAATTCAGATAGAAAAGTCAACCACTTCATTTAATAATTTAGTTGAAACACGTCCACGTAAGTACACTCTAATTTCTCATTCCGTTTCCAAATTGGATCAATTTAAAGGCTGCCAATAATACAGCAGCAGAAATGCAAAAAAAAAAAAAAAAATAATAATAATAATAATAATAAAAAGCACCCCCAAAAAATGACAGTAAACCAAAGTTAGCCATTCTTTATACACTGACGATTGCCTCAAAGCCTGTGAAAGGAATCAATGTACATCAACGTCTAGAAACTATTAACCTATCTACACCAGGCTGTAATAATTGAGCACAATTAGACATGCAGTTTGGAGAATTCATCAAAATGAACAAAACCGCAGTAATTTGCCATCTAATTCTTGTTCCCTTTTGAAAGCACACGCTGCATCTCCCCAACAACCGCACCTCCCAGACTTTGGGAAATATCCCAGGGCAGCTCTTCAGATGCCTTGAAATAGAGCCTCGTTACTTCGGAGCAATCCTTCTTTTAAGTACAAGTCAATTAATGTGGGAAGCAATCTTCCCGTGAAACCCACTGAAATTATTTTAGGCTAAGTACTCCATTACAAACCTCAGAGCTTTTCTACCCCTTTTGTCAAGAAATATTTTTACCTACAATTCAATTGTTCTGGAAGTCAAATTGCATTGAGTTCAGACGTCATCTCCAGTCCCCTTCAACCAAACAACCCCGGTGCCAATTTAATTTTGCCCTGCCTCACTGCTCCACAGCTCTTTGCATTTGCAGGAGCCCAGGGATTAGCACGCTGGCATGAGTGTTGAATTGAAAAGGGAGGCAGAGAAGATGATTTGAAGATAATTTGTTGATAGGCACTCAACCCTCAGTTGCTGCTGCAGAGACACTGAAGCCACTGCTCTCACCCATCGTCTCCCATCACCCACCTTCAGCTCCTGGTTGCACCACCTTACCCCTCTACTGCATGTTTCAGAGGTCACAACCATGGCTTTCACCAACTCTGAATTACATCCCCAAAGGCAGTTATTGCATCGTTTTTAAAGCACCAGCTCTTTTTTTTATTATTATTTTTTTTGCACACAAGCAGGAAAAGAATCGAGCTAAAAGCCAAAAACCATTGCTTTGCGGTTCATACATTTCAAATTTTCCCCCTCTACCTACAACAGGAAAAGCTCAAGAAAAGATTAAAAAATAGGCACAGCACAAAAAGGAATACGCCTCAGTGCTTCAATGCAACCGAAACCCCACATCCTCGGGTTATCTCCCGGGAGGTGGAAACCAGAGTGAAATTTACAGTTTCAAATGCTCTTCTTTCAGAGCACCAATAACGCACCCGGATCACAGCAACACGGGTTGGGGCAAATGAACTAAAAGAGCAAAGATAACAGGTGCTTGTGATGCCAGTGCTCCTCTTGCCATAAATCCACTTCCCTTTATATTAAAGGAAGTCATTGATAGCAAATGGATTTTTCAATATATCACCCAAATATAGAATTTCAGTGCCTTGGTCATAAATTACCCGGGAGGCGCAGGGCTGCTGGGGGAGGGGGGACAAGACAACAGCTACAAAACAGCAGCAGCTCTGCAACAGAAGATGCCCTACTTACAAAGGATATTTTTCTGCTAACTTTGTCATTTCCCACTTCTAAAATGCACCTATGAAGGATACTCAAGGGGATGCCCGCTCCGATCCAAGTGGAAGTTTTCAAACTCCCCCTGGCAGCCAGAGGGACGTGTCAGGGATGGAAGAAACATCAAAATCCATTGCAGGAAACGTTACAGCTCTCTGATTTTACAAAACTGTCTTGTAAAGCCATCACAGGCTGCAGACTAAAACAAAGTTAGGCAGCACACGTTGTAAATGGAACAAAGGAAAGGTACAAAAAAAAAAAAAAAAAAAATCAAGCAGACCAAACGCTGTCTGCTTTTGAAGTCAGAGATTTCTTAAGGCTAAGAGCAAAACAAGATACTCTGATAATGTTTCCTTATAGCCTTTTTTCCTTTTTTTTTTCCCCTTTTTTTTTTTAGTATCTGTGGGGAAAATCTTGTTTGTTAAAACCAAAAAGCACGTGAAAAGCGCCAACAGAGCAAATAAAGAAGAGAAGGTTTAAGTTGCAGGCAGAACACAGAAGTCTGTACTTGCACGATTCTTGCAGCATTACCAACTGAAGAGGAAAATGATGCTTAAGCTCTTTAGAAGTGAGAGAACCTGCTTATAAGAGAAAAGGAATACTGAAGCACACACTACAAATCAGCTGTCTGCAAAGCCTAGCGTTCACCTATCCATTACTATTTGGAGTGGCCAGTAGCACTCATTGATGTTCAAGCTGCACAAAGATCTATTAGCACTATGAAGGATTGTATTAAAAACGCCTGATGTATGCAGACAATCACACTTTCTCTATGTGGCTTCACTGCTTTGAGCACCTGGAAATGAAGATAACGTTTGAGCAGCTGCGTCTTTCCGTATGCAGCTCTCTATTTTTATCATCTTGGCTTGCTACTCACTTGATATTTAGGAAATGGTCGAGCTGAAAAACAGGGTGATACAAGCCCCTGCTCCAAGCCCAGGCATACAGATCAGTCAGCACACCCCCGAGGCTCCATCATGCTCCAGCACGCAGCCTCTTGCATGAGAAGGAGAACCTCCCTCCCTTTGGAGATCTCTGCCTAGAATCACAGAATCATAAAGGTTGGAAAGGGCCTCTGGGATCATCCAGCCCAACCAACCACCTGCTGCTAATGCTGCCCATTCACCACGCCTGTCGGCACCACATCCACCCTTTTCTTGAACACCTCCAGGGAGAGTGACCCCACAGAACCCTATCTGTACCAACGTGGTGGCATCCCATGGTGACAGGAACACGCACAACACGGTGGTGCCCCATCAGGATTTGTGTATGCACCAAGATGGTGACACCTGATGGCGATATGAATGCACACACAGCACGGTGGCACCCTGTGGTGATGGGTTTGCACCAACATGGTGACACCCCTTACAGCTGGGAGCCACGCCGCCTTGATGAACACCAGAGTCACCCACACCATGCTTTGACTGACAGCTCAGGAGGATCACACAAGTCTGCCAAGCACTTAGGAATGCCTCTGTGCTCCTGACACCAATGGGTGCACTTGCTCCAGGAAAGCCACTGGAAGAATGAGCCACAGCCCAGCAGCAGCCAGCACCAAATTGAAGGAAACTCTGTGCCCACCCCTGCTGTGCGCTGATGCAGCCTCGGATGATCAACGCTGCCACGAAGCCAAAGGGATAAACAGAGCCATAGCACTGACATGTCTTTATAGGAAAGTTTCTGCAAAGTAAGATTAGGAGACAAAACAAACGTGGCCGTATACATGCACATAAAGAAGCTCTGAGCTAAGTGCACGACAACCCCATTTCCCTTCTCTCTATTCTGTTTTGTTCCATCTACTAGAGCTTGACGTTACTTATCATCATTTTTAATACTGCCTCTCAACCTACATTTTCCTCCTCTGCCGCCCTGTTGTGAGGTCATGATACATTGGTGACAAAGTTCCCATGGAAACAGACTGACGACATAAACATCAGATTAGGATTTCTCTGCAAAGCAGGAGGAGAAGATGGCTTGTGAGGGAGCAGGCTGTTACTCAAACAAATCTCTTCAGTAATAGCTGTGGGAATAGAGAACATTACTGGCAAAGTAAATTGCGTTTTGTAAAGATGTTCTCTTTTTTCTTTTTTTTTCTTTTTTTGAAGTTTGCCCCCATGTGAAAGTCTCTAAGTCAGAACCTTAACATTATTTTAATGTGCTATTCTGTATTTAATAATCTTCTGCTTCAGACACTAGTCTGTTACCATGGGAATGACAGCCGCACAAATACAGGATTAAGGCTATCAAGCAGAAGGAGAAAAGAAATTACGAATAAGCTAGTTATGTTCAATAATTAGCAACTGTACGGAAAAACCAAAATCATGAATTTAGATTGATGCATTTATCTCAGTGTTTGAATACAACGACGAGGGTGTTATTGCTCAAAAACGGAATTCTAACATTACCCAAGTATATTCTCCTGGTTTTGTGTTTTTTTTTTTCCTACGTGTGTCCTGCTTGGAACGATAATTTCGTTTGCTCTCATTCCCATTTTCCCCTTCTCATTAAGGGACTCTCCACACATCTGGTAGCACACACAAAAGACTGGTGCCTCCAGCTGCACAGGCAAAGAGAGATGCTCATCCAGACCTTTATCACACACACATCCCCCCCAGAAAACCACCTGTTGGACCCACGGTTTGCATGACTTCAACGTGGAGCCCTGCATGATGGGACTCGACTGCCCAGCTCTGATCAACTCACCACAAGAAATCAAAGTTTTTCATATTTCCTACTTCAAAAAAACAAAACACCTTCTGCTTTAATTGGAATTAGCTGCAGTACAATGAAAAATGAGCGACCCTGAACGGCACCAGCTCCTCGGCTGCCCGTAGCACTCAGCTCTCTGCCTCCTCCAATTTAATGACAGCACATCTGCCAGCACCCCGGGTTTTTTTGCTAGCCCTGCCCCCAGCACGCAGCTCCCGAAATACCACCTCCAGAAATCAGACAGAATTCTGTATTATCTAACTGGGTTCTTAGACAAGAAGGTAGTGAGAGCAGCTAACACCCACTGCAAGATGCTCGTACTCTGCTGTAACGTGCCAGGCATCAGGAACAGAAGGAAACAGCCCTGACTTCAGATAGCAGACCATGACTGCACCTCCATTAAGAGGCAACATCCACTCCTATAACTAACTCAGCTGAAATCACCACTCACAGGACAGTCAAGTTTAAATTTCTTCCTTTATCAAGACAGCTTTTAATTAACAGTCAGGTACTTCAAAGTAGGGTTGCAAAACAAATTCATTTACATAACCAAGGCCTCTACAATCAGAACTGAGTATGCTACAGACAATAAAGTAGCAGTTGGTATACCTCTATTTCTACTTGGAGGCTCCCAAATCAACAGGGAAGGACTTCAGATTCTTACAACCCCAGAACCCCAAGGGAGCTGCTAAGACTTCTCCAGCTTAAGCGAGGAAGGCCAGGCTTTAGGTTTGTGCCACAAAGAAGTTGCATTTTTCAGGCAGGGAGAAGATCCATCGTTTGCCAGCCTGTATCCTTTGTTCACTTGAGATACTTTCCTCTTTGCATATCGGCTGCTATTAAAATTCCCCTTCCAGCATATAATTCCCTTTACTGGCTTCTCCTGCTTATTAGATAAGACAAAAAGTATTCAGAGAATCTGATCAGAGAGATCTTATTTTCTCCAGGCACTCCTCCGAATTTAATTCTAGATTAAGCATTACTTAAAAATAATAATAAAATAAATAAATAAAAGATCCCTTCCTGCCTTTACCTCAGGCTCCCTTTCAACACTAAGCTGAAGAACACTCCCAAGCCAAGGAATCAAACTGCATTTGTAAACGAAGAACGAGTAACAGTTGTAAATATACTATGGAAAAAAAGAAGAATCAGGGAAAAATAAATAAATAAAAATCAGTACATGGCAAAGGCTAAATGCATTTCCACAACAGCAATAGGCAAGGAAAAGTTCAAATTCTCTTCTCCTCACTCCACTGGGATAATACCAGAAAAAGACAAAAACCTGTAACCCAGGAGTGGCGCCTCCAACCAACACGTGCTGACCCCACTCTGTGCTGCAGGGACACCACAGCTCTGCTGGTCCATCGCTTCTGGACTCACTACTGCATGCAGCATCTCCCAGCTGACACAAGGCTTACGGTTTCCAGTGTCCAGACTCAGCACACATCCAATGCAGAACATTAACACTCAAATCGCATCCACTTACCTAAAGAAAATGGGAAGAAAAAGATCTGTTTAGTACAAATGTAGCAAGTTAGATCCAGAAATCTAGAGGAGGAAAAATGTCGTTTGGCACTTTTATTCTGTAGTATCAAAATGCAGTGAATACAGACCCCAGTTTCAAGTAACATCACAGAAAAATGAAAGGTGCTAAATGTTATCTGTGACTTAATGCTTCCCAGCAGCAGGGCTGGCCTGAGCTCTCATGCACCCATTCCAGTGGCTGCATGGGTACCACCTCATCTGGAGCTCAGTCCAGAGCCAGCTGCTGCTCAGGGTGTGCTGCTGTCAAAGAAACAAGAGGAACTCTACCCACAGCCTCTGAAGTTCCTTGTTTATGTCCAGATGTATGACAACAACCACAAATCAGCAGACAGAAGCGTTCAGGACATGACACCAGTTAGAAACACAGAACCATAGAATCATTAAGGTTAGAAAAGACCTCCAAGATCACCAAGTCCAACCCATCCTCACCATGTCCACCAAACACATCCTCAAGTGCCACATCTCCACATTCCTTCCATTTAACAATGGAGCAGAGCACGCAACAACAGCCATGAAACTTCTCATAGCAGGTGTTAACACATCCTTTTTTTTTTTTTTCCTCCTGGAAGATGCTTTAGAATGTTGGGAAACAGCATCCACACAGCTAGCTAAAAGCCTTGGCCAAGCTTTAGCAGCCAAGTTAGGCCCCTGAAGAAGAGGAGAGGTTAATAAATACTGAAACAACCTTTGAGGCCTTTTTATTTATACCTACATACATATTAGCTCAGGGATTTGACAAATAATACTTCTCAAATCACTCCTACGATGTTAACACTCTTGAGTATTAACTTCACTGCGCCTGAAGGAAATGGGTCAATTTTAATTCTTCAAACAATTCTTGCCGGCACAATAACTCGTTTCTCCAAGCTAAGACAGCAAGCAGTGTTTCTGTGCTAGGAATCCCAGCACAGCTCGTGCTCTGGGACGCAAAGCAGCAGGAAGGCAGCAAACAGGGGCTGCCCTTCCTCTCTAAGAGAAGCTCTTGCTGCACGTCAACTGATTGAAAAACCCAACTCCAAAGCAAAAATAAAGGAAGGCAAGTGTCCCTGCAGCTGTAATAAGGATGCCATGAAAAAAGCAAAGCCATTTAAATACACGCCCTTGCCAATACGTCTTTAATTACACCCAGACCTCTCCCAAAGTGCACTTCTACAATTGCTGACATTGAATCTCTCCTCCCACAAGAGGGGCTCCAACAAACAGAAACAAACCCTTTGCGATCCTCCCAAAGCAAGAAATGGATATCCTCAGTATTTGGAAGTACGTTAATACTTCATCATAGGATCGTCTGAGCTGGAAGGGACCCTTCAAGGCCATCTGGTCCAACTCCCCTGCAACAAACAGGGACATCTATAGCTCAGTCACATGCTCCTGGTCCAGCTTGACCTTGAATCCACTGGAAAAGCTCTTCTGGCCTTTTTCCAAGAGGGAATTCCAGCAAGCACCTTGAGGTCACTGATTCTCTTCTTTTTTTTTCATTTTTATTTTTGTACTCTTTCTGCCAGCACCAATTGAAAACGCAGCAAAGTGTCACACAGAGGAAAAAATCCCATCATTTAGAACTCATAAGCCACACGCACAAGTGGATTAACAGAAATTAAACCAGACATAATAAGGTGCCTGGAAAAAAAAGTTTCCAGAGATGTAAAACTTCAAAGGGCACGTGTGTTCCAGCAGGCAAGAGAAGGAATGCAAACAGCATCTGAGCATCATGCAGATGGACAGCACAGCAAGGCCGAGGGAGGGCACAAAAGGAACAACCTGAAGGGAGTCTGCACTCTTCCAGCACTAAGAGAACTGAATGCATACCTCCACGTGGAGCTTCCAGACACTGAAGCAAAGGGTTTAATTTATTAATGCATTTGGGAAGGTAGTCGCTGGGATGCTTCTTCCTATCAATTTCAATAGAACAAATCCTGGAGGTCGATTTTAACTCTGCCTACGTCTCCCCAGAGTGTGCCCAGCGCATCCTCTACACAGACAGCACACAGAGGAGCAACACTTCACTGCAGAGAGCTCACCAAGGAAAAATAACTCGTTTGAGGACAGAAAAGCTGCAGTAACTCCAATTGCAGCAGCCCTGAGTTAACATCGCCATAATGGATCTATCTGCTTTCTGTGGCAGCTCTGCTAGAAGTCATACAGCAAGGACAGACCCCTGTGCATGCACAGCAGGAGCACAAGTGCAGCTGCAGGCCACAAAGCAACACCACACCGGGACGCAGCCATCCTCCTGCAGGAGCTCTGTGCTCACACAGGGCAGCACCAAGATACCATCAGCTGGTTCCCATCACCTCAAACCTTCTTCCCTCTCCTATCTGAGATCCTCCAGCCATTAGCTCGAGTCCTCACTGCAATGCAGATATGAGGTGTGTTTTAACTGTGCCCGATCTGTATTCTTCCTCAGTTACTTTTTTAGTACAGATAAAATTGAAGTTAAGCAGGTTCTTCCAGTCCCTCATTGGTATTCTTCCAGCAGAAGAAGTATTACTGTTTTATCTGCTTCGTGGTAGCCCTCTTCAAGATGTACCCCCCAGGCATTCTTGTTGCCTGGCCTACACTTCAATGGAAAGGAGCTAAAGCAAAATCATCCTCAGAGTATCAGAGCAAAAACACACCAAAAGGAAAACAGACCTCATCTCCAGATATACATAACCAACCATCTGTCCTAGAGCCAGGTAGAAGAAGCACTCTGCACATCCTCAGGACGTGGCTGAAGAGTTGCCCTTAAGTCACTCTCTCTAGCAAAGCCCCAATTCACAGCAGGTGTTAAAGCGGCAGAGAAGAGTTCAGCATGAGCTCCAGTGGACCTCCAGCAGTGCCACAGCTTGAGCATGGAGCTTCTCCTCACATGTACAGGAGGGAGAGAATCACAGAAGACTCAGGTTGGAGGGGAGCTCAAAGCCCACCCAGTGCCACCCCCGGCCGTGGGCAGGGCTGCCCCCCACCAGCTCAGGCTGCCCAGGGCCCCATCCCACCTGGCCTGGAGTGCCTGCAGGGATGGGGCACCCACAGCTCTCTGGGCAGCAGTGCCAGCACCTCACCACCCTCTGAGGAAAGGATTTCCTCCTAATGACTAACTGACAAGTCCAATTTTTTAGTTTAAAGGCATTTCCCCTTGTCCTATTAACCTATAAAGGACCATACAGGAAAGCAGAGAGCACCTTTTAAGCACAGACCCTCTCACCCATATATATCCATACATCTGAATCGCAGCAGAATCAGTGAACTACAGCACCAGTCTGAAGCTAAAAACTCAATCCCCTGCTGGGCACCAAGTCCTTCCACCAGGAGTAGATGTATTCCTGGGGATACATCAGACATCAAACAGAGCATACGCGAGGATCATCAAGTCCCCAAGGCAGTGTATCCTTGAGCACCGGGAGCTGGAGAAGGGATGGAAGGGTCCTCACTCCTGAAATCCAACACGCAGCAGTAGAGAGGAGCTGCGCATGGTGCAGCAGCATCCCCCCGCTGCCCTCCAATGCCCTGAGCTCCTGCACAGGGCACAGGTTAATCCCACACATCCCCAGCCAGAACGGCTCCTTCTGCTCGAGGATGCTCCTCTGCCAAGAAGATTTGTTAGGATAAATGTGCAGAACATCAGAGCTGTTATCTCCCGTGGGCAACACCCTGCCTGCAAGCCGGCGTGGCGCGTGCGCGCTATTACAACACTTTCTTCAAGCTGTAATTACACATCGTAATTTCATATTTAATTGTTACACATTAATAACACCTCAGCCTGTAATTACAGCGTATTCGTGCAAACCTAATCAAGGAAAACCAGCGTATTTGCATAAAAGTTGTAATGAAAAGTATAATGATTTCACTAACAAGATGCGGATAAGAACGCGTATCTGTGACAAACACTTTGTGTCAAGAAGAATAGAAAACGATTTTCTTTCCCGAAGATTATTTCAGGCCCATTTAACACAATCTGTACCACTCCATTGATGTGCAGTATCTCACACACATCAAGTCATATCTGGATAACGTTCCTGACTTCAAATAAAATTTCATTACTGTATTTAGTTATAGAATGCTTGGAAATGGTGGCATTGTTAAACTTAATAAAAATTGGAATTTGTGAAGTATCAGGCAAAGCCCAGCACCAGTTTTTCCTCCTTGATGTTCCGACACCGCAAGCATTCTATCTGTGACTCCTCACACTGCAGTTTGTGTTACAACCTAATTTTCACCCATAAAACAAGCAATTAAGAATAAGTACAACTGCTCTGGAGTTCCTGAGGCCAAAGATAAAAATAAATTGCCTTTTATAAATTCACATTTTGCAATGGTGAAACAAAAAAAAATGATGCTAATTATCAATAATTTGTCACCTCTAATTTAAGCAGACACACTGATGGGGATGCATCTGGATTCTTCCGAGCCCTGAGTCAGAAGGCAGGTGTACGAGTGTAAAACCATCCTCAGCATCACCTCAGCAAACTGCAGAGATATATCTGAACGTGAAGCAGCTTGACTGGCCATTGCTCAGAGATGCAGGCAACCCGTACTCCATCCTCAGATCTGTGTTTGTAATGGCTTCACGCAAAGCTTAAGGTCCTGGAGTTACTTCATGCCCTGTATTTCAATCTATGCTGATAGGAAAAAAAAAGTGACCTGACCATGATAAAGGCAGCACGCCAGAATCCAGCCCTGGGGTTAGCCTGGGACCAGGAGCTGCTGCAGCATTAACCACTTTCACCTCGTCAGCTCTTCAGTAAGAACTGCTCAAGTCCTGGGAATTACCAAAGGTAATATTATGGAAATCATTCAGATCCATTCACGCAAGTAAATCCAGAAATAAATATTCCTAGAAGAGCCGTGGGTCCCTTCCCAGAGCCCTGCAGACACACGCACAGCAGGAACACGCACCCGGCACCGCTGTGCACAGGCACGAGCTCAAAGCAAAATGGGCTCACAGCACAGCAAGGGCTCACATTTATGGCAGCCGAAAGCAGTGCAAAGTGCTCACAAAGCACCGCGTCTGAATCTGGATCCTCTCAGCTGCAAGTAAACAAATAATACGTACAAAAACAAATAGAAGCAGGAAACGAATGCCGGACACTAATTCTGATTTCCTATCTAATTATTTCAAGGCCACACATCTAGCTCACTGCTACAGGTGATTTGCAGAACACTTTGTGCCCAAAAAAGCAGTCAGGCAGTCCTCGCATTTAGAAGGTTGATTAGCTGTTATTCCATATGGAAAGCATCTTTGATTTCCCACTTCTTAAATGTTATTTCCTGTCCAATTATGACCTCTGCACATCTCATCTCTACTCACACAGTCATTATCCAACGTGGCTACTTAGAAACCTGCACTGCCAACATAAACGGAGAATTCCCTGGGAGCACAGAGAAAGGCAGGAAGAAGTTTGCTTTTTGTGTATATGTCATTTTGAAGTCTATATTGTTCAGGCAACAGCTGTACATAACATCTGGAGAACTTGAGCATCTCAAACCGCTCACTTCTACAACCAAGAGGAAACGTGCCTGTCTCTCCAGTATGGTTTCTACGATCTCAGTGGGCTTTATTTGCCTCTTTGACAACACACAGCATGACTCAGTTATCAGTTTTTTCAGTAATTAGTAATTTCATTTTCAGCGAGAGGTCAAGGAAAGAGGAGGAGGTGGAATTGCTGCCACCAGAAGGGTGCGTTGGCAGACGCCCATAGAGCCAGGCCAGGCTGCACTTCCCCAGCACCGCTCCCCAGGCTCAGTCACTGTCTCTGCTTTACTTAGCTAAAGAGATGAGTAAAGCCACAGCTGAATTTCAGACAATCTGTAGGAGTACATCGCTTGCAATGACTTTCAGTTTAATGTTATCTATTGCTCCACCTGCCATTCTGTTTAAATACTGAAGCTCAGTCGTCTTATAAAAACCGAGTCAAACAATTAACATCCAACGTTTCCACAGAGTGACACAGCTTCGAGGCTCTCTCAGTTATTGAAAAGCTGTAAGTAATATCATACAGGGAAAAAAAAAAAAACCTTTCAAAAGTCTGCATCTTTGGTCAATGCTCTGCCAACCTCCTCATTAATCCTCAAGGAACAAAGAAGCATGAAACAATAGAAAGCCTTCGCTTGTCAAAATAATTAAACCTTGCTACGTGAAACAGGCTGCGAATGTGGAACGGATACCATCACGTAACAACATCAAGCAACACGATGTCAACAGACAGCAGAATCCCAAGCAGACCACAGGTACGAGCAGAGGTGATCCAAAGGAAATTTTGGCTACAGCAGCATCACCATGCCACCCCCCCCCCTTGGGCACACCAACACTGAGCAGCAACTCTGGATGAGGGTGAGCCGTGCCCTGAGGTAGGGCAGCTCTTTATTCTGCATTCAGCACAGGACTGGACAAAGTGACCCTGCATTCCCTTCCTACTTTCCATCCCCAGCTGCAATTATCTCTCAGTCTTCTGCAGAACAAGCACTTTACACATCTACACTCATTTCTTGTATTTTTATTTTGCCTATTACGAAACTGTGCATATAATGTAACCATTAGTTCATCAAGAGGGAATGTAAACATGACATACTAGTAATTAAACTACAGGAGAACCTGGCTAATTCACATTAATGATTAAGAGCCACTGCAGACTAGCAAATTTTACAAGCGACTGAACATGCAATAAAAATCTTGCTCATTTATTTTGACAAGTGACACTTCTTATTAAAGGTACACTTCACCATGGGCTCGTGTCGGCAAGCATAACGACCTTCCCAAAACGGCACCTCATTAAGTCCTAGGCTCAGCAAAACATTTAGCCACGAACTGAACTTTAACCACAGCAGCCTGGACACTGCTGCTGTTTCCAACTAGAAAGACCACAGTTCTGCAGAATATGATCTATTTTTTTTAAATGTCATTTTTCAGCCGGTATACCCTTGCTGCTCTTCTTTCCTTGTCCATCTTATTTGGGTCAAAAGTGGTCTCCTGGCTATCTGAAGACTCCTTCAGCCCAAGTTACCATTCCCTGGGAAAGGAATGTCAAGACTGAAACAAGAATTTCACTGCATCTGCTCAGTTCTTCCTGACTTATGAAACACATCAGGAGCGTTCTGCTTTTCTTATGATGTATTTCTGAACTCTGAATTATTTACAGTGAAGTGGTTCATCCTGACGAACGTTGCTGCGTGCTTGCTAATGTTACATTACAGAATGGCTTGAGTTGGAAGAGACCTCAAAGCTCATCTCGTTCCAACCACCCTGTCATGGGCAGGGCTGCCAACGATTAAATCAGGCACCAGATCACATTGCTTAGGGGATCTGACAATTTCTGATCGTCTGCCCCAGCCAAGAATCCTTTTGTCTTCAAAGTCATCTCCAGTGCTCCGAAAACACACCTTCTGCAACGCACAGAAGGCCTGCAAAGCCACCTGCAAGGAATGCATGGACCTCTTGGGTTGTCCATGATGTGACATTTAAAAGTGGACAAGAATTTTATGTACACACACATTTATACACACACACACACACTATCGCATCAAAGTCTTCAGAGCTCTTCCCACTGTCAATGAAGTTCCCTTCATTTGGATTCTGAGGACAACTTCAGAGAGCCTGTGTAGGAAGTGATAATCTAACTAGTTCAATCATTGATGACTCAGCTGCAGTCTGGTATGATTCTGTGTGTCAGGATGCTCCTACTCAGTCAAAACAACTCTGGAACCAGTAGCCAAAAAAAATTCATCCATCACGCTGACAACACATGGTGGGGAGGAGGGGGCAGACAAATTGTGAAAGTTGAGATACAAACATCTCGAAGAAACAAGGCTCACACCCCTGTAGTTTCTATTTTGTATTTTAGGACTAACTCTCCAGGTTCAAGATACAGATTACACCTGAAAACACAGACTGCACTGCGTATTTTCACAGTGTTTGGTAAAACTAACCAAGAAGCAGCTGTGCTTGCACTTCCCCAAGCGTTTGCATATCAAACCTCCTCCTAAACATTAAGAACAGATTCAAAAAGCCAATTCCATTTCCACTGAAAAAAAAAACATTCTATGCCACCTCCTGAACAAACTGTACGGCTTTCCATCGAGCACTTTTGTACAAATGCACTTGACAACTTCAGAGATTATTTAAAAAGAAATACGTTACAGGAGCTCTGCCAACCACAAAAAGGTTCCGTGCCTCGAGAAGTTCAAATGTGATACAAAACAAAAGTATTTAAACGCTTTTACACAAAACATCTGAAGTCAGAAGTTCAAAATTGAGTATTTTTACATATACCTGCTCACAGGCAGATGCCCCGAGGTTATCCTCTCAACCCCTCTATCTACAGCTATCTTCTTGTAACACTTCATTTTCCTTGCGCTATATACTGAGGCAATTAACTGCAGAATTTTGCTACAGGCATTGGGTGCTTTGAAGCTAAACACAAATGTTTTCAGAAACAGACATGACTAAACTAGGGAAGGAAAACAGAAGTTCACAAACACGCTTCAAGGTAAATAACTTTTCTGCACTACAAATTACATGCCTCAGTGCCTTGGGGCCAACACACACACTGGAAAACAACCAGCCCTGAGCTGCGTATTATCTTGCTTACTATGCATGCAACTTCTTACTCGGTCTGTTTTCATTTAAGTACAGAATAACACGGTTACGTCAGATGTACTAAATATGTACGACCTGGTATTTAAACTTTGGAAACATCTAGGATTAGGTGCAGAGAACGCAGAAAATGCAAAGGTACACAAGCCCCAAGCTCTGCTGAGGAAATAGTTTGTTATTCCAGCAGCCATAACTGCAGATGGATGCTTTTCAGACACCACCACTGTGCTCAGAGAGGAAAACAGGGAAAAAAAACACTCACCAAGCTACAGGAAACTCTACATTCACCAAGAGACCCCCAGAGCAAATTTGTGGAAGAGTTATTCCAGTGCTGCGGTGACTTTTTAAGGCAGAGTCAGGAAGCGCTCGCTGTGAAGTGACTTCAGCAGCTGGTGAGCACAGCTGACAGCACTACTGCTGGGTTCTGACCAGCAGCACCAGCCATAAACGGGACGCCCAGAGACACCCAAAGCCACTGGTGGGCTTTTACAATAGATTCCTTCACGTTTTACACCTGTCGATTCATCTGCTGTAAAACACGCTGCAAAAGGTTTAATACTGCTGTAACTTTTATACCCAGAGCTCACCATTTGCTGCACAACCAAAGTGAAACGAGGATTAACCCTAACGGTTAACAAGTGCAGGCCAGCTAATAAGTTCCCAATGTCTGTATTTCAAGTTGACAGCTTTGCAAAGATTAAGCTCACCAGCACCAACTCCCATAGCTCTGGCTTAGTGGTTTCCACCGACTTAATTTGTTCTTATTCACCCTGGCAGAAAATAATATCCTTTGCTGTTACCTCCCGTCTCATACGTTAAGCTGAGCCACCCTAAGTCCTGCTGGCACTCTCCTTCCAGGTGTGTAGACTTCCCAATTGCAGTGGGAAATCCAGCACAAAGAGCATTCGGCCCAGGGGAATGTCATGGTTTTATGGCCAAATCAGCCCATAAAGCACTGACAGAGAAAGACATGAGAGAAGGCTGTAACCAGAAAGGATAAGGCTGGAAATCTGGCATCCATCATATACGAGGCTGCCTACTAAGCTTAATCTACTGGGTCATGCTCCAGAGCTAACGATACCTTGTGTATCACCAATTCAAGGCTGCCTAATTTTGCACCTGATGGAGCTGTGGGTGTCTCTGTTCCTTACAGGGGAGTTGGACCAGATGGCCACCAAAAGTCCCTTCCAACTCAAGGGATTCTATGATTATATGATTTTCAGTCTTCAACCCAATAGTTCTTTCATTGTATTTTTGCTATCTGACCACAGGGAAAGCAGTATTACCAACAATAAGCCTGCAGCTAGGATACACAGCAGATACTCACATTTAAAACACTTCCCATAAGCCTTTCTTTTGTGTAAAGTAATTGAAAACACAGAAGGCACTCATATTTTAAGAAGGGTTAACTGTGCATGTTACTTTTATATGATTTCTTCTGCCAAGCGTGAAAAGCAAGCAAGGAAGAAGGTCGCCAGGTGTTGGTGGCACCCGCTGCACAGCAGTGACAGCCAGGGCTTAAAAGTTTTGTCTCGCTCCAGGCTTTCTATGAATTGCAAATCTTCAGGTTGCCACAGAAACCCTCCGCACTGACACACAGCCATCAGGAAGCATCACGGTCATCTTTTCCATCTTGTTTGCTTTGCATCAGAACACTTTAAACTCCCTGTGGCATTGGCGCTCCACACAACGATTCCCTCTCCGCAGTTATTCTTGTGCAGTGTCCAAGCCGCAGTGATTAATCATTCCTGCTTCCTCCGCTGACATATCGAGGTGGGGAAACGACATCCTAAATGAGCAGAGCTGATTACCTGGGAAAGCAATTCTTCAAGATAGCACTGCTAACTAATAGCTCCATCTGCTACGAAAACGCATTCCTAAGCCCCAGAAGTAGTGTCAGGATACAGCTAACAATTTTGTTACATCTGCCAAATTTTAAATTGTTTGTCACAAGTTGCCACAAATACGTGGGGAGAACTTTACTGTTTCTCTCAGCGTTGCCTTGGAAGGCAGGAGAGCTCAATCAGAAGGTCCGCAAAGACCTGTGATGGCGAAGTTGAAGGCTAGTTTTGGATTGAAAACAACAATCCCAACGTTATACATTACAGGTTTTGCCAGAGCAAACCTTTTCCACACTGTGTTGTGCGTCCCTATTTCAAAGCAGATTTAACAAATGTGCGTCCCCGCTGAGACACAGGAGGACTGTGGTCATGGGACAAAGGAGAGAAGTTTATAAGGTAGAACAGATACAACACAAATGCCATCCACACATTCTCAACAAATTAAAATAGAGCCCCGAGTACCCCAGACCTAATTCAGACGCCTGCAGAACTCCAGTCAAGATGCAGAATCGCCAGCTAGAAAGAGAGACAGCCCAGCAGAGGCAATGAGCTCCTGCATCACCACCAACTCAACACCCATCTGGTGTAAGAATCCACTCACGGCTCCTGTTGGTCAAGATGATGTAGTGACTACAGGAAATTTGCTTTTATCAGTGCCATTAAGTGGTACTGACTTCATTTCTTCTGGTGCTCGGGCATCGTGGGCTGAATGTAATCACTTGTGAATGGCAGAAGCATTTCCCATTTGCGAATATTGCCTCGCAGATCATTCACGAGGTGACAAAACAACACAGCTTCAAGAATGATTAGAGAAGCTGCTGATTTGTTTTGCAAAACATATGCATCGCTACAAAGAGATGAATTACAGCTCCGAATAAGAACTAAAGACATCACGGTGACAGAAGATGCTTCACACAACACAACAAGATTATGCCAGGCAGAGGAAGCCTCATGGGACTTGACCCATGTAATGAACCTTAGAGCTTACCCTAAGTTCAGAAAAAGAAGAAAAAAAAGGCCTGAACTTATTAAACTGATTGCCAACTGATTTTGACTCTTGACAAACACTGAGCTCAGAGCATGAAAGAGATTTTAACAAAAGCTCCAATAGCCTCTTAGTAATATTTTCTGTGTCTAGACTTCTTCCCTGTTACACGGTCTTGGAAAAAAAAGACTATTACCATTTAATTAAGGTATGACTGCAGGTTTGATCATCAAAGTAGGCACACACCTCGTTTGGTTGTGGTGCTAAGGGACAAGATTTAGCAGAGGATTGTTAGTTAGGGTGGTATGGTCAGGTTGCGGTTGGACTCGATGATCTTTAAGGTCTTTTCCAACCTGAGAAATTCTATGATACACCAGTTTTCCCAAAGAGATGCAACTATCTCCATTTCAACAACGAGTTGGCAAGGTTTTGTTGAGAAACCATTGAAGAATGGCACGGTCAGCACCAGATCTTATAGCAACAAGGTGGTGTTTAAAATACAAGCTTAGAGGATTCGTTTGGATAATTCGCTTCTACCGAGAGACACGCCTTGGGTTAAAACCAGCAAGTTTTCTTTAACGTAAGCGCTCCAGTAAAACTGTTTATACTGGCACACTGTCTCACCAACTCACATCATTGCCAACAAACCTATCAAAACATTACGTTGCTTTAACACTTCAAACGGCCTCGCTTTCCTGTGATACTGCATCCTCAAACTCCCCTCAGCACGCGCTGTTTCCCGATAACCTCGCACCGCTCCTGTCACGTGGCAGCAAGGAGCATTAAATTAGGATTGTTCAAGTGATTTGCTGGTTTTCTCTCATTTATTGCATTCGTAAAATGAGTAAATTACCATGGTACCCAGTTGAATGATCGAAGTTCAATCACTTAAGAAATTAGCCCATTAAATGGAGAACCACAAGACCACAATCTTGTATTTGCTTGGAAGTGTGCTCCCAACCTGATTTAATAACCCCTTCCTGCAAGTCAATCACTTTCACATAGGAAGAGTTCTACACTTGTGTAATTAACACAAGAAAACTGCATGCACAACAGCACCTTCCCAAAATCACTTTGTTTCTATCTAAACAAATCTTCTGTGTTTCTCTCTATCCTGGAACAAGGGAGAAAAATGCCTTGGGACTAAAGATTTGATAATTTCATTCAAAAGCCACCATTCATGTGCAGCGCTGTTGACAGCTAATTAAGTTCTCCCAAGGTAAAATAAACGTAACGTTTTAAAGTTGCTTCCTTGTTTTCAAAATCCTGACCGACGTTTCACTGGGATATTTTTCATCCAGGGAAAACAACGAAATACAGCATCTGAATTTGCTTCAGCTAGAATCCCAGACCCTTCTGCATCTTGTAAGTAGGTCACTAATAAGGCTTCGGTTTAATTTTGCTCAATTCTATTTCCTGGCACTGACAACTATCACCCTGGACGCAAGTACTTACTCTGCAACTTCGGTGATTAGACAATGAACTCCTGTTTGCCTTGCAAAGGATAAAAGAGAGTGGAAATTTAGCAAACAAGACAAATGTCGAGATACAAAATAGCTTTCCTATCTTTACCTGTGGGTTTTTCCACGCTGCGCCGTTTACCTCGAGGCCAGAACTAACTTCCTGCCTTTCACACAAAGCCCCCCTCGCTCACCCACTTAAAGGATTCTTTATGAACCGTATCTAAAATGGATTTGAGAAAAAGCCACAGGATTTGCGCTGTTAGGGCAAATAATTGCAAAACCTTCCTCAAAGTCATCGCACACAGAGCATTTCCTCACACGAATATGCCGGCTGCATGACACATTTAGAGCTTTTTTGCAGCATACGCTGCAAAGCCATGACCAAAGAAAATCTCCTCCTTTAAGTTCAACCAAATCAACTTATCAATACAAAGCAATTCAGAGAGATTCATTTATTCCTTCATATTCCTATGACCAACGCTATTTCATGCTTAATCCGTGGTGCAGCCACTAGAACAGCTGGTAAGTATTACTAGATCCAAGCAGATTAAACAAAATAATGGTTCAAATAAACATTTCAAGCCGAAATTACTGGACAGCAGAAAGCAGCCTTCAAAGCACCATTTATCAGAATCTCTCTGCTTGACTGTTTTAAAAACATACACGGCAAGGAGAAAATATATTGAGCCACATCTCAATATAAAAATGCCAAAGCATTATCACAATAGCATGGCCGCAACAGTTATTGCAGCAAAGTGCCTTTTCTTCATCTTCTGAAAACCTGTGTAGATAATATTTCAACAATAACCACACATTCCTCCCTGTGGTATAGACACATACAAAATGCATTAGGAGCAATGCCAATAACTGAAATGCTTTTCTCAGTAGCTCTATTCAGGCGAGTGTCTTGCAGGTGCTGCAACGCTTTCCCAATTCAGCTCCAATGGGAGCTCCAAATCAATAAGGCTCCTCAGCCATCACCCAGCGTAACTAAATCTCTCCAAGGGCAAGCCCTGCTGAATTATGTGACCATTTCTTTTGCCGCTTTACCGAAAACGGCACGCCATAAACCAACTCAATTCAAGGTAACGCGAGCTGATGGGGGAAACAGAGCACACACACAAAGCTAGATGGGCACACGTTGGAGATTACGCTCCACAGCAAAAACGGTGGACTAAACAATACTGCGCCTTATGATACACAAACAACAGGAATCACCTCTGCAGCCCATCGTTTGCCAAATGATGCTGTCTGTCGAGCTGATTGGGAAGACACACAGGTCAGCTGCCTTGGCCACTACTGCAACAAGCATAAGCTTCAGCAGTGAGACAATACATTAAGCATTATAAATTTGTTCACTTTCTCAAATAAGGATAACTTCAAGTCTCGTTCGTGGCAAGTCATTCAAAGGTGGTTTTCATACAAGGCTGCCAGAGAGAATTTGAGATCTGTGGGCCGCGCAGATTTTTTGATTGGATGCTGGCAGTGATTGGGTTGGGAGGTGTTTTTGAAGTACTCTGATTTGCTCAGATTTCCCCTAAAGTGACCTGCAAAAATAAAGGGGAGAGGGAAGAGCTTGTGCTTATTTTCTCTAGTTTACTGCTGTCAAAGATACCTTAAAGGCTTTCAGAGATATATTTTTCCTATTGTTTCTCTCTTTCTCCACATCGTAAATTCAGGTCATGCCTGCATTTGAAGATTATCAAAAGGCAAACTGGAGAAACTGTCACCTCTGAAAAAGTAACAGAAGCTACGCTTTGATGTCCTGTGGGCTTCGACAGCAGCATCACCACAAAGAGCTTCCATTGTCCTGGCTCCCCCGAAACAACCGATCGCAGGGCTGCACTACAACCCAAAGAGCTGATCTGACTTGTAAATGACAAAAAGCACACAGGCAGAGGGATTGCTAGCACCTACCTACGCATAAAACTGCCCACAAAGATCAGAAGGAAAAAATAAATTTGCTATGGGGTCAGCAGCATCCTACTTGAATTAAGCACACAACACATCTGGCCGTTTCATGGGCTGGCCCCAATACGAGGTCACATTAGGTTAGCATTCCTGGCATTCCAAATACAAATCCCAGAGGATAACAGAGTGTCTTCCATCATAACCAAGATGCACTGCCCCACTTAGCCACGGAGCAAGGCCAAAAACTGCTCACATTGCCCTCACAAAAGAGGCACAGCGTTCAATGACAGACACCCTAAGCCTGTCCTGTGTCACAAACTTTGTCTCTCCAAAGTCCTGGCAGACAGGCATCGTACAGCACATGCGGAGGTCAGCTCAATGATGTGCAGAGGACACTCCAGGCTTCCTTTCATGTTTTCTCTTGTGTGCTGCGGACAGCAGGAAGAGGGAAAATACTCAATTATTTTAATAGGATTACATTTTGAGATTGACGGTGTTTAGAACAGTCCCATGAATTTATTAGCCTGCCAGCACTCCAGATAAGTAATTTGAATGCAAAGATCTCTTAAGTTTAAGTAAGTAACTGGCAAAGAGTCAATTCCCACCCTCCATAGTTTCTCAGGCATAACGTGATGTTTTGAAAATGAGGTCCTGAACTGAGCACTTCAGCCTTATATAAGAATTATATAGGAGACAGCGGCTGAAAAAGGTTTTTGCCTGTTACTGCAGACATACACAAACAAGTGTTTAAAAAACACTTAATCCTCCCCCTTTCAACATCCCACTTAAGAGTAAAGGCCAGGCATACATTAATGGCACACTGAGGGCTGTCTTCCCTGCCCATCCCATGCAGTGCCCACGGGGCACACAGCGTGGGTTACAGAGAGCATGTGGGGGTACCAATAAAAAAAAGCCTCCTCTGGTATTTACATAGTGCTTGACATATTCCAAGCCCTGTGTTAACATTAATCCTTAACAGCTCTCAGAGGCTGGCACGATCCTCTCCCCACACCAAAGACATGGCTGACAGCTATGCTGGCAGACACTTTCTTCTGCTCTGCCTCACCCCACCAGCCCCTGCCATAGCATCTCGGCTTCCCAATGCTCCTCCACCGCCCTCGTTTCAAAGAATCATGAAGCTTGGAGAAGACCACTAGGACCATCCAGTCCAACCATCAAAGCCCAACTGCTTCCCAAACAGCCCCCACTTGAGGGATTTCCATCTCCATGGCTGAAGGCATGTGGGCTTCACGGTTTGTTTGTTTGTTTGTTTCCTGAAGATGAGCCAGAAGGGAGCGTAGAGGCTGCTCACCCACCTCCGGATTCAGGAGGCAGACAAATCAAAGGTTACACAAGCTGGGAGATACCAAAAAGTAAACCGAGCAGGAAATGAGATAGCCTGGGGTAAAAGCAAAGAAAATCTATAAGCAGAGTGTTGCCAGAGCTCCCAAAGCAAGACCAGAACACTGCAATCCTCTACTGCTGTCAACAAATATCTATAAAACCCATTCACCAGTGCACATTTCATCCCTCTTCTGTCGACTGGTTCACACAGAAAATAACAGCTTACTGCAATGTTTCTGCATTAGCTCAGGAGACAGAGGTCTCTTAACAGGAATCTGAAGGTTGATGATCCACACTGGAATAAACACACTTCAGGTGTTTGTCAGACTACACATTTTCAAGTTCTCAGATTGGAAGATTGCATCCAAAAAAATTACACAGACATCAGCAGTCCTTTCTTCTTCCAGTTCATGGCACCGGTAATGAAGTGCCTTTCCCATCCATCCTCTAGCATGCAAACGCCCTGAACAAAGCAAGCAGCCTAAAGACTGCCAATTACTGCTGAAGCCTATTCTTAGCCTCTTCCCTTGAAATTCAACTTCCCGTCACCCCAGGTTTCAAGATACAACCAAGATACGGAATAAGCACACTACTCCTTCCAACGGCTTCGACACTTCTGAAAAGGCAATTTAATGCTCGCTTTGTGTTCAAGCTGGGGGAACCAAACAGAGGAAAAGAAACATGTAGAGGCATTATCACGCTGGCCAGCAACCAAAAAGGTAATTAAAAACCTCCCCCGAACAGGTGGTCAACAAAAACCACTATTAATGCCTTTGATTGCCAAGCAAATGTCTCTGAGCACACTGGCTGTCACAGCAAGTCCCTGGGATTTGAAAGCATATTTCTGTGCTTTGACATCTGGCCCATAACAGAATTGCTATTGATCTGCTGCAAGCCTCAAGCAGCCGCGCACTGGTCAGGGCACGGGGAGCTCTGACCGTCCCTATGCAGGAGGCGGCACTGAGCCGGGGCAACGCGCAGCTCAGCCTCCCAGCAAACATTACCTCTGCTGTTCGGTAGGACAGAGGAAGGAGGAGGTTGCAGGAGGAATCGGGAATGAGGGCTTTAGATGCATCGCTGTGTAAGGCAGCAGAGGATCAATACTGCTGCTCTAGCTCCTGCGCTCCGTGGCAGCACTGCGCCACAACTCCAAGGGTTAGCTTACTGCTGAATCCATAAACTGACACCTTAAGAATCATTTCCTACAGATGATGCACTATTCCGAAAGAAAATAAGGAAACAAATCAGATAACAGCGTCAGAACTATTCACCGGGATAAAAGAAATGCCAGCCCTGATTCAGACTTCATGGTTACAGAGGAATAAGTGCTCTGATTTACGACAAAGCAAGTTTCATTAACAGGCTGCCCAGAGAGCTGCGGGTGCCCCATCCCTGCAGGCACTCCAGGCCAGGTGGGATGGGGCCCAGGGCAGCCTGAGCTGATGGGGAGCAGCTCTGCCCATGGCCAAGGTGGCACTGGGTGGGCTTTGAGCTCCCCTCCAACCTCAGTCGTCCTATGAGCCTATGATTCATTAAAACATTTCAGCTTTTAAGGAAAAGGTTTATTAAAATACTGATTTTATTACAAAAATGAACTGGAGATGCCTTTTTTCCCTTGTTGATGGCGGCAAAGTGTCCACATAACTTCAGACCTCTGTAATAAACCCTCCAAAATATATATAACTTTTCAGCAAATCGCATTATCTTGAATCATGTTTGCTGAATTCTTTTTACTTCTTTGGCTAAGGTCAGTGAAAGGAAAATACTCCATATCCAGAGCACCTGTGCTTCAGCCCTCAGCAATTTGCTGCACATGTGTTTAAATCCCATTGAGCAATTTTACAGCACAACCTCCTCGGCAAGCAAGATTTAAACCTAATAGTTAGAAAACTTAGAAATGCAGGAACTATCAGGTTGGCTAAGCATGTGTAAATGCTGCCAAGGAACGTTACAGGAACACTGTAACTAGAGGATTTTCAAAACTAAATTAGAAATCATCTAATACATCTGATCCTATCTCAGAAATAAAGATAATCTCTTTCAGCTCCCTTTCTATTGTCTAGGGTGCTTATACCTGTACTTCCTATCACTGAGCTTTTTGAGAAGAATGGGATTCCTTCAGACGGATTTTTTTCAAAAGCAGAAGCGTGCTTTATTAAAAAATAAGAAATGCCATATTTCAAGCTTGACCAGTTTTAGAAGCCATTTCTTAAGTAATATTAACTTTGCAAGTGCTTCCATCATCCTCTTTGTTGCTCTTCAAAGGGTTAAATCTTTCCACAGAATAGGAGCTCTGCTGTCTCTGGAAAGAATGCCACTGGCAGCTATGCTATAAGGAACACCTATGAACACATGCTTTCCTTGTGCTCTGGAACATCCTCACCTTCAAGTATGGTATCAATGCACATTTATTTTCAACAGTAGTGACTAATAAGCATGAAGTAAAATTCAATACGCTGCAATAAATCTCTACCTTGCTTTTACTGAAAGGCACGTATGCTTCCCAAAGCAAGCCTCTATTGAAATTAGTTTAACCAAGGACAACGTCTTCCATTCACTGTGTTCTCAGTCCAAGAACTCTGCTGACTCTCTGCGTACTCATTAACTTCATTATCTTCCAGCCTTCAGCGCTGACTTCCCCCAGACAAGCAGAACCATGCACAGCCCTGCACAAGAACCACATTGTCCCTTCCAAAGTTGTGCATGTGCTCTCATCACTCATTTAACTACAAGAAAATTTAGAGAAGCAAAGCTAAGGACACATTCACCATCAAAGCCTGGAGATGCTCGCTAGTCAAAAAGTGACACCTTAAGACACATTGACATTTTAGGTCAATAAAACTCATATAATTAACACTATTATTATACCTGGCCATTTCAATACAGTAACTTTACTAGACAACAGATAAACCTGCAGTACTTTGAAGAATCGGGGCTTTATCTTAGAGTGAAACGTCAGCAGCTTCATTCTGGATATAATTATCCCAAACCCAGAACTGCAAAGATAACAGTGAAACTACAAAACATGCATGAACGCCACTGCAAGGATTTTAGATAATGCAGCCTGCAATTAAGTGTACTCTCATTCCAGTCCCACCATGCAGAGAAATAACTTTCAAAAAGGACATCAACTGCTTTCTTCATGTGTAACTTTAAGAATAGCTTGACAATGGCAATTGAAGCTTAGCATCTAAGTGACATCAGGAGCATTGGAGACACCCAAGGGAGTTGAAGGACGCAAAGTTTTGGGGAGAGAGCACCTACTTTAGAAAGCAGAAGAGCACAACTTTAGAAAGCAAGGCTCAGACTCCAACTAATGCAAAATCTGAAGCATTTTCTTAGAGTTGGGCAGAAGCAATCCAGGCAAGGCGAAGCTGTGACAGTGACAGATAGTGACTCTGCCCAGTAAAGGCAACCTCGCTTCCAACCTCGCTTTTCTCCTTCTGACCTGTGCACGAGCAAGGCTAATCCAGTTCACTGGCCTGGGCTGATGCAAACAAAGGGACGTATTCAATTTATAACAGAGTTAGCATGCTAAGAATATTCACTCCGCTTTAAAGAAGATAACAAGTTTGTCAGAAAATCCCTCCTGGGAAAAAAAATCCAGCACGTGCTAATCTCAGTATTTGCAGGGAAGGCAGTGTGCTAACCAACTGCAGCCACTGCATCGTGTCAATGGCAGCAACCAAAAGACCACGTGTCCAACAAGCCTGGTGTGGGTCCAGAACTGCAGCTGCTAAGAAGCTTTCATTTTTATATAGGTTGATATGCATATACACGTATTAATCTGCTAAAGAAACACATACACTCGTGCGTATTTCCTGTAACTTAGTAAGCTCATTAAATAGATTAGCAGCTGAGAAGGGGCACACAATTGAAGGCCTGTTCTGTCACTCACAATAAAATACCTGCGCTCCCTTCCTAAAATGGCCGATGAAAAACAAAGGCAGACATCAACGCTACTCACAAATCGCACCCTGTTCTGCTAACAACAGGCAACTTCATAACAAAGCAGACTGCACCAACGTGAGGACAGATTCCCTGGTAAAACAAGATCAAAAACTCACAGTGGTCTGAAGTCCATGTGAAGCCCACACCAAGAATGGATTCTTTCAGCTTCCAATGAAACCCAGTTTCTCCCAAGCTACCTTTAAAAAACGCTGAATCACCTCTGCAATACACTGTAAACCTTCAACTTGAAAGTGAACTAGCAGGCTGGAAACCGTGCATCAGATGATATGGGACTTCTGTCCCCCATAACAAAGGAGGTAAGAACCTTCATAACATGCCTAGCAGCACTGAAAATTTATTTGAATATTATAGCATCTGAAAACCGTGATCTTTATTGCTTCCTATAGAAAATATTAAGAGCAACTGGCAAAGCTTGATAATGTTTAAGCCTCTATACGGTACATTATTGCCTCCTATAAAACTAAGATTGTGCCAGCCTTTAAATTACAAGTAAGTTGCAGAAACCGCTGCAGTGTCAAGAAGTGAAAAGCACAGACCAGTTTATCTACCTCTAATCCGATAAGTAAAAAAAAAAAAAGCAGAGCAATGCAATGTCACTTCCTTAAACATTTATGGTTCTGGGAAGAGTTTGCCTTATTTGAGGCTAGAAATATTGCAGATTAAAGTATTAAACATATCTACTACCAATTTACCTACAAACTCTGGGAACAATAGCACAGAAGCATAATTTGCTCCACATGTAAAAGCCGAGCTCAAGATTTACTTGACACTTGCATCTTACATAAATTAAGTTGACAAGCGAAGTGTTAAACAGTCCTCTTGCAGAAGCCTTATGAAAAATATCCATACAGAAATACATATATTAAAGCTACAGACCACTGGGCAGCTGCCAAAAATGATGGAATACAGTATAGTTTACTTATTTCTTTTTAATGGCTCCAACATTCCACCTGAAAAATTGGTCCCAGAGCTACATAATTGGGGATAAAAATTAAGTGACAGTTACCATTTGTCACTCTGGGAGCTGATCACACACACTTCTCATAAGACCACGCAGAGCACAGCTGACCCTTGAGCTCCCCTGTCCTAAACAAGAGTGAAGCAGCGCTGTACAATAAGCATGTAGATTGTAACACGGCATAAAAGTATTTTGTTATACACAAGTACAAGTGTGTTTATGAATCGAAGTATCATGGACATTTGTGCTTTGCATTCCACCCAGCATCACTACAGCCTTTCAGGTACTGCGGACCACAAAATACAAAGCATCTGACGTCGTGTTCCCTCTAAGAAGTACACAGATCACACATTTGCAGAATACTGTAATTCCCCACACATTCTCCAGGCTATAGTTCAGAGAACCAGGACAGCTTATTCCAAGATACTGTACAACATATACCACCAAAATAATCTATTGCTTGGCTGGACATACAAGCTTTGCTCATTTTCTCTTTTCAGCCACTTTCAGGTGATGTTTCTAAACCATTTTTCAGCCAAAAAAAAAAAAAAAACATTTAAAAAGCATTTCCTAAATCGACGTGAACGTTTGAAATATTAGTCATTTTGCACTGAGCATCAAGTCTATAACCCTTCTTCTTGCAGAGCCATCAGAAGGAACTCTGTTTAAGTCAACTTAATTCTGGACACAACTGTAAGAGTCCTCCAGTCTCACCAGTAGAAAAAAAAATAAATACCACCAGGGTCTGCTCTTGTCTTCTAGGAGCTCTGCCTTCAACGAAGAAGGTTTAGATTGAGCTGAGGAAGAAGGTTTGGCAGTGAGGGCGGTGAGGCGCTGGCACAGGTTGCCCAGAGAGGCGGTGGTGCCCCGTCCCTGCAGACAGCCAAGGTCAGGCTGGACGGGGCTGTGAGCACTGCTGAGCTGTGGGTGTCCCTGTGCGCTGCAGCTGCCTTCCAACTCCCTTCCAACTCAAACCATCCTACGATACTATGAAGAAGGACCCTGGGTCGTGCTCCAGCAGCAGTCACCTGTATTCAATAGCCATGGTCAACCAGTGGGACCTCAAACATGAATATGGCCACACAATATTGTTGCCCAGCTTCAGGCTACAAAGCCGTGAGACAGAGAGCTCAATGGCAGCAAGGGACTGCTGGAGGAAGAGGCCTGAGCAGGCTGCTCTCAGCAGGCTCCACTGTGCACATGGAGGCCCCAAGGAACCAATGGGACCCACGGATCACAAACAGCTCCCTGAGGGGCACCGACCTGTGAGCATCACGCCCCAAACCAGGCCTCACTGACTGTGTCCCTCAATTAATGGCTCATTTTGGCTTGTACCGGAGCCCAAAGCAGCCACTGGGCAACCAAAGGACAGCAACAAACCCACAGCAAGCTTTGGTGCCCATAGCAAGAGTATTTCACTGAAATCAGGCTCCAGTTTGAGCACACTCATCTGCTGATACAGGTGGCGACTGCTGCCAGACCCTTTGCACCAGCAACGTTAGTTTGTGTGCAGTCCTGACCATGGGGCCATTTTATTTTTGTGTACAGAGGTTTACTACCACCTTATAAAAGAAGGATTTCCAGAAGGCAAATGGACCGATGTCTCAAAATAGAGTGTTTACATTAACACTTGGCAAGCAAAGCCCGGCAAACATAGATGAATAGAGATAAGCTATAAAAACACCACGGACATTTACTTGCTGGAATAGTAGCTTGTAATCCAATTTCAAGTCTTCCTGCCAAGTGTTACACACAGCATCTTTGTGTATGACGACTTCAGCCCGCATCCCCCACCAGCCCCTCAGCAAATATTAGCCAACAAGAAGCAGCAGCAATTCAGAAGAAAAGGAAAAAAACCACGCTCCATTTAAAAAGCCATTTAAGAGGGAAGTTATGATGTGGGTATATCAGAATTCACTGTCCTTCCATTTGGGGAAGCATTAAAAGATCGGGAAAAGACAATAACTAATGTATGAACAGCAAACAGGGAAAAACAAACCTTTCTGCACTTTTCTGTTCTTAATGGAGAACAAATAGGCTCTCCCAACGTCTGAAGGGCTCACAAGAGCCTTGCTGATGGAATTACTGCTTTGCTATTAAAAATGTCTGCTTGTTTCACATGGTACACAAAGAGCAAAGCTGAGTATAGCAGATCATTTGAGCTAGCTTACCCAAAATGAAATGGAAAAGGCACCTTGCACGGTACAGAGAGCACACGCCACACGTTAACCCAGAGCAGCACATGCATCAAAGCCAAACAGAGGTGAGCTCAGCTGATGGATTTGCAGTGCAAACAAACTGGTAGAACCACGCTTTTAAAGTCTTGATAGAGCATTATGCAGGACGGGAAGACAAAAATCGTTTCACAGAGCAGCACGTCAACCAGCCATACCTGAGATGGAAGTCTCTGAACAGATGTGTGATGGACTGGCCTGGAGCTGGAGGGAAGTAGAACACAGAACTCTTTGCCCACTACAGTGTTGGCCACTAAGCTTAATGTGCGTGTTTAGTTTAAAAACAAAACCAAACCTCATACAGTGCTGACTTTTTCATTTCCCTCTAAAAGGAAAAGAAATTTGCAATACCTGTCACGGATGATAAAAATACAAAGCTGTGCTGACACAAAATTCCAGCCTTCCAGCCATGTTCCCTGCTGCCTGGCCAGCAGTTTTCATTAACAGAAAAAGTAAAAATAGTTCTTTGCCAATTGTTAGAGGAACAACAATTGTGAGGCCCTTTAAACAAAACCACTGCCCTTCAGTGGCTGCTTGGCGTACTGAAGCTTCACCCTCAACACACCACTCCAAAAGTCAGTTCCATAAAATGCATCCAAACCACAACTTTTTCATCCTTTAAACTGATGTTCTAGCTTTATCTTGCCTTTTTTTTTTTTCTTTTTCTCCTTCAAAAAGAGCTTGCCACGCTTTCCAAGTTGCAATGGTCTGAGTTACTCTGGGTGGAGTTTTTAAACGTAGGAAGTTGTACTTTTTAAGTTCCTATTTAAGTTCATCTGATGCACTATAAGAATTATTCTTCCATTCGATTTCAGTTTGACACAACATAGGAGAGATCCATAATTCAGTTAATCACTCATCATGTAAACAAAGAAACCTCTTGAGAACCAGAGAGCAACACGTACGTGTATTTGCAAGGCATAAGAGGATGGGTTTTTTTAAAATAGTAACAATGCAATCTATTCAGCGTAAAGAGTATGCAAGGCCAATTAAATACTTTGGGTTCCATAATTATAATTGCAGTAATGAATGGTAAGGAGCATTACGTCTTGCACAATGCAGTTTTTATTCAATTCAATGATTCAGTTCTTGTCTGCTTTCAACCAACCTTTTGTGTCTCTTCACATCAGATCTCGCAGACTATTTTCAGAATATAATAAAAATACCCCCCAATATCCCAGGTAACGTAATACATTAAGCATCCTTTGATTCTGCCTACACGCAATCTACCAAAGAGATTACCCACTAAATGGATAACACTTGTGTTTATTTGTTTTAGACACTGACGAAAACTCAGAGCAGCTCAAGCCCCATTCGAAGAGCCTGGCATGTCCATAATGACAGAGGAAAGCCGATGTCCTGGTTTTGAGACTTCTCCTCCCTTATAAAAAAGAAAAACCAAAAACCCTTCAAGATTCCTTGCTGTATGGGAAAGTATTTTTAGTGAAGGATTCCTATGCCTCATTTATTTTTTCCTGGCAGCTTTCGTTCACAATTTGTCCATGGAGATCAACATTGGGAAACGGAAGTTATTCCTATCAAGTCAATCCAGAACTGCTCAGTTTTAACTCAGAGACATCAAAAGAATCTTTCAGCCTTGGTAAACATTCCCAATCATCTCTCATAGCCAACGTGCAGCACTGGGCATACAAAAGCATTTGTTCACCTGCTGACGTCACATCAACCTTTATTCCTCTAAGGCTGGCCCATAGGAATTGCATGGGAATCAAGCAGCAAGGAAGTACCAAGAAAAGGAACTTCATTCCCTCCTATTTTATGCTATTACTCTATTCTTAGGCCTGGTAGGGAAAGCTTTCCTCTAACATTAGCAATGATGTTGTTAATTTGGAATAGGGCAGCAACCAGAAGGCATAACAAACACGAATGCTGCACTGTGTAACACATGGCATGAGAGCCATCGCCATAAATAACTATCTGGGAAACAAGACGGCAGTAGGCAAACAGAAGCATCGACTGTCAGCATTTGGTACTGCCAATACAACAGAGGTCTGGAGAGCAAGTGGCATCTCTGCCCACGTGACCGTAGCTGTGACATCGCACACACTGCTTCCCCTGTCTCCAAGATTTAAAGACTGCTAGCAAAGACTACAGGCAATCTTCTCCTCTGCACTCAACCTGTTAGTAAAGCCAAATATTTCAGCCATTAGTCTTATTTCAGGGAACAGCACGTTCCCTAAGCAAGCCAGATGGCTGCAGCTAGAGAGACAAAGTGGAAGAGAAGCCCAACAGTTCTCTAAGAGAAATCTAAGTTTCTCCATTTTTGTTTAAAAATATATTCATCAAGCTGCAGTTCACCAAAAAAGATTGTTTCCTCACTCGTCCCAGCACCCTGAATCTCTTTAGAGACAACATCACATTACACCCATAATAGGTTTATGCAACACATATTTGGCTCGTTAGTCGTGTCTCCGATGCATTTGTGCCTTCATTCCCCAGGCTTCAGAGAAACTCATTTTCCCTGAAAGAGACAAGGGGTAACGCTGGGCTAGAACTGCACACACACTGATTTCCCCATTTGTCTTTTGAGGAAAGGAATACCAGAGGTTTAGCCAAATCCACTGTTACCAGTTCAAAACCTCAGGCTCCATTTGCAAGGCAGCACAGCAGCATCTTTCTGCACGACCTGAAGCTGATGGTGTCCAGAGGGCAAGGAACACTTGCAAGAATAACCTTCTACAGCACATGCTAATGAGAATTTTTGACGAAAAACCACCAGGCTCACCATTACAACATCCATCTGGACAGCACGGAACAGGGCAAGAGCTGGTGAGTGCTGGAGGGAGCCCTCCCCATCACCACTGCACTGATGGATCTGCTACAGGCAAACTAAAGTAGCGCAGCCAAGTACTACCCAGGTCTGTAAAGACAGCAAAGTGATTCAACTGACAGAAGACTCACAAAAGGTGGATCCTAATCTGGGTGTCTCCTCCATTACAACCAAAGAGGGCTGGAGCACTGTGACACTGCCATGATTTATTAAAAACCTGAAGAGACAGCAAAATCCACCCCCTCGCTTAGGATTAAAAGCAAGGTGCTTTTGGATTGGAACTCATCTGCTCATCAGAATCCAGGCTGAGGACCTGATCACCTTTGCCAACAGAAACCCTGTGCATCATAGCAAAATACACATCAAAGCGGGTCCACTTAGAGGAATTCTGCCTTCTTATTATTCAGCTTTCACACTTACCACCTTCTGATGAGCTGAATTCATAGAATTTGTCATCTGGGATTTAACAAGACTTATCAATATCCACATGCAGCAGTCATATTTGCCTGTAATGAATGCAGACCTGTAAAATCTCCACCACAACCACAGTCTGGTCTGAGAGCAGGCACGGACATATTAGTTGACATTTCCTGTTGACTGAATTAGAGCATCTTTTAATGAGGCTCGCTTCAAAATCATTTTAAATCCATTTGCTCATGTCAACATCAATGTACTCTGCATTATCTACCAATTAGTAAACCAGAAAGTATTCTTTAGATAATCTAAAATCTCACTAAAATATTCAGCATGTCATTCATTTGCTACAAACTGCCCTATAAAAACAAATTACTGGAACCAGCTGTCACAAAGCAACAAGTACCTAAGGACAGAGTGCTTTTTAAACCAGTGGCTTTTCAGAAAGCCTCTAGGTCGTTCATGTTCACACCACAGACGTGTCATCCTCTCACGCAGATTCAGAGATCATTAATGTTGGGAAAGACCTCTAAGATCATCCAGCCCAACCATCTACCAATATTGCCCACTAAACCACATCCCTACGTACTACATCTGCCTTTCCTTCAACACCCCTGGGAACAGAAGGGAGCACCATCTGTGCCTAAACAAGGTGGGTGAAGCAACAGTGAGGGCTTATACCACTAGATGAGCACACGGAGCTCTGCCCTGCAGTACAGGAGGACTTCAAGCAGTCACACCAAGAACTGAGAGGGCTTTGCCCTTCTCTTCCCCTTCCATTCTGAGGGATCTGACCTTCCAGCAGCATCCCAGTAACGCTGTGTGAGGGATGGGCTCACCCCCCTCAAACAGGTGCCTGCTACCAAAGCCCTGCCTCCCTTCCCAGGTTTACTGCATTGCCAGATTAGTGGATAGGAAGGAGTCTTCCAGTAGATCAGCTTGGCAGGGATGCTGAACAGCTCTCTGCACTCAAGCCAATTACAGCAGAACCATTCCAGGAGCGCAGCTCTGGCGGGGCGCTGTGCCAGGCTGTCCCCAGCCAAGTCATCAACTGCTCCAGAAGGATTTCTGAACCAACAAAGCTCACCCAGCAAAGCAGCCGGGCTGCCCGGCCCAAAGCTGCTGCCCCATACACCTGGTTCAACCCACAGCACCAGGACCACTGCTGCAACCCAACAGCATCTCCCCCATCACCTCCATGCTGCCAGCTTAGAGCATCAGGAAAGCGAGGGATCTGAATGTCTTGGCAGAAAGATGGCAACCCTTTTTTTCTTTCCCTTCCCCCTCCGCTCTCAAGAAAACAAATCTCCTGTTTCTCCCTGAAGTTTTGCAAAGGTAGGAAGGGAGGTCTGGAGGTTTTTTATTTTTTAATCTCTGGAGTGTGGCAGACCTGTAAATCTTGCATTACTCTCCAAAGAGTGTCAGGTTTGGGCTTCATTTTGGTCTCAGATTAGAGTCCTGAAGCAATGAATCTTCCATCAAGGAGGCCATTACCAGCACAGTTTTCCTTCATTTTGGACTGCTTTATCCCTGATTGTATTACCAAACTCATCTTCAGCCCTTCCCCAGCTGTAAGGGGCTCAGCAGGCCTCTGGGCTCTTCAAATATTCATCAAGCAGGGAAGCCAGAAGCTGAAAGAGCAGGAGCCGCTCCGGCACTGCAAGCTGCCCCATGGTACCCAAGATATGGATACTGCAGCGCAGCACTGTGCTTTTTAAGTGTGCTACTTACCACTATTACTTGTCCCTTTGAAAATCAATTGGACAAAATCCTCCAATTTAAATAAAGCAGTATTTTGATAGCCTAAAGATCCTTCCAGCCCTCTTCGTTTAACGCCGCAATTGCAAACAAGCAATCTGCAGCAGCCTCTCCTGGGGGAAGATTGATGCCTTCATGCTACAGAAGCAGAAGGCAAAAGCCTGCCCTGAGCATCACCTCCATGTGCACACAGTGAGCCCGGTGCATCTGCAGCCCCTGCAAGCACACGTTGGGCACGCCTGCATGGAGCAAGTCCCAGGACAAGGGTCACACCTCAAGCACACTTAAGTGCTTGCCTTCGATTCAGGCTGATTAAACCAGCCACAGCAATCTGCCGCAGCAAATTAATGATACAACAGCCAAATAATTACAGAGCATCCAGAGGAAGAGTATTTACACAGGCTTGAAAGGCGTTTCTATAGATGGAGAGAAAACCGACCTTTCAGATCATATTAAAATCATGCGATCCATTAGAATCTCAAATTACTGTATGCAAATTTTGATAATTTAACGGCATTTATAACATTCAAATAAAATAGTCCATGAATACTGAAAAACGCTTAAGTGCTAAGTTAAATGACAATTTCCAAAACACACTAAGGAAATCTGATCGTAACAAACCAGTCCCATGAAATACCATATCTATCATCAACTTTTTAATTACCAATTGATCAACATGGAGACACTGTAATAGCTTTCAGCTTTTAATTACTGAACTATCAAAATTCCAACCAAAAAAAGGAACCTCCAGAGATGAAACTGTAATGCTTGATTATTCATCGCTACATAATGAATGATTTGTTTTTAAACAAGATGTCAAGTTCCTCATGTAATCCATCTGGATCTGTGACTCTGCAAAGCTTACACTGCCCATACTAAGTACTCAAGATTCCTTCTTCTCCCCTTTTTCCTGACCCCACAGGTGGGGATCCTGGAAGGAATGCTATTAAACAACAGCGCTTCAGGCAGAGCGTATCGGTCAGCTAAAAAGGAACTACAGGCAAATAAAGCATTTAATCACAGAATGGCTTGGGTTGGAAGGGACCTCAAGGATCACGGATCTCCAACCCCCTGCCACATGCAGGCCACCAAACCAGCCTCCACACTTCATAGCAGCCCAGGGTGCCCAGGGCCCCATCTGACCTGGCCTTGAACACCTCCAGGGATGGACGGGGCATCACAGCCTCTCTGGGCAGCTGTTCCACCACCTCACTGCTCTCACAGCAAAGAACTTCCCCCAGATTTCCAACCTAAATCTTCCAACCTTCAACCCCTGGTGAACAAACACCACTCACACCAAGCCCCCAATGTACAGTGTTACAGATGTTTTCTATGCACATCCTCCCCAAATAGTTCTTCCACATAATGGCATCTGTTCCCACAAAAAAAGAAGAAAAAAATCACCTTATATTTCTCCTTTATTACAGCCAGACAATACCTCCCCAGCAGCTCAGCACAACACAGCCACACCTAGGAGTTCCTACGTGACAGCCACAGCTCATTTCATGCTCTTCCCTTGGGATGCTGCTCGCATGCACGGAGCTGCACGGGAGAAATGCAGTAATGAGGCCGGGAGCCGTAAGCGCTTCTGACAACAATATCTATCAACACTTACCGTATTTACAACTAAATCATGTAAATACGAGTCAGCCCTCTTCTGCATGCTGATTGTCCAAACAAATGGATGGCAGAGAGAGAGAAGAGCGAGCGTAGCAGTGATACAGGAAGGTGCCACAGCTGAAGTCTGTGCAGAGGAGAAATCAGCAGCTGCCCTGAGAACACCCACGAATACTTCTGCCAGGCAGCAGTGATTTCTGTGCAGCCCTTCTCAGAGCTCAGCTCCCATTCCACACCATCCATATATTCCCCTCCAAAAAAAACAGGAACGCGTTGCTCCAACACCTACCCAAAGCTGTTCATTCTCCACCTGCCTTTGAATTCCTTACAAACCCTAGGAACCAATTTAAAATGAAAAGATACCAATTTCAGAGGCCCACTTTATTTTTTTCCCCACGAGGACTTACCATTTCATTACGCTTATTAAACTGACAAGAATTTTTCAGCAGCCAGTTCACTCAAACAACTTTTACAGAGGTTTAGGCAAAATACTTCCGAGGCATTTATAAAATCAGCTGAGCCAGGAAAGGTTATTCTTTAAGTAATTTGATTTCTCTCTGTTTTCTTTTTTTTTTTTTTTTGGCACAACAAAAGCACCGAGCTATTAGAACTTTAATATTGTTTTGGATTGCCCCAGCACAGAACTCCTCCCATAGCTATTAATGCAGACAGCCAGCTCTGTAGGTCGGGCTGCTCGGCTCTCCCCAGACAGAGCGGCAGATGACCAAGCTTAAAATAGCTTCCTAATGCCTATTTATTTACTGCGGGGTGATTCAAGTCACTCCCTCTTTTGCAGAAGGATTTCTACGCAACAAAGAGGAGGATGGGACAACGTGACATGGATTTTTCAGCCTGTACCACTAGAGCAGATGCACGTGCTCATCCCAACGCCCTTCAGGCTCATAACAAAGTCCTTGAGAAGAAACCAAGCCACGGTCATTTCACAATGGAACACAACACAGAGTAGCAAAGCCCCAAAGATTACACTCCATTTGAAGCTTGCTGCAGAAAGCAGGTTTAACTCCTCAGCACTGCTGCAATTCATTAAAAAAAAAAAATAAGCTGCCTCTTTGCCCATTGAGCCCATACAAGTGCTATTAGCTGTTAATTCCTTGGCGATTTGCATGGACCACAGGTTTCTTTGAGCTCTTCAAGTCTTGTAGACTTGTGCTCACGTGCAGGGAATTGGTGCAATGGGCAATTTTGGCTTATTTTGAAGTTCTTTCAACATCTGCATCAGCAGCCAAACCTTCGCAAAGATCCTATGGCTCCTGCCTTAAAAACCAGAAGGGGAAGGAAGAAAACAACCCTGAAAACATACTTAGACAATCCATACAATCCATACAAAACACAACAACGCTCCTTAACTCTACTTTTGCCTGTGGCAGGGGATGGAACCTGATGACTGCTGAGCTCCCTTCCAAGCTAAAGACATTCTATGATTCTAAGATGTCTCAGACGCACAACACTGTCCCACCAATGCTGTCTTGTTGTGCTGAGGGTTAATTCCAGGAGTTCCTAACAATCTGGGACTCAAGATGGTAACTCATCCCAATCACCTTCAGCCACCGATTTCTGCTCTCTATCCCTGCTTTGGCCATGTTACAAAGCCAAAGAAGTCAGATTTTGGAGGTGTGATGTGGGTGGAGGAGAGCTGGCACGGGGGAAGACAAAGCAAATTGCAAACGTCCACAAGTGTGTAGCCCACAAGACATCTTAATCTTGTAAGGCAATAAAGCAATTCTATACTAAACACTTAAACTGTATTTGTGAGGAGCTCTTACTAAAGCCCTCTTCCACAGTCATGACCAGCAGCGAGATCCACAGACCATTCCACCTATTGTAGGGCACCTGTCTTACGAGGGCCATTGGGCTCGATGATCTTTTGAGGTCCCTTCCATCCCCTGCAATTCTGTGATCCAACTTCAACACAAAGCTGAAAAATGAAAATCTGCCCCCCAAAAAAGACAAAATGACAGTGATATCTAACACACCACACACACCTTTGCCTCTGCATTCTACACACCCGGCGTTGTGTTAACATACTTGAAAACTGAGGACCCAATTTACAAAAAAGCCTCGATGGTGGAGTCACATAAACACATACTCAAAATTCTCCCAGAGAGATTTAAAGACCCACATCATTGGGTTTGCTATAAACCCTCTGTTTACACAGCTCTATATACTGCTATATAGCAAGAAATGATTTGCCTCCAAGTATTTTCTTTATTTCTTGTCTACAATTTTCTCCATCTTCCCCTGAAGATGTCCGAAGGGAACAGTGTTAATCTCCTATCTATCTCACTTTAATCCTTGCTTTTACCAAAACGAAAAGATGAAACTACACTTCACACGCCGAAGCAGCAGCCACTGGCAGGTATGGATTCAGGAAGAGTTGACTCAATGCGTACATTCTACTAAAGATTATATGGCACGATTAAGAGTGTAAGACCTTTAAATCGAACAGAAGGCCATTAAAGTGGACAGAGCCCCACAGCCTCGGGGTGGGAGGCATCTCCAGCAGTTCTGCCTACAAGGTTAATGAATAATGGCTCTTTTGGAGCAGAAGCTGAGCAAGGAGGAGGAGGAAAGGTGCTTAACTGCAGTGTGGCAGCAAACGGCCATGTGCATAAGGTCATGGTTACATGCTCTAAGTGACACAGAGGAAGTCTTAATTTGAACAGTAGTTAACTGTTGGAAAATGAAGTTCAGAAGTGCAAAATTCAAGTGACAGAGGAGAAGATACGCTCGACATTTTTACACGCCCATAAGAATCTTTCCATGCACCCATGCTTCAGCCATAACCACAAAGCTGGGACAAGCTCAATGAGTTCTGCCCTCACCATGGGGGCAGCTCCATGTGAGAACCAGCAGCAACGTGGGAGCACACGATAGCAATATGGGCACTGGCACACAGATGCAGAGCTGTGCCAAACCCACCGTCCTGCTGCCCTGCACCCAGCACCATCCTCAGGTCCTGCATCCAAGAGGAGCCCAGCACCTCCCGCACTCAGCACACAGCCTTTTGGTTTGCAGAAGAGCTAAGGAAACATCAGGAGCTCAGCAGGATGCCCCACCACAACCCAACTACACCCACTGCTCAACTGCAAATCAAAACGTTTCTGTACATCACTTTAATCTGACCCCCCGTTGGTTAATATGTGCTAAGGAACTGGGCGTAGTTTCTATGGACTCCGCACAGCATGGTAAGAAACTAGGGTGGTAAAAAAAAATAGAACTAATCTGCCTAGAGAGCTGGAGTTGCTGTTAAGCTGACCTAGATTCCCACTGTCACCACAGAAGCACTTCACATGACACAGGCGCATCCCCAGCCATGTTCCAGAGCTCTCCCCAACACCAGCGGTCACTGCTGCCCACCTGGGGATGGCTTTGGTGCTCACGAGCTGCCTCCCACCCTGCTCCAAGTGGCAGGCATCAGGGAATGATGGTGAGAACGGCATCACGCACTGCCCCAACAGTGGAACGAGGTTACCCCATAGCAATGAACAAACAGCACTTGGGCACAAATTCATCTAACGAGAGCATCGCCTACCAGCCAGGGAAGCAGGAGTGGCCACCTGCAGAGCTCCTCTGCTCCTCCTCACATTTTCTAACTTCACAACCCGAGTCCACAATAGCTCACACAGACAAGGATGGCAAAGAGGCAAGGAATGGGTAGCCCAAGTCAGAGTCATAGCGCCAAATATACTAAACAACTTAGGAAGCAAATTTAAAATAAATAAATAAGTACCTACCAAGTGACAGCTACTCACCTCAGTGAGAATATTTTAGGAATTCATTGTAATAAAACCTACAGAATTGGATAACCAAACACATAACCCAACAGCACCAAGCAATACAGAGTGTTCGTCTTGGTCCTGTGTGCTCATGCGACACATGCTCCTCCATATCAGTGCACCAGTTCTGTTTACACGTAATACTCAAAATTCATGCAGAAAGTTTTCCGCCCAGCCTACTTTCTGTTGAGCCTTCCTGAGCTGTAACCCCAGCTCTCAAGATGAACGTCACTAATATTTCAGGTGTTCTTAGAGGGAAGCTGCCAGACAGCCTTGTCTGTAAACAGAAAAGCAGCAACAAGCAGTTTCTCGTGCTTGATCCGATTACTCTGATCTCCCTTTTGATGCTGCAGACTCAGAGTCGTATTTCTATCACTGAATGAGGGGTGGGCAGGGGAGGAGGGGAGCGTCACTTTGCTGCCTGACATTTCTTTCCTCCTTGTCATGCTCCCAGGGAGGCACACACTGCAGGCAGCAGGAGCAGGACGTGGCACTTGGGGATGTGGGTTGGTTGGGATGGGTTGGTGGTTGGATTTAGTGGTCCTAGAGGCTTTCTCCAACCTTAACGATTCAATGATTCTCTGTGCCCACTCCCTGCAGCACTGCGGTGATGGCACTCCAACCACACACTTAAGAGCTGTGGCCCCATAAGGAGATCCCATCCACCTCCAGCACTGTGCCTCTGCACCAGGTTTTGACATATCCAAGGTCCAAGCCATCACATTTTGGATTAGTGCTGAAGTACATCTTGTATAAAGAAGAAAACCACTCGAGTCCACCTGGGAGGAGATCAGCTTGTGGCGCTGGCTGATAGCTCAGGCAACACAATAACGCTCCCATTCTGCAGGCAGACCTTTGAAGAGATTATAAATCAGATCCAGCCGCTTGCAAACACTGCTGAGAAAGGACAGGGACAGATTAAAGAGGTTCCTTCCCAGCCATAACCTGAGCCCAGCACTCTGTATACCCGGGAGCTGTAACTGGAGGAGCATCCCAGCTCCCTGCACATCCCCAGCCCCACTCCCTGCCTGTGCACTCCAGCAGCTCCACCCCGTACCACAGCTCAGTGCAACGAGCAAAAGCATTTTTCAGACTGCCCTCATTTTCAGGGCGCTGTGTGTACTCCAGAAAGGGATGCTCACTGTCACGTAAGGCAATCAGCACCCAAACCTCTTCAGAGGAAGCCATTTGAGCAAAGCGTTTAACATCATTTCTTGCTGTCAAGCATCCACTGCTTAGCCAGGAGACCATAAAATGCAGCACCAGTTTTGGATTTCTGCTGTTTTAGTGGAGAATCGGGCAGTGACACCCATCTTTTGGGGAAAGCACTTCCCCTGGTCCTGGCAGAGGGCAAATTCCAAACACCATCACTTCCAAACACACATCTGAAAGAAGCACAACTAAAGAGACATTTCAGTTAAGCTACAGCCCTCAGAGGTTTAATATTTCGGAGCAGAGATGTGCTTAAATATCATTGTTATCCTATATACCACCATCTTAATGGGGTCTCAATTGTTCTCAGAGCTCCACCTTGAGAATTCAGTAGGGTCAGGTGTTACCACTCAAGTTTTTGAACTACAGATGAGCATAATCAATTCCAACCTGAATCTGTTGTTAGAAATACGCTAATTAATCTGCAGTTAGAAGCTCTGAGCACAGCCCAGTCAGGTGCTTGAAGCAGAACAGAGAAGCCTCTGAGTGCACACGCAGAACACAGTGAAAGAACATCGTCTACCAGAATCGCTGCCATGAAGGTGCTGGTATCACTGGGGGTAAGAGACATGGAATGGTGAATGAGGGCAAACCCAAAGTCACATTTCCAGGAATCCCACACAGCACAATACAGCACAGCTCCCTACTATCTAACTTCATCAACCTAAAAAGACATAGGACAGCCTGATGCACAACTTAACAGGAAAAACAACACATTCAACAACAAATACGCAAGGAAGGAGAAAAAAACATTTTACTCTGGAAAAAAAAATAGACTGAGAGAAAGTAGGTAAATACTGCTCACATGCAGGCATGGATGAGAAGAGCCAGGCTACAAAGAATCACGGAATGGTTTGGGTTGGAAGGGACCCTCAAAGGCCGCCTGGTGCCGCTCCCTGCAGTGCACAGGGACACCCACAGCTCAGCAGTGCTCACAGCCCCGTCCAGCCTGACCTTGGCTGTCTGCAGGGATGCAGCATCCATCACCTCTCTGGGCATTTCCACAGCTTGCACTCTGGGCTCCTGCACTTGCAAGTATGGAGGCACGGAGCACTTAGATGCACAGCCAGGGATGGCCGTGGAGCCCAGCCAGGAGCATTGTGCCCTGCAGTAAAACACCCCTATTTCCATTACTGCATTTTTGATGGAAGCCTCGTGGTATTTTTCTTCAGCACTGCCTGCCACACATGCAGAAATAGCCTCCTCCACTGCCTGGAAGCTGAGTACACCAAAGCTTCCACGCTGGACAGCTTCAAAGAGTTCGGCGGTGGAGCTCCCATTACCCACAACAGCAGCTGCTAGCTGCAGCATGCAATTACATCGCCAGCAAAGTGATTGATGAAACTTAAACAAGTACATACCACTCCTAATTACAGCATTCCAGCAAGGGTCTCTCCTTCATTACAGGTTTCCAAACAGAGTCTCTTTATTTAATGCTCGTGGTTGCACACACCACTACAGAGGAGCAGACAGTATTCCCCAGAGAAACCAACACAACTCTCTGCACACATCCCATTTCTCAGCAAAGACACAGACTACACGTCCAGCTCTGCAACTCCTATGCAGAAGTATTTACCTCCTGGCTGGGCTTTAGCTGCAGCGGGCTGCAGACTTACAGCTTGTGTTACTTGTAAAGCTTCTGAAGGCTGCTAAAAATCCCTGAACCGTGCACAGCAAATGCATCTTTTGGATATGCAGAGCTCCTGCATTCAAGAAAAGAGTACTGATTTTAAAAAAATAATAATACAAATTTTTAAACTCCTTTCTAAAACTATGATAATAACCCCTAGCCAAGCTAGCACTAAACAGCCCCAAAAAATGTGCCCAAAGGTAATATCAGAAAGGTATTTTGTAAAGTATGTTTTTAAGCAAACCCCTCATCAGGAGCACGTAAAGCCCAGAGCAAACCCTTGGCCCCGACATACGTGGGGTTACAGAGCAGACACTTACAGAGCCTTCCTTACACACCCAGCAGAAACAGCCCAGAACGCAAACAAAGCAATCAGCAAAGCAACATCAACAAACAGCACCTGATAAAGGCGGGTGTCTGCAGGAGGAACGCAGCTCCTTCTGACCTCAGGTGTAACCCAGCACACTGCAACGACCAGCAGAGCCCAACCCAGCCGTTGCCATTGAGCTGAAGGAGCAGAGAGCTGCCCCGGCTCTGGGCAGAGCTGCCTCTCCTCCTCCCATCGCTGGGAACCACAGGAGCTCCTTGGCAGGGGCTCCCCAGCCAGATTGCCGCGCTTATCAACCTGTGCCCAACTGCCTACATGCAAGACAAATGAGCCCAAGCTGCAATCCAGATGGATTACTTTATTTACCAGCCTCTTCCTTGCCATATTCCCCAAGTGTTTGCATTCCATGCAGAACACAACCAGAACGTCGGTGTGTTTTCCAAGGCACAGCCCAGCCAAGTCTCAGCGAAACTGCTGCAGATCGGAAGGCTTGTCCTGCTCACTCACACATCCACTCTGTATTTCCAAAGGAATTCAGTTCACCACAACCTCACAGGATCCCCCACTGCATCCGAGGTTCTTTCCCTGGCCTACTGCACATGGTTCTGGCAGATACCCCAGCATACAGCTGGCACATTCCTTGTCCTTGGACATGTCCGTGCATCCATCCGTCACCACGGCTGGCTTCAGCACGATGCCAGCACCCCACTCCTCTCAATGCTTCCCGCAGCTCCTCCTGGGAAGTTCTCTTCCTCAGCTGCTGTGTGGTGTCATCATGCACCACTGCATTCCACCCTAGCACTGTTCCATCCCAGCATCAGCCGAAATCACTCTTCAGCTCTCTTCCCACTTCACAGGGGCGTTATGAAGTTTAATTAACTGTAAAGCATCGAGATAAGGCACACACACACACAAAAAAAAAAAGGTGCCACAGAAACACAGAGATTCATCCCGTTCCTAGCTTAATCAGAGCCCCAGCACTGCTCACCGCCATCCCCATCAGCCCCACTTATAGCTGGGCTTACTGACTGCAGCACAGGCAGACCCTGCGGGGCCAGGACCGACACCGCAATCACTGCCCGGCACTCATTGCCACCGAGGGTAACCATAGAAAGGGGGAATAGAAGGAAACAAGAGAAAAAAATAAAATCCACAACAAAGAAGGCTTTAGTGTTAAGGAAGTTTTGTTTAAAACACATTAAAGCGAGGCTTGTAGGATTTGAGCACTCAAATCACAAGGGAGTTGTATTGTACCCACAGCACCGCCATCTCAGTTCACACCGGGTGATGCTTCTCGCTATCAGACAACACCAAGTGTACAGGTCAGGCACTGGCACCGTAACTGCAGCATCACACCCTGCGTTTGTTCCTTCCCAGCTGTTGGCACCGCTTCAATAGTCTCACCGGGGTTATTACAGCCCTTACCAGAGCTGCAGATAACAGGAGGATGCTACCAGAGCATCACCTGAGCCTTTAGTTAAAAGCAAACCTTCAAAATGAATTGGAACACAAGCGAAGGAGCGGGGAGCCAGACAGCAAAACAAAGAACGAGCATAGCCCGCCTGCAACGGGGCTGTGCTGTAATTCAGGCTGCAGGGAGCTCCCCGGGTCGCAGATGCGCTCCGCGGTGAGCTGGAAGGAACGTGAATGGGAAAGAAACCACCTGAACACAAAACGCCTTAAGAGCCGCTCAGGCAGCGCTGGGGACAGCGGCACCGGGATGTGCTGCGACCGTATGAGTGTCCCCCCAGCTCCCAACCAGAAGCAGCGACAGCGATGTCAGCTCTGTGCCATAGCTCCCAACCGCCCTCAGTGGGGTTCGGAGACCCCGTCAGCGCTCCCGAAAGCGAAAGGAGCGGAGCACTGAGGAAGAAAAGTGATGACTGCCGCTGGCTGTTCCCGTTCTGAGCACAGCGACGGCAGCGCAGGGATGCACCGAACGGGACAGCCTCGAATCACACCCGGACAGACACTGGGGAGGACGGGGTGAAGCGTGCACGACACACGCATGAATAAAGCTCTTTGTTCACCAGAGCTGCCCGCTCCTTTCTTCCCCCCCCTTTCGGTATCGGCGAAATTCAACAGATTGCTCAATGGCCCTCTTGTTCCTCCCAAACTTGCAGGGCCAACAACGCGAGCTGCTCTCGTCGCACGAGCCACTAAAGGAAGCCTTGTGCGTCTCCAGTGACACACTGCAAATATAAAGTGGCATTAACGAGGGATATTCTATCAAAGCCATCAGACGCGGCTGGCGGTCCCTCCTGCGGCTGTTCGGCTCAGTGCAGGGCGATGCAACAATAGCGGGCGGCACAGAGCGGCACAGAGCGCACCGCCGGGCTCCCACCCGCCAGCAATCACCCCTGAGCCCCCCCCCGCTCCATCCCTCCGCATCCATTCCATCCCGTTCCGTTCCCTCCCGTCGATCTCCCCCCTCCCCCAAAGCAGCACCACGCGCTTCTCCCACGAGAAGCCATGGAAGCTTCCATAGAAGCGCTCGGAAGTTGCACTCGGCTGCCAACAGGTCCGGCGGCGGGGCACCGCTCGTCTCGAAGCCACGCCGACACACGGACATACGAACACACGAGCGGCCGCTGCCATGGAAACCGCGACCCGGCACGCACCGCTCCGCCGACCCCGCGGCACTCCCCGCTCCCACCCCGAAAGCCGCGAGGCGCCCCCTACGGGCGGGGCCGGGCAGCACCGTACCTCTAGGGATGATGGCGGCGGCGGAGAGGAGCAGGAGGAGCAGCGGGAGGAGAGCCGGAGCGCCGCCGCCGTTGGCCGCGGGGCCGCTGTGCTGGGCGCGAGCCGCCATCTCCGGCACCTGCTTCGCTCTGCCCGCCGCGCCGGCACCTAGCGACCGCGCGCCGCGATAATGAGATGCGCGACGTCACGGCGCCGGGGGGGCGGGGCTTGAGCGAAACCACGCCCACTTGCTCCGGAGCCCCGCCCCGCGCTCGGCGCCGCTCGGGATGCGGCGGGACGGGCCGGGGAAGATGGCTGGGGGAGAAGCCGCCGCCGCCGGGATGGTTTTTAATGGAGGGCGGCTCTAAGCGCGGCACCGCCCCGCAGCCCCGCACGGCGCTCCAGCCGCCCGCCCCCCCCTCGCAGAACGCGGCCGCTGGGGGCGGTGCGGAGCCGGGCGGCGGCCGCCAGCAGCGGAGCGGGAGCGGGGCTGCGGAGGGATTTGGAGCAGTTCTATTTACATCGAGTCGATGAACGGCCCTTCTCGCTTCTTTTTAAACCGCACCAAGACAGGAGAGTTGTTCTCTCCGCCTTGATAAATGGGGAGCGGGGCATGGGACCCGTGAGCAGCGCTCATCTGAGAGCTCACCCCAACCAGCAGCATCCCGGCCCCGCACGGACGTCAGTACCTCTGACATTATTAATTAGGTTATCCCACGTGAGCCTGAGGCAGGTGAGGAGTCAGCTTAACCTCATCGTCCCATCCTCCTCCGAGCCCCAGATTGGAAGCGCTCGGGGCCAACGTCGAGTCGCAGTGCAGGTGGCAGAGCTCTCCCCCCTCCCCGTGGCTCCCAGCCCGATTTCACACCTGGGGAAATAACACACACCTCTCTGTGCCCCATATGCTGCAGCCCCATCCATCCCTGGAACATTTCGCCCTATAGGCACAGCAAAGGGTTCCTTCCTTCCTGCCCCAGCAGTGGCACAGATGCACACTTCCAGCCCACCGCGCTCATCACGATTATGTAACTAAGCCAAATTTATCCCCGGTTTATCTTGGGCCACAGTGCTAAATTCCCTCCTCTCCAAAGGACTTTAGTGCTGGTAAACAACTTGGGCTTGAGAGACTGCGGAGCGGCTGCCTTTGCCTCTGTGTCATTAGGCACCAGATTATCCCATTTGTCTATTTTTAATTACACGTTTCCGACTGTTTTGTACAGTATTGTGAGCTGTGACCTACTGCTGCTCAAACACCAAATGGGAAGACAACCCGTATTAAGTAAAAAGGTTTATAGTAATTTAAGTATTCATAGGACGCGGAACAATCAGCAGTAAGAAACACAATTTGCATAATAAATATCAATATCACAACAGCTAAAACAAACCCTGACAGATTATCTGCTGCTAAATGACCAAGAGATTGCAGAATGCCAATTGTGAGTCCTGAACTCTAGGAAATGACTCCTGTATCCTGTGCAGATTGAAGGGGACTTTGGGAGGTTCTAAGCCTGGCTGTGTTCCTGCTGGAAACGTCTTATTGCATTCCATTATGCATCAACTTTAATTTCAAGAGGAAAGTGATTTCCTCTGTCCGGGAAGCTTAGCCTCAGATTATTTGTCACAGTGTGTTTAGCAGTTATGATATTGAAGCGTGAGCCCCATTGGCAGTGATTGAAAGCTGTATTAAATCAGCGATGGCTCAAGTTATAGGCAGGCTGAGACAGCGGCTGGCTCAGAGGGGAGCGTGGCAGGAGCAGGGGAAGGGGAGAGGAGAGAAAGGTCTGATGAAGGCTGACCTGACCCACAACTGTAGCTGATATAATTGTTGGCATTACATGACAAGGTTGCTCCCAAAGTGACACATCCCACTGACAAGCAGCCACTCATTGCTGAGACTTGCGGTGACCCGGCTCTCATGGGAAGCAGCCAGGAGGCACAGAGTGATGGAAAAACCACTCTGCTCCTGCTCTGGGAGTGGGGCTGTGCTCAGGCTGTGTCCTTGGTGGCCCTCAGAGTCCTCAGCAACGCCTGGCAGTGGGGAAAAGCACCCAGCACCCATTCCCACAGCACCGAGCAATGGGAGACAGGCCCCAAACTGAAGATGTAGAGAAACACGTGAGAGATGGCATTTTCCAACCTTGGATCTGCTCCACGGGGGCTACAAACAGCAGGAATTTCACGCAGAAACCTTTTGTGGGCCACTTGTGGCAATCCTTCAGACTCGTTGCTCTGCACATCTCAAAGACCAGATGGTGTTTTTGCATGTTAAAACTGATAATCAATTGTTTTGTTAATTCAGTTTTCCAGTCAAGAAGAGAAATAAAAATGGCAATTGCAATTTGTGGCACGTAGTCCTAGAGAAAAAGCCTGTTACAGTCAGAAAGATGAATGTGGTGGAAAAGCAGTGCAGGAGCCTGACAGCAATGGGGCTGTTGCAAATGGAATGGTGTTACGAAGGAACAGCACTCACCTGGCTCTGAAGATCTAGGCCCACAGCCAGGACTCTACAAGGGAGGGATCTCCACCCAAAGGTCTTTCCCCAATGGCAGTCAGCCCTTAAATGAAGTCTAAGAGAGGTGCAGCCAGGCTCCATCCCTCTCAGTCATGAATTGCCTTCACCTGTGCTCTCAGGGCTGACCCAGTCCTTTCCCCAGGTGCTCAAGCAGTGGTTCAGGCAAAGACTCAACCATTTCCATACAGAGCCAAAACAAAAACCGAACCAAATGGGAATGGAGAGAACCAGAAACTTCAGCTGTATGTTACTTGCTTATGAGAAAAGCTTTGGACCCAACACTGGGCAATATGTTTTGAGGGACTTAGGTGACAGTTAGTTGCAAAAGCTGCTGGGTGACTGCTGGATGACAGAAATTGCTTCCAGCCATCAGGCTGAAGATGGAACCAGCTCCTATGCAAGTCACTGCCAACCCTCTGTGGCTGCTGCTGGGAATTGGGCTAGAGGGTGCAACTTCACCTGATTTCCAGCCCAAGAACCTGGTGTTAATTACGCCCATCTCAGGTGAGATGTCACCACCATGACCAGTTATTTGGTTTGACACAGGCTGAGGAACCAAGATCTCTCTCTGGCCAAAATGGCTTTCCATCTCATCCTCTCACTTTGCCAGTCACTTACTGTATGAGTCTAAGAAGGGAAAAGATAACCTAAAAAAGCCCAAGTTTTCTGCTCTAGAAAACAGAGATAATGCACAATGTGTTTAACTTCTGCAGGTACTGTGGGACTTTCCATTCTTACACAGCTCTTTGAGTCTCAGATTAAAGGTGCTATAGAGACTGAGAGACCAAAAAGATTTCTCTACAAATGGCAGTGTTTGTTCACTCCATATATTCTGTCAAGAGAAATAAAACAGTTGTCGATCTTGTGAAAAGCGCCGGCTCTGAAATGTTCAAAGAACTGCATGGAATTTTAGCGACACAATTCACATTAAAGCCGGCATGGGGCTAAATCCTGTGTACCTCTTTGAGAATTTAGGAGTTTGTCAAAAGGAATCCAGGGAAGGAATAATCAAGTTATAGCATTTCGGATTTAGCAGCTCCTTGGAAGGAAGTGCTGCGTGCTTCCTTGGCTGAGCTCCCTGCTGGGGCCTCCCCACATCTCCCTTCACCTGTCCTATCTGAGGAACTGCGTGCTATGCTTGAGGATAGGAAGAAATGCAAAGCTTAATTTCTGCTCTTCCATACACTGTGACAAAGTTATCCTTTGCTCTGCACTCTCCTTATATAAACTCAGCGCTTTTGTTACAGTACAAACATCTCCCACTGTATTTGATTTATCTGGTGTCCATTATGATGAATGACAGATTGGCTCAGAACTTTTGGGGGTGCAAAAACTAAAAGACAAAGCTGGACCACTGCTTGCCATCACCACTGGGGAAACACAAACAGTGCAACACCAGACGGCTGTGCTGGCATTCAGCAAAGCCTGGAACAACTGGAGAGGAACCTGGGGAGGTTCAACGAAGGCAAGTGTAAGGTCCTGCATGTGGGGAGGAATTACTGCATGGGTCAGTATAGGCTGGGAGCTGACCTGCTGAAGAGGAGCTCTGCACAGAAGGATCTGGGTGTCCCGGTGGCCAACAGGTTGGTCATGAGCAGCAGCATGCCCTGAAGGCCAAGAAAGACAATGGTACCCCAGAGTGCTTTAAAGAGTGTGGCTAGCATGGCGAGGAAGGTGATCCTCCTCTCTGCCCTGCACCTTTGAGGCCACATCTGGAGCACTGTGTCCAGTTCTGGGCTCCCCAGTTCAAAGAAGACAGAGATCTCCTAGAAAGAGTGCAGCAGAGGGCCATAAAGATGATGAAGGGCCTGGAGCATCTCCCATGTGAGGGAAGACTGGGAGCCCTGGGATTCAGTCTGGGGGAGAGAGGGCTGAGAGGGCATCTCAGCACTGTTTGTAGATATCTACAGGGAGTCAAGTCGTTGGGGCTGGGCTTTTTTTGCTGGTGTGCAGCAACAGGATACGAGGCAACGGGCAGAAACTGGAACACAGGGAGTTCCATATGAACACAAAGAAGAGCATCTTTACTGTCAGAGTGATGGAGCACTGGAACGGAGGGATGGGGAAACTTCCTTCACTGGAGATACTCAAGACCTGTGTGACCTATTGTAGGTTCCCTGCTTTAGCAGGGGTTGGACTCAATGGTCTCCAGGGATCCCCTCCAGCCCCTACAATTCCATGATTCTGCCACCCCAGCGCTCACAGCATCTCAGCAGCAGCCAACGTGGCCCCATGCCGTGTTTGTGGGTGGGCTGGAGAGCCTTGCCTTATCACAAGGAAGGGAACAGCAGCACCACTTCTGCTAACATGTAGTCACTGCAGTAGCATGCACTCCCTGCATGTTTCTGGGCAGCCTACATATGTCTCTACATTGAAAAGACGGCACATTTCAACATGGTTCAGAAACCACCAGCGCCAACCCAATCAAGGAAAGCATCATTTATACAGCCGTATCGTGTGCTGACTTTAATTCCCTGGTGACAAACACTGCGGGCACACAAAGACCTCTCACACTCGCTGGGAGCAATAATACAGTCATTGTGAAGCCCGTTTGCTCGGCCTCCACTGTAAATAAGATATTTTCATTTATAATGGACAACTTTTTCTTCGACACCTACCGCATATTTGCATTTGCTTTGTCTCTATCCTGCGCGTGGGGGGCCTGTTTTTAAATTTTCATTTTCATTTCCAGGCCTGGAAGATGAAATTTAATTTTTTTTTTTTTTTAAGCCACAAGTGTGACAATAAAACAAAACGAAAAGAAAAAAAAAAAAAAAAAAAGCCAAAAAAGGCTTTTGATTTTGGAGAAATCCTATTGAGGATCTGAAGGACTGTCATCAGTGCAGCATCAGTCTTCATTATCTGATTCTTTTTTCAATTGGCAGAGCTTTACAGAGAACACCGCTCTTTCAACAAAATGATAAAGGGGTATTTGAAATAAACAGAGAGAGTCCCCAGCCAGCGAATACCTTAGATTGCTACGGACCGTGACTTAATGCTGCCTCCTATGAACTCCTCCTTTTCATCTTTTAAAAAAAAAGCCCCACCGAGGGGAGTTTTTTTTTTTTTTTTTTTTTTTTTTTGCTTGGCTAAAACCTTTGTGAAAAAAGAAAACAACACCAAAAAAAGAAAAAAAACCAAAAAAAAGAAAGAAAATACCCAAAACCCTGAGGAGCAACAGCTACTGAAAGTGGGAAAGTTCTCTCTGAGCAAAGTCTCTTGCATCTGTTTACATCAGGCTGTCCAAAAGCTGCATGTTATGCCACCAGTGGATGATGAGCAGCCATTCTGCTGTCAGCTCCATTGCTCTGCTGCTGTCCTGTGCTTGGAGCAACATGAATGGCTCCTGCAGCGTGCCATTGCCCTGCCCTGCACGCAGCTGTTGCTGCTCTGTGGGACTGCCATCAAAGAAGGGGTTAGCGAGGGCAGGCTGCTCTATTTTCATGAATTTACAATTGCTTTGGCACCCCAGTGAGAGGCTGGAAGGGTGCACCGTGGCTTTCATTGCAGGGATCTGCTGTCCGCTGCAGATCGCCCTGTCGCTGATGGATACAGGCAGGAAATGAAGCGGCAGCCCAGGGCAGCTGTTGCACACCATAGGAAAAACTGAGCGCAGATCAGAGGAAGGATGGCAAAGTAGGAGAGCCGATCCCAGGTGCCCTGCAGCTCTCCGAGTGCCAGGTTCACATCCAGCTGTGGAGCTGGGATCTGCATCCCATCCTCACCAAGCTCTGCTGAAACGTACAGGTTTTCCAACAGACATCATCTGCAACAAAAACTCCTCAGTCAGAGCTCAGCACGCCCCGCTGTCACCAAAAACAAACACGATGGAAGCAGACAAAAAGAAAACCAACCCTTGATGCACAGCACCAAGCAAACCCAGCACCTGGATGCTCCTGCAGTGCAAACACAGAGCTCTGTGCCAACACCTGATTGCTGCCCACGTGGAGACGTGCCTGGCTCTGGCCAGCAGCACAGCAGCAAGCAGCCATGCATCATCCGCTGTGACTGCATTACTGAGTGCCCAACCCGACGCGTGCACAAAGCACTGATCGGTTTTCTATCATCTCCAATAATTATAAGAGGGAAGGTTGAGCTCCCAAGCCTGCTGAAGCAAGATGAAATGTTTTCAGATGGTTTTAAAGAAGCCAGATGATTCCCCGGTGTAACGACGAAGCACAAAACATCCAGTCAGTCTGGCTCCCCCGCCGCTCTAACCTTTTTACAGTGGGATAATAGGGAATAAGCTATAATTTAGACATTTTTTATAAAAAAACATGGATACAATAGAGATAGAGGGGCAAATTGCTTTATAGTCTTGCGTCATCTTCTCTGCAGATGAGTCTAATGCACCCTCGCCATAAAACTCAGGAACTGTGCCCTCCACATGTTGTTGTGACAAATTTCAAATCAAGAGGGTGCTTGAATTGGATTTATTACAATTGGGAGACGAGAAATTGTAATCTTTATGAGCCAATGACACAGAGCCTTTTAATAAGAGAATGAAGTATCATTTGAAATGTAAAGCAAATTAGATTACCGGGGTCAAATCCTTCTACAGAGACATCATGTCTCTTGCGTTTGACATCCTCTTTTCAGGTTTCACATTAGCATCTAAGTGTTTTTTAAATACATTTAATATGCTTATAGGAGGAAAGTGCCTGCAAAAGTCAAGACGTAGAGATTGTGGGGACGGGGACAAAAGGAAGCCATCAAAATAAGTGCTGGTGGGAGGCGCGGGTCTGTCTGGCACTGCCAGGGCTGGGATTTTGTTACGTGCAGCTGCAAATGAATCCCCTTTGATCACATCCAAAGCTGCATCTGCTCTGCGGCAAGATGCCTGCTGGGTGTTGGCTGCCCCACCCCGATACCCCAAAACCTGGATGGGGTGACGCAGTGTTGGAGCACAGCCTGCTGGGCTATGCTGCCTGCTTTTGTTATGGCAACACTGCAAACGTGCAGAGACAGAGCAGGAGCAGCACTTCCCGAAACTGATGTGCCATCAGAGTATCGTAGAGGCTGGAAACCAGCAAATCCAGTAAGATCATCCACTCCAGCTACACTGTTGGCAGTTCTCTCCTCCTGTATCCTGCTCGCTCAACTGAGGTGTGTTGTTCCCTCCAGCATCTTGTTTGCTATGGACAACGTAAGATGCAAGAGGCAGCAAGCCCAGAACCTCAAAGTCAGCCTGAAATGATTAAAATGGTTGTGGGTAAACACCTGAGCACACAATGCAAAGCTTTGACTGTTCCTCTGATTTGAGAGGCTTCATGTCTTAATCATCTGTCAACACCACGTGTAACCAACCATGGCACTGAGGAAAGGGCTCCCAGAAGGGACACAGACATCACACATGAAAGGAAAAGTCTTTCTTAGCCTGGAGGGAATTTCAAATTAGGTACAACGTTTCTTCAGCTTTCACTGTCAAGAATGGTTAGACTTTCATTGGCTTATTTTGCAACAGTAGGGTTTTCCTTTGAAGAATCCACAAGCATCTTCACCTTCAACTCACATTTACTGCTCTTGCTCCGTTTTTGTGCTGCGAGAGTGCTTAAAAGCCACAGTCAGGGCCAGGATCCCAACAGCAGCAGATGATGTACCACAAAGAGGAGTTTTCTGCCTACTTGCCCCCAAAGAGCTCCCAGTCAATACATGGATAGGATGACCAGCTCAGTGCTGCTCCTCTCCCCATGTCCTTCCCTCTGCCCACACCTCCCAGAGCACCCAGCGCAATGGGGAATGCAACAGGTGCTGAGAAGCAGTGCTCGCGTCCAGCTGATTGGAGCCCAAAGCAAATGTTTATTGTCAGCATTTGTGCAGACTGCAAGCATTAGGATGACTTGGAAGGGAGAGAGAGTCTGCTTATGGACAATGGCAAGCAGGAAAAAATCCTGGTGTGCAGCTTTGTTGAGGTGAAGTACAAACAGCACAGGAGTGTGCTGGCCCTTAAAATTATCAAAAGGAGCATAAATCTGTTTTCTTAAGAAAAATGCTCTGTCTGGCCAGGGAAGAAGCTGTCTGGTGAGAGGTCTGTGAAGGTAAATTGCAGCAGGTTGGTCTTCAAAAGGATTGTGGACTTTGGAAACAGCGATTGCTGTGCTCTCAAACCACCAGCTGGTTTATCACGTGCTGCAAATATCATGGTTGCAGGGGCAGCCTCTGTCCCTAAGTGAGTGCCATTTTCTGAGCTCCAGTTGGGTGGATGAGATCCGGAGATCTCCAAGCCTGGACACCTGCAGATGTGTATATCCAAACACCCACAAAGAATCATACAGTCACCACGGTTGGAAAACACCTCCAAGACCATCCAGTCCAACCATCCCCCAGTATCCCCCTGCTAAACCACATCCCTCAGTACGACCCCTAAATGCTTCCTGAACACCTCCAGAGGCAGTGATCCACCACCCCCCTGGGCAGCCCATTCCAGCACCTGACCACTCTTTCAGAAGCACTTTCCTCATATCCCACACATATATATGCACAGTGTCACACACACGCAGTGCTCCAACCATGCATCTTAGCCCAATAATTGTGAGTTTTTTGCAAGCTTGTCCCAACTTGCCGACAGCTACAGAGCAAAACATAATTCGTTACCTCTGCTCAGATATTGAAGAACAAAGCTGGAACTCCCATACAATTATGTTTTATCTCAGAGCAAGGTGAAATCATTAGATATTAGTGAGGTGCAGTGGCATAAAAATGATGTGTTAGCGGGGGTTCATTACATTGTATTTTCAGAGCCAGGAAGATCAATGCGTTCATGCATCATGAATTAGTCGCATGCCTTACTCTTCCCTGCTCTCCGGAAACCCAACATGATCTATCGCCAGCCATACATCATTGTTTCAGCATTGCACATTAATGACAAAGCTACAGTTTCCACTTGTCAAGCTGACCAGATGCATTTTTTTTTTTTCTGCACAAGATGAAAAAAATTCAAAGGAGGAGAAAGAGGGTCATTTCTGGGCCAGACTTGGCAGTAAATTTCAACCCTTCGAAACTCTTCTTTTTCTTTAGATCCATCACTTTTATAATCCGTGCCTTAACTTGCCTTCATGCTTATATCCAAAGCTTGGAAGTGATTATGCTGAATCCTTTTCTGCCGATGCAGAATGTTGCCATTCCAAATACATCCCACTGCCCCTTTGAGTCCATGCCCCAAAGCAGAAAGTTCCCACCACTGACTGGCAAAGCTCCTTTTGGTCTCTCTCCTGCTACATCGATAAGAAAATCCCTCTTCCCCAAATACCTACCAGTGTGAGCTCCCTAAAAGCATCCCCTCTGCACTCTGTTGACTGTCCTTCCAATCACTCAGGTGCTGTGCCCTCCCTCCTGTCTTCCCCCTGCATCCTTTCTGCACTTCTAAGCAGTGCCAAATTCCTTTTTTCCCTCCTTACTGCAGAAATCTAGTTACAAGTTTCAGTCTTTCCCTTTCCCCTCTCAACCACTGAAATGTCTGCCACTGCGTGTTGCAATTAATTATGAGAGGTGAATGAGGTAGCAGTTGCTAGGCTTCTCCCATCTACTGCACTCAAACTGTTCCCAAGATGGTAGCATTAGAGCATCCTGTGTCTCTCATATGCATTTACCACCCACAAAGCATCTCTGAGATGCTATTATCCCTATTTGCAGACAGGGCACTGAGCTGGAGATTAATTTATCCAGTCCCACACGAAGGTAAGACAATACAACAAACTGAATCTGGGTCTCTGTCACTGAAACTTTCCCTTCCCATGACCACAAGATGAGAAGGAATGGCCTTAATTTGCACCAGGGGAGTTTCAGGTTGGGTATTAGGAAAAACTCCTTTGCCAAAAAAGCAGTCATTGGCACAGCTGCCCAGGGGGGTGGTAGGGTCACCATCCCTGGAGGTGTTCAGGAACACTGGGGAGGTGGCACTGAGGGATGCAGTCAGTGGGCAGTATTGGGGTAGGTGGACGATTGGACTGGATGATCCGAGAGGTCTTTCCCAACCTCAATGATTCTATGACCCACCACTACTCCCCTCAGCGTGTCCCTTTGTTCCCTGTGCAGGGACCATGGATCTGATAAAAACCAATTTATTCAGTGCAGCTTTGCCCACTGCTTTGAACACCACGATGCTCACAGGGAAAGGACATCTCCTCACCTACACCCTGAAAAAAGAGATCCTTCCTGGGATGCAACCAAGTTGCATGTAACAGAACAACCCCTTCCACATGGCAGTAGCTACAAATTTGCAGTATGGTCCCCTGCTACACTTCTAAAAATTGCAGTTATGCATGTTCTGCATGCACCAAAGGCTCAGGTTGAGGACCACAGTCCCTGCCATCCTTGCAGGCATGGGGCAGCTGTCCCTGTCCTCTGCGAGGCTCCAGCTATACAGCACTGGGTGCATTTGGGGGTGATTATTTTTCTACGAGACATTGATTAGCAATGTTTGAAACATGACAACGTGCCAATAGTTCCCTTGTTATATGACAGATAACTGCACGGATGCAGGGCTAACGCTGCACTTTCTCCTTATTATTCACTAATGCTCACAAAACATCTGACAGTTGGCTGAGCTCTTCGGGGCACTTCCCTGGCCCCAGCTGCTTTCAAGGTAACGATCCATTTGTGGTAGTGGGGTGAGACCCATTTCAGGTTACATTGCAGTGTGTAGGATCTCAACTTGCATCTCCTCCACTATCGACAGCAAACCCTGCAGGTTGTGCTCATCTGGCCATGCACATCCTCGCACTGTCAGTGGGACTATGCATGCCTCTCCTTAGCAAAAGGGTTGCGACTGCATCTTTATGACCTCTTCCAAGCTAAGCCACTCTACAAGTTCATGAAACCGGAGCACCCTGGGAGCAATTCACTGCTCATGGGTTCACTGCGCCGCATCTCAAGGACGCACAGCATTCATCAGGCTCATCCAATTTCACCTTACCAGCGCCTATCTCCCTTTCAGATTGCTGTCATGCAGTGGGGATTCAAACAGTGACATCTGTGCCAGGGAGTGGCTGTGTGCCCCCCAACAGCAGGAGGGAGCTGCAGATCCCCAAACCCCCACACACTGCTGCACGGAGCAGCCTGGCTGCCCGCTTGGCCTCGGCTACTGGCAGCGCACAGAGCCCTTCAGTGCCTCTTTGTTGGTTTTAAACAATGGCCGTGGCCGGTTCTATTTTCACTTCCTCTCCCCCGCTTTCCCCTCCTGTACAGGGCTGGGGCTTTTTTTTTTTTTTTTTTTTTTTTTTTAAATCAATGGGCTCAGATAGCATCGTACTCAAAGTGACCTTTCAAATACCAGCCAGAGACAGGTCACCACAAATTGTGCTCTCCACCCCCGCAGAACATGAAAGCCTTTTCATTTCTGTCTGAAGGGCTGGGGAAGAGCGCGGCTGTGCTTCGAGGACATCCACTTGGAGCCTCGTCCTGGCATTAGCAATAAATGGTGGCTTCCTGCCCTGAGAGGCAGAGCTGCCCTGATGTGACTGTCAGTGTGATCTGCTGCATCCGGATTTTTGGCCACCCTATTTTTGTCCTTTGAACAGCAGCCACAAGACAAAGCTGAAATACTGATGTCTGAAAGCCAGCAGGGCTGCCTGCAAAAAGGCAGTGTAGCCTGGATGGGGGTCTGCATGGCGTGCATCCCACCAAACCTGCCAATAGGGAACAACATCTCTGGAATGGAGCAGCCTAGCAGCAGGCAGGTATGCGCAGCACAAACCAGCAGCTCTGCTCCTTTTCCACATGTAACACAGCATTGCACCATGTGTTCCCCAAAACAGCAGCTTTTAATGCTGCACGCCCTCTGTTTCCAAGTTGGAAACAAGGAGAAGCCACTCTCCCAGACCTGACAGCACTTAAAGCAGAAGCAATTTTAATGGCACTCTCCGGGTATGACCAGGCGAAGAGTTCTGCTTTAGGTCTAGAAGCAGGAGCTGCTCTGCTGGAAGAGCCAGCATGCTTGGCGTGATGTGCAGTGGTGGTGGGTGAACAGCAACAGCAGACGCAGGGGTTCTGAGCAAGGCAGGGCCCTGGGGACTGCTTTTCATAATAGAAATGAAGATCTGGTTGTGTACAAAGGCAGAACCAAGTAAGAGCCAATTTCCTCTGGCAGAACCAGACGAAGGGCAGGCATGGGGTCAGGGCATGGGGTGGGGGTTGCATGCTGTGTTTGTGCAGCTGGATGAGCAGAGCAGAGCAGGGCCAGCAGCCAGGGGCTCCTCCCAGGGCAGGGAGCTGCTGGCAGCACGGGGCAGGGCAGCACTAGCCCTATCCAAATGCACAGAGGCACTCAGCACAGCACCAACGCACTTTACAGCATCTCCCACTGCGGCACCACGGGCAGCTGGTATTAAACAAACCCAGCCACAAACATGTTCTTTAACAAATGTTCAAATACTGCTTTGCTAGGACGTTTTCATTAGGAAGAAATATTTCAGAGAGTGCCGTTTGCCATTAGCGCCGTGCTGACTTTTGTTTTCTGTGCTGTGCAAAGCACGAGGGGCGGGCACGTGCCATGAAGCTGTACGTGTCCCCATCCATTGCAGGGGGTTGGACTAGGGGATCTCCAAGGGTCCCTTACAAATCCAACCATTCTGAGACCCTATGAAAGGGGCTGGGTCTCCACGGCGACGCTTGGTGCATCCATGGGGTCTTTGGTCACCATAAACCTCTGAAATGAACAACATTTCCAAACAGAATCAGTAATACTTATATTGCTGTCAGTTTGTTTGTGACCACTTCCAGCGCACGCACAAAAGGCTAGAACACTGCTCTCACCAATACCTCAGTCCTTCTGTAAGCTCTCAATGCGGTATCAAGCCAGCTCGTAATGAGTGCTCCTAAATTAATCCACTGCCCAGCAAAGAGATGTAAACTGCCCAGTGGAAAAAGTGTAGGGCTGTATTGATGCCGTTTGGAAAAAGCTGTTTGTGCTCTGCAGTCAGCATCCTGCTCTTATCCTGGAGAAAGAAATCTATTTTCAACTCTGCCTGGGGTGACTTTTTTCTGTTTTCCCCAAAAGAAACATGCTCAGTCTAGCAGTTTTACTGGAAGTTAAGGATTTCCTTGCATTCTTGTATGCAAAGCTTAATTGAGTAGCTTACTAATTATTTATTTGATCATTTATGCTTATAATATTTGGAAGCAGGTCTCAATTTTGTCTGATTTTCTCATTATTGGGAATTATTCAGCAAGTCACCATGTCCCTACCCAGAAATCAATGGCTTTGATCACACACCTTTGCAACTGTTCAATGTTTACTATTTAAGCTGTATTAAATTACAATTGGCTTCAAAGGTCAGTGTCTTATCTTGGCTTATTTGCCGGGAGAATTGAGGAATCACACATTTAAACCCAAGACTTGTCCGACTTGTTACCAGCTAGCTACTGATAAAGAAAGCAAACACTTGAAAGATAGCGGAGGGGAAGGGAAGTCTGGGCTTGGCAGGACCTTCAGCTCACACCTTATCTGCTGGGCCAGCAGGACTCCTCTCCCAAGGCAACACACCTCATTGGCACACAGTGTTGAGCATGAAATACTCCATTTTGGGATCCAGCCACAGCTGAGATGGATTTGTGCCTCGGCGCTCCACACCCTGGGGCCACTCTGCCCATAAATCAAAAAGGAGGTGAAAAATCCCCAAGGTCAGATCTGAAGCAGCAGCACTGTGAGCCAGCAGAGCTCCGGACATTTTTTTCCTATTCCAAAGCCTCAGGGCTGCGTACAAAGTGCTACAGCACACGAAAAGCATTTAAAAGAACAAAAAAGCAGCCTTGATTCTGGCTCTCATTGCAACCCAACGCCGTCCTCTCCTGTTGCTGGGCTGGAATCCTGGCCACCCTGCACATTTCCAATGGATGCACATGGCCCTTGCATCCCTCGCAGGGCAGTGAATCACTGCGGGCCACTGAGCAGGACTGAACTTCTACCTTTGTTTTCCCACACACTTCCAACTTTTGTTTGATTTTGCTCCCAGTGCTGCATGCGATGCTTTTGTGGGCAGAAGTGCTTTTGCTTTCCACGAGAGATCCTTCACAGCACTGATTTCGACTGAATGTTGGAGGAAACAAATTCCTTTCTCTCGGGCATTGTGTTAAAAATACCTTCACCTCTGCAAGGAGAAACTGCCTATCCCTCGCTGGTGTCTCTCTTTTAGACCCATAGTGGTGGTAGTTAAAAGGAACAAAAGTGCGAGTACAAATTGAAGGGACACTGCTGCAAGCGAGCTAAATATAAGTGCCCCAAGAGCAGCATTTCCCAGTGCAGGAGTTGTTTGCTGCTCACTTTCTCCTCCCCCTCTAACAAAAGACCTCTTTCAAAAGCCTCTTTAAAAGTTCCAATGAGCACTTGGTCAAAGGGGACAAGATGAGGACTGTGACATACAATTTCTTTTCTCCTCCGCGGCTAAAAAAAGACACATTCCACTGACCACATTTACCAACGCTGCTACACCATCTTAATGAGGCTTAATGTAGGACGGACAGCCCCAAAATCACATTGAGCCAACAAATGAGAGACATGATTAGCAAACTCCATAAACTTGAGCGATTTTAAGCACTTCTGACCAGGCATTTTATTCCAGCACAAGATGTATCCGGGAGTTCTATTATGCTTGTCAGCCAAAGCCAGGGCTGCAGAGGAAGAGTTAAGTGATGCCCAGTGACACTTGCTGTAATCAGATTTTCACATTGTTTGAATAGATACAGTTCCTGAGCTCTCCAGCTGTCCTGCCTCGTAAGCAAACACATCTCACTAATGCAGGAGGATGCAGCTTTGGCTCTGCACCCAACATGTGCACCAACCAGCAGTACCCCAAGGACAGGGAAAGCTGTTCCCCCCTCCAGCTCTGCTCCATCATCCACCATCGATTTCAGCAGGGATAGTGCAAAAAAAGCAGCAGTTCAAAGCCAGGACATGTTCTTCCCGATGCAGCCAAGAGCTCTTGCTACCAGACAGAAAAAAGATGCATGGGTTGGTAAGTGGTGAGGGCGGGCGTAGCTTTCCCTGAGCACCGGTCTCAGAGGGATCTGCTTCCCAGCCACTTGTCTGAAGGCAACCATTTGCAAAAAGGCTCTGTCTAAAATCTGCAAGCCTTTAGTTAGTGATTTCCCCATCCTCTCTCCCAGACAAAGAGTTACTGGAAAAGAGTATTTACCAATCACGCAGCTTTGCTCCCCAACACACAGTGGCACAAAGCAAACCTGGGATGATTTGGGGAAAAAAAAATCACGCATGGCGCGAGGGAGCAAAGCATATCCCAAGAAAAAAAGGAGCTCTGGTCATAGAAACGGGGACGCAGCAGCAGACACAGCGCGGCGGGGAAGGAGGAGGTGATGTTTCCCAACAGCTCAGCGGGAAGCTGAGAACCAGCACTGCGATCGAAGCCATCGCTGAGTCACCAGGCAGGCGCCTTTGTCCCACTGAAGCAGCTCAAAGGGAACAATGAGCAGCGCTCGGTGCCCGCTGCGATGTGCGGCGTTGCCAAGGGCCCCGGTGAAAGCTCTGCACAGGCACAACTGGCGGGTGGATGTCAGGATGGGGGCACGCATGAGGATCCACGAGGAGCCAGCAATGCATCCCTGCTGTTGATGCAATAAAGTACATAAGCCCTTATTTTTCTTAATTATTCCTGATATTTCACCTGTCATGTTGTCAGCTTCCTCTGAGAGCAACGATAAATAGCGCTTCTCATCTCACATCCTTAGGGAAAGCTTGCTATTTATTCCTGTGATGGGCAAGACATCATGACTAATTAGGAAAAATGGTCACCCCTTTGCACCCAAGCAGGAGCGTGTCATCTGTCTCCTTTCTTAGGGAGACAGGCTGTTTTTCTCCATGGACATCCAACAGCTGCTCCAAAGGCATTTGTTAGTGGCACCCTGGGAGTGGGAAGGGATGGGGAAAGGATTCCTCGTCCCCTGGGAAATCAACATTCCAAGGCTTGAATATGGGAGATCGTGATCCCAACAGATAACTTGATTTTTTCTATGAGATCGGTGGTGAGGTACTGGCACAGGTTGCCCAGAGAGGCAGTGGTGCCCCATCCCTGCTGACAGCCAAGGTCAGGCTGGACGGGGCTGTGAGCACTGCTGAGCTGTGGGTGTCCCTGTGAGCTGCAGGGAGCGGCACCAAGCGGCCTTCCAGCTCCCTTCCAACCCAAATCATTCTCTGATTCAATGATGCTTAAAAGCTGCATTAAATAGGAGCACTCCTCCCATCTCCAAGCCCAGGATGCCCTCACCCCCCCCTGCAGAGCCCACAGTAAGCAGGGGTACAATTCTCTCCTCCCCCTCCCTTGCCACCATGCACACTCTGATTATAACAAAGTAATCAAGATCAGTGCTGGAGAGGACAACTCATTTGGGATCTGCAAATACTTCAGATTAAAAGTAAGCAAAATTAATTTAGAAGTTGCTATGACCACAGAAGAGAACAACACTTGCTGCAACTCTTAGATCTACGCTCAGCAGCAGAAGGCAGACAACCATTCTCCCTTTCCTGCTCCCTCCCATCCAGAACCAGCCTTGGATTCCAATTCCTGCGGATGATTTGTGCGCAGCAGGTCCAAATCCTCCTGCAGATGTGAGGCTCATCTGCACAGCATCCACGCGGCCGTGGGTGCACATCCCTGAGACAGAACACCGTGCTGCAAAGCAGTGGGGTGTTGTTGGAGTCTGCTCCCACTGACATGCAATCAGGGCTGGGCAGAGCAGGAAGTCTTTCTGTTGGGAAAACTAATGAGGACAAAACTCCTATTGTCACTGTCATGTCAGAGAGCATCGCCTCGGATTTTTGCAATCTATCGCATGCTGTCATGTTGGGTGAAAGTTATTTGTTTGCAAATTCTACCTCTGGGCGCCAGCCCATTCTAAATAAGCTGTCAGACTTAACCAAGGCAGCTAACGAAATAAAAGAGGTGCAAAGCGGGGGATGGATGGGGGTTGGGAGAGAAGGGGAGGGGAACCTCCTAATAAATGGATGCAAAAAAAAAAAAAAGAGAAAAAACAATCTCAGTTGGTGAATCTTATAACTTAGAGGACAGAACCACACACAAAGTATGCAGTGCAGCTACCCGAGCTCGTCACTGGCAGATGAGCAAGCCTGGAGTAGCACTCCAACCCCGCACATGAACTGGTGCACAAGCAACACTTGATTAACTGGGAAAGTGCCAGGCACCGTTATGGGGGCGAAACGGGGCGTAGCGAGCCGCCTGCGTCACTGACTCATTTATCCAGGATTTATCTTGGATAACGTGCCAAGGCTGCCAGCTCTGCCTCTATTCCCACCCGTTCTGCTCTGGGCTCATGGCCATGGAGCGCTCCGCTGCTAAGCAGAGCAGGAATGAGCGGCTTCTGCCCACTCCAGGAGCAGAAAGCAGAGAAAAGCGGTGCTGCAACCGCACGTCACCGCTGTCGCTTTTGCCGTTCCAAAAGCAAGTGGAGCTGTGCTGCTTCAGCTCCTGTTTGCTCTGCATGGGAGCCTGCCATTGCGTAATGGGCACACGGGGTCCCCCACTCAGATGCCTGGCAGTCCAGCAGCTCTGTTACGTGGCAACAGCCTTCAGCTTCGGTCCAAAAGACCCCTACTTGCAGACGGCTCTGCAAGCCCTGGGCACCCATCCAGGCCAAACCTCCTGCCTTCCAACCTCCATCGGATGCCATCGCACGTCCTCCTCCTTATTCTCACCAGGATTTCAGGCGCAGCACTGCTTCCCATATGCCACCAGCATTCCCCATTCATAAAACCCCGCTCCAAAGTCACAGCTCCATAGACACAAAGTTGATAGGAAGAGTCGGGCACCAAGCTCTGCCTGCCAAGTACCGGAATCCACAAACCCTGCAGTACCAGGAAGAAAATATCAAAACAGCCTCTCCTGGGCAGAAGGGTGTCCACACTGGATCTGTCAGACTTAGGAGCAAGCTGGGCCAACAGGTGCACGGTCCTTACTGCAGGATCACACCCCTACCTTCCATTTCTCAGCATCCAAATGGCTGTTTGTCACGTTCAGCACTGTACGTCTGACCAACACTCAGAACAAAGCTCCCAGAGGCAGCAGAAGCTGTTTCTTCCTTAGGGAAAAAATAAAAAGCAATACAAGGGACCTGAGCATCCTGCATCCACACACACTTGTCAGCTCACAGGCTGAAACAATTCCTGCCTGCAGATACAGTTTCTTACAGGAACCAGGTAAATTAAATTAAAGCTATTTACTCTGTATTTACAGGCTTACAAATAAATCTCAGGAAGCATTTTGCTGCAAGAGGCAAGGGGAGGAGGAGAGGAAAAAAAGCATTTTATGGGCCAAATATAGTAAACAAGGCCACAAACCTCCTCATGATTACTTATTAGCTAAGGGAAAAGGGAGCTGGGAGCTGGTATGGTTGGAATAACGCTACACGGAGCAGAGGAGCACAGCATTTCTTTCTCATTTGCAGGTAACAAGAAAGAAAAAAGTAAAATGTTCTTTTTATGTAAGGAAAGAGCTCTCTTGAGCCTGCATCTTCCGCCCATATTCACACTGCTGCCTTCATTTTAACTGAGTGCTATGGGTCAATAGGAGCCCTTTCAAGCTCTAACTGCATGATCTGCCTGGCCTGTAATGGGAAGGCAGTGGGTTTTGTTTGATTTGCTTTGTTGTTTTGTTGTGTTTTTTGTTGTTGCTTTTTTATTTTGTTTTGTTTTGTTTAAGTGGCTGATTGAGTTCTTTGTGCTTTGTTTGGTGTGTGTTGCACAACGCAGCAAAGTGCATTAGTAAGGAAAATCGATAGGCAGAAGGTTGCAGGGCAGCCCAAACACTGAGCTGAGGGGTGGGGGTCTGGAAGGAGGTCACCATGGGGTGGGTGGGGCAGCCTTGGAGACAGCAGGGATGGACCCCATTGCGCCCCAAGCCATGCATGAGCAGATGGTGCATCTCTGGTGCATGGCTTTGGCACATGGATGCGTTTTGCATCGTTCCAGGTCTGATATCTGCACTTCTGGCATCCCCTGCAGCCCACAAGAGCCCTGCTTTGAGGTTTGTACTCGTTTCCCCTCCGTTAACACATGCAGAAAATAAAGGAGAAAAGCTTTAGAAACTCAGATATCGTGCACAGGTTCACAGTGAGATGGCTTTTCTTTCCAGACCCACGCTGACACTGACGTTCAGCAGACACGAGGCAGCCAGCCCGTGCAAACACCAGACTGAGATCTGTGCTGCACTGCCAGTCTCTTTGGTACAGAGGCACAAAGACCAACACAGCTACATCTACAGCCAGGACATTAAAGCACATACCCAGGGCATGAAGTAATGAGATTTAAGCCATGCATACAAACCCAAAGCTTGTAAATGATTAGCCCTCCTCTAACGAAGCCCTGATTCGCTGGTGATGCATTAACCAGCCGCCAACGGACTCCAGCCAGCTCCTGGCTCTTGCATTGCTACGTTTCCCAGGAAATCGGAGATTAAAAGTTGTTTTAAAGCCACTGCTCACAGCCTTCACCTAAAGGACAGAGCAGCAGGTGACCCCATGGTGACCCACTGAGCTGTTATCTGAGGCATGCTTATGAACACAACGTTTTCCTCTCTTCCAGATATATTGTCCAGCGTCAGAGCTGGACTGGGCCGTGCTGGAGGCTCAGTCTGCAGAGCTCACCCTGCTGTAACTCAGCAACCTCTCCTCCCCCAGTGCTCGCAGATAACAGCACCCTGTGCCACACCTCCCCCCAGCACCTGAGTGCACCACATAGGCAAAGTGCATCTGGACCCAACAGCTGCAGAAAAAAAAATCAAGCAAGAAATTCCCCAAAAGCTCAGCCCTTTCTCTGCTTTGTTTTTGTCAGTAGAGTGAAGTCAGCTAAACGAGTCGATTGCACTCATTCTGTACTGGGCTGCTCGCCGTGCCCTCCTTCCCTTTGAACATTTTTCCCTTCTGAAAAAGGAGTGGGGCTCATTTATAAAAACATTTTGAGCTCTCTGTGCTGCAGTCCCAGATTTCTACTTTTGCCTTGTCCCACTGACACAGGTGTCTGAGAACAGTCCGCATTCGATAGCAGCATCAGCAGCACAGAGGCAGCAGGTGCCCACCTCAGCTTTGCTGCAGTGTACCAAGCTTTCCTCCAGCTGGGGCAGAAAGGAGAAGCAGAGTGAGCAGACAGGCAGCTCCTCATCCCATAGCATGAAGCCCGTCGGTACAACACACTTGGCACCCGCCGCTCGCCCGGATGAGCTCAGCACATTCAGTCGCACTGAAGAGCTTGTTAAGCAATCCCCAGCTTTTCTGCTGACTTCCCCTACAGCTCTGCTAGACGGAGGCAGTGCTGGCTCCCATCCCAAAACTCCGGCGTCACTCTTGGCTCCAAGTCCATCACCCAGCATTTGCTCATTGGCGCATCGCAGCCGCCGGGTAGGGCAGGCATGGCTGAGTGAATCCTGCTGCCCTGAGAGCACCTGCCAGCGTTCAGATCCCCTCCCACTACAACAGGGAAAGGCAGCAGCCCGGAGCGTCTGTACCCTGTGGTGGGAGGATTAAACCCATGCACCACTCAAAGGGATTTCCAGCAGGAATACGCAGAAAGGAGAAATTCACGTTTATAGAGGAGGGGCAGCAGGGCTGAAGCTGTCCCTGCAACACTGCCCCTTGGTGTGACGCAGTGTGCCAGATCCTGCTGCATGAGGTGCTGCACAGAAGGGGCTGATGAAGAGGTTGTAATCCAAGCTTAAGGACAAACAGCTGCTGATTCAACAACAGATGGGAAGGAGGGAGAAGGGGACAGATTTCTTTCCCCTCCCCCTCTCCCCCCCCCCCCTTTTTTTTTCTTTTTTTTTTTAATATATTCCCATTCCCAATGCAGAAGAAAGACAACCCTCACCCCCCCGAACAAACACTTGAAAGCAGATAAAGGTTTTAATTTGCACAGATGTTAGGGAATGGAGCCTTTCCAACAAAACGTTATGGACTATTGGGAAAATATTTACTTAAAACTCTTCCTACCCCTTCCCCAAATATCTGAGAAAGGTCAGAGATCCCCAAATCTGCGACAATTCTCCCAGGCAGAGGTGAGAATCTGTTCTGACAAACACGTTCTGCCCCAAGGAGCCCAGCTCCTCCAGGCCTCAGCCCTCATCTTTCAGGAGATTTTAACTTCCCAAAGAGCACAGGAGGCTTTCCTCTTTCTCAGATCTGCTCATCTGTAGTAAACATCAGCACTGCAGCATGAGAAAGGGCTCCAGCTCCGCGAGAGGTGAGGATCCTTGGGATGGAAGTCAGGTAGCACTCCTCTCCCCAACCCCCTGCTTGGTGGGAAGGAGAGAAGCTTTTCCCTTTTTGCTTTAACAAGAAAGGAGGAGAGTAAAGTCAGCAGTAATTTTAGTTTTGTTTTCCCCCCCCGTTCTTTCTTTTTTTTTTTTTTTTTTTTTTTTTGGAACAAGAGACCTCCTGTGCAAATGAACGCTGTGATGAAGTATGCAAGACAGGCTTCCCTTTGGAAATGGGAGATTAAAGTACAGGGATCACTGGAACACATGCAGAAAGCAAGGCTGCTGCTTCTTCCCCAATTATTGTGCACTCTCTGCTCTATTTTGTTGACCTCGCACATTTCAATCAGGTTTCAGCACACTCTGCCTTCACCTGCTATGAATCAAAACCTGGAGGGCTCAGATCTCGCTGCAAAGGAACCCTTTGATAAGCTTGTTACGGATGCTAGGCAGCTCTGGGTTGGTAGGGTGCTTTTGCAGAACACCATTGCAAATTTATGTCGCCACCCAAAAAAAAAAAAAAAAGAGTTGCAGGATTACTGGGCACCATTCAAGTAAGGGAGCTGAAGCTCAGCTTCATTTGCTCCAGCAACAAAGGAGCAGGGACAGGAGGACTTCCCAGCAGCAGCCGGACTGTTGTGAATAGCTGCTTGAGACTGATCTAGGAATCAAAACATGGAGAAAGTGGGGCACCCCGGGGAAGGTTAAAGCCAGAAACATATGGGATTTCCACCACATTTGGGTTGTCAAGCAGCCAAGGATCTCTTTTGCTGCTGTTTGCTTTTAAGGGCTTTAAAGAAACATTCATCCATATGTAGGGCATTTAGGAAGGCAGCATGGAGCGTGCCTGGAATGGTGGGTGAGGAGGAGCAGTTTGGCACCCGCACCCTGAGCACAGGCAGCCCTGCCCTAAAGGCCACAATGGGGCTGCCATCCTGCACACAGCACACTGAGATCCTCCTGCCCTCCCAGACCTGACAGATTCTGCACTTAGCAATTGCAAGCATAAAGCCAGGAGGAGTTATAAATAGCCAGAGTGCAGCCTAATTGTAGCCACGGGTTGCAGGGCATTTAGACAAGCAGCATCCCCAGGCTGGGCTGTTCTGCTTGGGCACTTGGACAGACTGTCCACCTCTGATACATGTCATGGGTGAAGTCCTTTCATTTCTCACAAGCACGACAGAACGGATCCTCCAGCTCGGACATTACTGCTGCTGTACCAAAGCATGATGCCAACACGAGGCTGAAGAAGTGCAAGCACACACATGGAAGGCAGAGAAAGAACAAGTAATTTGAAAAATCATGCTTGTCATGAGAGATCTTGCAGAAGACAGAAAAAACGCTCCTTATGTGGGAAGAGGCTGGAGATGCTGAAGGCAGCAGACCTGGGCTCTGCCCATGTTTGGTGCAGGCCGGGGGCTGGGATGCAGGATGCTGCTCAGTGCTTGGCAAGGGCTGCCCTCCCTCCTGTCACCTGTCCTTCTAGCTGGGAGATTTTTGCAGAGCCTTTCCTGTTCTGCATCACAGGCAGGCAGCAGGGCTGGAAGGACCCACTCTGCTCCTCCTCTACCTCCAAGAGCAGGGGCACAGCTTTGTACCCAGTGCTCGCCCAGCACAATCCCTGCCTTCTTCTGTCAAGTGTTCTGGGAAGCAGTCATGTTAAGCACCAAGTAGGAGTCACTTCACTGATAACATAGGAGCTTTTGACCCAACAAGAGATGTGCTATGTTCCCATATCTACTCTATATTCAGATAGCTTCCTGATCCACAGCAATTCAAAGCAGACCATCCTGAGTCTTGCTGCAGCACAGCTCCGTAACCAGCAGCCACATTCTCTACTGCTTTCCATCTTTGCACAAAAACCTCCTTGACTTTTCAGGCTGCCTCACCTCAGGATCTCTACACACCGCCATACTCAACAGCAGTACATGGAAGCAATGCAACACACTGCCATGTGCAGCTTGCTGTTCTGCCCTCCATGAAACAGGGTGACTCGCTGGCCCCCCCCTCCCACCTTCACAACCCCTCTCTATGGCACAGATTTATTTTTCTGATGAAACACAAAGCTGGATCTTACATTTTTACACGAATGTTGGCTGACAGACTTGATCCATAGCACTGAGGAAATTCAGACCCTCTGGCATTTGGTGAAATAACACAGCACATGCAAACTCTGCTCCATAATTGGAACCATTTGTTAGTGCAGCTCTGTGCAGAGGCACACGGGCACCAGGAATGTTTTCCTTCTCCCCAGGTTTGTTTCATGGAGCTCCAGCATCGGAGTCTGGAAGAATTTAGCCGAGTTCATGACCCCCAAAGCCAAGCAAACCCGGTGGTTCAGGAATGTGCGTGCACTGCACCAATCCATGCCTGGCAAGACCCGCACCTTTCGACCCTTTGTTCAAAGAACAGCTGAATTCTTTATTTAGCTGCATCACATTCCCTGCTCAGAGCAGCGAGCTATCCCTGGGCTGGCTTGGAGCAGCTAGTGAGCTGCTAACAAGCCTCAGTGCTGGGCACAGAACGGTGTTCGATGGGTCAAGCTCACAGCCAACATTGTGCGCATGGAAACAGAAAGATTGGCAGCATCCTCCCAGCAGAGCTCCCAGTTGCTCCGTGCCCGTGACCCATGGCAGCTCCTTGGGGCCCAACACCAGCAGGTGTCCCCTCATCTCCTGCAGCCCCCAGCACTCTCAGCAATCCAATCCCACGGGCAGCAACAGGGCTATTTTCTGCTACACGAGGCATCACAAACCTGGCAGGCATCCCCGGATCGTATGGTCTGACCTGCTGGAGTAGGAAGGCTACAAGCATCGCACTTGCTCTCTGCAATATGGAGCCCACACATACAAACACAAATATTTAGATAAACGGTGGCTGTATTCCAAGCACAGGATTCCCTCTCCAGCCACACCACCACTCCGAGTGCGGGGCCACCACCCCCTCCTATGGCATTTTTGGGAGCGGGGTGCAGCCCAATGGAGGCTGAGCAGGCAGCTCCCTGCAACACCCCCCGGTGCTGGGAGTGAAAACACAAACAAAGCAAAAGGTTGTTCAGCTTCTCAGCCTCCGAGACCATATGGAGCTGAGACATGATTGCATTATTTCTACTGTACTGCAGCAGAACGGAACAGAAAGCTGTAATAAACTACTCGCAGCGTGTCCCTTAGCACAGCGCACAGAGCAAAAAATAACCAGCTAAACAGAAGCGTGCTGAAGGAAGCCATGTTCCTGGAGGTGAGCTGCAAAGCAAAGGCTCGGGGGCTCTGAGTCACACAGATTTCACAAGGTTAGATGATGAAATTTCTGCACGCTTTCTTCTCCTCACTCCCTCCCCTTTTGGGATAATTAGATTTGTGCCCAGCCAGTTATGGAGTAGGATGGTTTTTCAGTATGGGCAGGCATGGTAAAGCTATTTGTAAGAGAGCACAAAGCAAATTTGTATGGGATTGGTGTAAGGAGGGGGTGCTGGCAGGTCCAGGTAGAGCTAATGGGTGCTGTTGGCATGGGCCAGAGCTAGCACAATTTCTCTTTGTGCCTTGTGTATTTAAGCAGCTGAAGAAGCAAGAGCAGAACCGTGCAACCACTGTGTTTTCCTGCTGCCTACTGCTCTAATGTGGAGAACCTACATCAAATGGATAATTCCTTCAACCCTTCAGCCCCTGCTGAGTGGGCAGTATTGCACTACAGAAGCAGTGATAATCTTGAGACATACAGAGACAATTCTTCCCAGCTTCGATATGACTTTCCTTCAGCCACAAATGCTGATGCCTAAGTGCCAGAATGAATCTCAAGCTTGCAGATTCCCTCATATGATACAGCTTTACACTCATCTTTTCCCATTCTCTCCACTACAAGGCATTCAGATTGGGAGAAATGGCATTGCCAATGCCAGTCAGAGGAAGGGATGCCTCAGTAAATGGTTTGCAGGAGCCAGCTGACAATTCCAAGTCCTCCTCCGAGAAAGCAAGCTGCTTGCAAACAGATTTGCAAGGAGTGAGGGGGGAGAAAAAAATCTGTTAAATTACTCATTCTGGAGACATTTAAAACAGACAAGTAAAGGATTCCTCAACACTCTGCAACACAGTGCAAAGATCCTCCAATATTTCTTCTGAAACTGCAGCAGAACTGCCAGGACAACATTGCTGATCTCAGCCCCATTGCAGGGCTCACCCAACCCAACCACCCAAGGCTGGGATCAGCTGCAGTAAAAATGGCCACATGTCCATGTTGTCCTCCATCATGCACTTCAAGACCCAACAAACCATGGAAATTTGCTGCAGGCCTCTAGGATATTGGGAAATATCCTCTTCATAGAGTCATAGAATGGCCTGGGTTGAAAAGGATCACAATGCTCATCCAGTTCCAACCCCCTGCTGTGTGCAGGGCCAACCAGCAGCCCAGGCTGCCCAGAGCCACATCCAGCCTGGCCTTGAATGCCTGCAGGGATGGGGCATCCACAGCCTCCTTGGGCAACCTGTTCCAGTGTCTCACCATCCTCTGAGTGAAAAACTTCCTCCTGATATCCAACCTAAACCTCCCCTGTCTCAGTTTAAATCCCTCCCCCCTTGTCCTCTCACTGTCCACTCTCATAAACAGCCATTCCCCCTCCTGTTTATACGCTCCCTCCTGGAAAGAGTGGTTGGGCACTGGCACAGGCTGCTCAGGGAAGTGGTGGAGTCACCATCATGGAGATGTGGCACTTGGGTACATGGTTAGTGGGCATGGAAGGGTGTTGGCCATGATGAACTTCATGGTCTTTTCCAACCTTCGTGAGTTTGTGGGCTATACCACGAGGGATGGAGGAACCATCCCTGCCCTCACTCCCCAGCTGCTGTTAGCAGCTCTGTGCCCAGGGAGCAGGCGCAGGGCTGCGGCAGTGCTCTGAGTCCTTGGCCAACCTTCGCAGTGCCCCAGCCAAGCAATTGCAGCTGGCGCCTCTCGTCCCCAGCATGGGAGTTTATGAGGCTGTGGCCCACATCAGAGTTATTGTGCTGTGTTAAATTTATTGGTGCTATCTCACCTCATTAAATACTTAAATAGACCTGACAAGACAGAAAAATGGGACTTTAGGAAAGAAAAGAAAAAAAAAAACGAACAGGAAGCTGGTGTTCAGATGGCTTGAGTCACCTTTAACACAACAAGCTGCACATTGGGAAAGGACAGGGCGCAGGAGTGAGCTGGGGGAGGTTTTACAGCATGGTGCTCAGCACCCAGAAAGCCCCATCCCTACAGGAAAGACTGCAGCATCCAGTACTTAAAGCCCTTTTCCAGAAAAGCACTCATTTCCACTGAAATATTTGCACGAGGAAGGAGAGGATGAAAGACAAGCAGGACCATGTCACCAGTGGCATTGGCCTTGTGCATGCTGAGCTTTCCTCTCCACACAGCACTCAGCCCCTGCACTCTGCAGCCCTGCCAGGCAGCTCCTGGAGAATTTCGGGGCAGATTATTTAAAGACTCCATTTGTTCTGTGCTCTTAACCTTCAGTGCAATTACCTGCCTGCTTTACTCCAGAGCCGTTTCCCTGCTTCGCTGGCCAGAGCTGGGGGGCTGGGAGCACCCTGCAGTGTGCTGGGAACCTGCAGTCCTTCCCTCTGTTCTCCCAGCAGACACCACACTTAATTTTGATTTAGTGGGACAGCAACAGTATAACGGCTGCAGGAGACCATTACCCTGTGACAATGTTCTGTTCCACTGTTATTGCTTCATTAATTAAGTACCAATTGACTATTAATTGCAGGAGGTATTTGTTATGGGAGAGAATCAGTTACCAAGTAGTTAAAGGTCAATAAGAGGTCCAGCCCATCGGCGGGTATTTATCCAGAGAGATGCCCTCCAAAACATCTGCACCTACAGGGAGACTGTGCTCACATTCAAGCCCTGGTGCTTTCCGAGCACTCAGCCTTTCTGCAATCACACCTTTACAGAAATGCAGACCTCTGGATGAAAGGGGAAACGCCATTGTTTTGCTGCTTTGGGACTATTATACACACGAAAGGAAACACCACCACTGACAGAAGTGACGGATCTCTCCCCCTCCTCCTCCTCCATTTCTCTCCCGTCGGCACACCTGAATTTAGCCAACAAGGATTTCTGACCCATCAGCATCGAGCAGCAGATGAAGAGTTCTGCCCAGAAGGCTGCAACTGGTGGGAGCAACAGGCCCAGAGTTGTGTTTCCCCAGGCGGTGCTCAGCCCACCAGAGTCTCTTAAGGAAAAGATACTCCTGAAATCTTAGAAGTGAATTGTTACAGAAGTATTTTTATTTGCCTTCAGAGAGCCATCCCTCACTTGGGCAGACTCGCTCAGCATCCTTCCCACTGCCTGCATGGGAAATGAAGCACCAGTGTTCCACAACTCATCTCCATTGACCGCAGACGTTGCCACAAAGAAAGCATGTGTGAATTTAAGTGACAAGCCATGCAAACTTCAGCTAATTGATATGAGGTCACGTTTCCCTCTTTAGGTTGCTCTCTCAGCCTTTCGAATGGGCTTTAAAGTGACTCCAGGCTAATGTGCTTCAGACCTGAAAGGAGATTTGGGGAGGAATAAGCTGCATTTCTCACCAAAGAGCTCCACTCTTACAATGACAGAGATTATCTGAAGAGACCTTCACTCTCATTTAACAAATTAAATGAGTAGATTTTTCAGGAGTTCAGCATCTGAAGTACTGCACTGGTTTTGAGAAGCCTGGCTGTAAATGTCACCGTGTGTGGCCCTTTAGAAAAATCTAACTGCAGTAATGGGTGGGAACTTCCAAAACCCAAATCCTCAGAGCTGTGGAAGCACTGACCCTAACCCAATCCTATTCTGAACCAGACACCCATTATCGGATGGGAAATTTACTCCTTACCTTCACTTCTATTTCACGTGAAAGCATTATAAAAGGAGGAAGATGATCAGAGGGCTGAGCATCACTTTCTCTTTGTTTCCCACCCATAGCACTGCCCATGCCATGCCCCTGCAGCCCCCAGCATCAGCACCCCATCATTCCCTGCCCCAGCCACAGGGATGCTCCTCCAACCCAGGGCAGCTCACATGAAAAAGCAGAGGGCTTTTCTTTTAGCAGAGCCAAAGCTTCCCTACAAACGAGCCAAGTCATCTCCATACCATTTTTTCCCTGTTCAGAAGGAATGTGGAGGTAGGTCTGTAGGGGAAACACAGCATGTTGATTTAGCTCCTCTCTGACTGCACACACACCCAGGGAGCCCTGTGCTCTGCCAGCTGACAGGAACAAGTCATTAGGGCCATCAGCAGCACAGCCACAGAGGGGAGAGCGGCGGCATTCTTGCATTGCATGGGATGCACGATCACACAGCATCGCAAGGACTGCGATCCTCAACGCTACAGCAGCTCAGCCCGATCCAGGAACAAGCACTGCTGGCAGCGAAGAGGCCACAGGCAAAATAAATAAATAAAATCATAGGATAAAAGCAGAAGAGATCAGCCAGACTGAGATCACGGCTCGCATGCACCACTGTGAATCAAGCCTTGCATGTGCTGGGAAAGCTCCGAGAGCTGTGGAGCAGGGACAAGCTGATAATTGGCAGAGCAGGATGCCCAGGCTGCTGCCTTGTCGCTATGCCTGCCCCAGGCAGGGGCTGAGGGCTGTGTGTTGACTCCAGAAGAGAATGCACAGCAAAGCACAGCCCTGAAACCCCAACCTGCCCTCGGTGCTGAGCAGCTTTCCTTCTTTGTTTCGCTTACAGCTGCCATGCTTCCCCTTGAAGCGGCTCAAGTTTCACTTTGCTCACTTCTGCCTTCTCAGATTTTACTATTATTATCCCTTGATTTTGCAAACTTCTCACATGCCTTCAGGCCAGACCCAGGAAACAGCTGAACAAGGCAGCTGATGAGACAGGCTACAAAGGGAACGCAGTTGTTTGGGAGAGGGGAGGCCCTACATCTGTTCCTGCCTGTGCCAGGGACCTGATGCATCATCTCCAGCACAGCACCTCCCTCCTCGGTGCTTTGCTCACACTTCTGCCTCAGAGTGGCCTTTGGAGATGTGCTTAGTGGGCATGGGCTTGGCGATCTTGGAAGTCTTTTCCAACCTTAATGATTCCATGCAGCTTGCAGCACGCTGCTGCTATCAATGGGGAGGAGGTGCCACAGTCCCCTGCAAGCATTCTGCTCGTTGCCATTTGCACCCTTCCCTTCCTTTGCTCTCAACCCCACGAGACTGAGTGCACCACTGCACCCAAATGCACAAAGCCAGGTTGAAAGCGATCCATTTAACATGCAGAGAATGAATTCTTTAAAAAGTGCCCTAAAAAGCAGCTACACACTGCAGGAAAAAGGGGAGTTTCATGTATTGAACAATAATAGCAAGATATTATCAATGTAGGGCTCTGATTGTGCCATATAAAAAATAAAATACACACTGGTTAATCAAAGAACTACAGACACTTTTAAGTAATCCCAACTCTGGCTTTGCATAGCTCCATATACTGCCAGCAGCACTCCTGTCAACCACAAGAGACCATCATATACATCAAAAATTCTCCTTTAAATTTATTTTCTGTAAAGATTGGTCTTTTGAACTGCAGTGGTGGAAGCTTAAGGGTACAAAAATCTGTCTTTTTTGTCTCTCCCTCTTGTGGAGGATGCTGATCTGTGGGGAAAGTGCTGCCACAAGCTTCTGTGTCTTGTCAAGATACCCGTCCTTTTCATGGATCACTTCTCTTATCAGCCCCTTGATTAAGACATTAAAAGAAAGGAGGTGAAGGAAGGTTGTGCAGCTGGAAAGAGGCAGCAAAAGGCATCCAGGGCTGCGTACAACCTCCGGCTTTGCTGCATGGCCTGGCCAGTTCTCATCCCAATTCCCAGCCTTGAAGAAGCAGGACTGCAGCTAAATTAGCAGCTACAGTAATAAAACGATTTATTATTGTGTCAAAAAGGGGGAATTACGCTTTTATTGCCTAAAAGCATCAAGAACAGTTGACCTTACGGCAACAACGTGGTTGGCTGGGAGCCCTGGGGTTGGCTGGGAGCCCAGCGTTTTGAGGGACTGGGGCTCAGATGTGAGCTCCTATCAGAGATAAAAGTGGAACATCGCTGCCTCGACTTCCCCGAAACTGCTTAATATTCAGAGCTCCCTCCATTGTCAAAGAACTCCATAGAAGTTAAATTAAATACATACACTTCCCCTGCAAGACATCAAAGCGTTATCGTACGAGTGGGGAAACAAAACACCAACACAAAGCCAAGAACCAGGATTTGGAGGTGCGTTTCAGAACACGCACCAACACATACGCCTACTCCAGATGAGGCTTTAAAGTGCTGCACAGAGCCCTAGGCACAGTAAATGTCTTCTCAGGGCGCGTTACCAAAAGGCATTCATAAAAAGTTTCGACTTCTTTGTGCAGAACGTGGTTAGTCTGGATAGACAAAGAGATGAAGCAATTTTCTTGTACAATAACTCGAAAGTAAAGGGAAGACTACAGAACCATCAGGCCTCCTGCTGCTGCTCAGCACCAGCAAGGCAAACAAGGCAGCGGGAAGGCAGAAATGCCCAGGGGAAGCCCAGAAATATTAACGTCCAGAGCCAAGGTGAGTTTCTCAGGTCAAAGAGCAGGGCTGCTATTAGGTGATATCCCACAGCAACACCCAGAGCAAACTACCACAGCCCAGAGATAACATCTGCAATGCTCCCATTTTCCAGCTCCCAGCGGAAGGTGCGGGAAAAGATTAAGAAGTTGGTTCAGTTTATTAAAATCCAAGATCAAATTCCCAGTAGATGCTCCAGACTCCCCGGTGTAACAAGTGCATTAAGGGAGAGAAAGCACATCCTGACAAATGTATTTACAGCCTTTAATAATTCATGCTCGCATATGCAGCCCCCAATAGAGTGCAGTCCCTTGGAAATCACAAGCTTTTGTGGATTGCACAGATTCAGCTAATGTCTTCATAAAAGGTTCCCAACCAAACCTGCTCTCAATATCAACCGCAGCAAAGAAAAACTAATAGCTCCAGCTGGTACTCATTGAAAAGTCACTTAATATTTCACCATGCAAGGAGCTATGTTTAATGGGACACATTGTTTTTCCCTAAGCATTTGGAAAACCCCTTGACATCATATTAATAATGTCAAGTTTTATTGGCTCTCTGATTTGAAATGATATTAAACTTTTCAGACTGTCTCAGCTGAAGTAGGAAGCTGTTAAGATGTGGACAGCTTGGATAACAGGAAAAATAATAGGTCTTGTCAGACATTGCTTCAAGACCGCAGAGGAATGATGTAAAAATCAAGGAATGAGGCATTTATCCTTTATGCTAGCTCAAGAGGAAATGCATTTTGTGAGTAGAAGCAGTGGCTCCGTGTGGAAGATGCTTGACCTCTGGCCATCAGCATTGGAGGGCCTGGGATGAAAGGGACCTTGAAGATCATCCATTTCCACTCACTGCCACAGGCTGGTTGCGTTGAAGGTCCTTTTATACATCTCATGCATGCAATTTATTTATGCAGCCTCATTCCCTAACATGCAGTTAAGCTGAATTACTTTCTGCGTAAGTTGCTCTATGTGAAAAAAGTCAATTAAATTCACACAAAACTAGCAACTCGTGTATTATTTTCATGTATGTGTTCTCAGCTCGTCTGCTGTCAAACAACTCCTCATTACCAGGTTATTCTGGACCACTGATTTAAAAGAAATCTACATTTGACAACCCAATACCGTTCAGCACACCTCGAGGATGGTAGTTTAAATTGCACCTTTTGTTTTGCATGACATCAGATGGTCATATTGTGACTTGGTTCATCCAGAGGTTGCAGCAGTCCCTCCCCAGGTTCAGTCTACAGCTCCAGAGCTGATGGAATTTACTTTGCTCCATTAAGACGCGTTACTGCTGCTGCATGCCAAACAGCAGGAACAGACGCACAGGGTATGAATCCTTCTGAGACCATACAGGTCTCCACACTCTTCCAAAATAGCGTTCCCAAATCTCTTCACCAAGGCTCAGGTTACTAACAGAACCTGCTAATAAGACACATCTGCTTAGACTGCCTGTAGAGGAGCCCCTTTTGCCAGTTGGATATTCAGCCATGCACATCAGCATGAAACACACAGCTGTGCCACGCATCCGAGGTGCCTTTGTTTGGCCACCCAGCTACTCGGGGATGCTCTGTGATTCAGCTGTTTGAGACACAGCCTCTGCCTTTGATGCTTCCCCACAACTCTCTCTAAATCTTACTTGTGATTGTGGCTTTTCACTTTAGCAGGCTTGCCGATAGAAGAAGCTAACTCTGCCTGGGCAATGTACAGGCTGAGCTGAGCTTCCCTCATGCAGATTAAGTCTTCCACTTCATCAGAATGTAGCAATTAGCAGTATAATGGACATCTCTTTAAAAGCTCTTTAGACTGAGAGAGACCACTGATGCGAAGATCTGAACACACTGGGTAGCATACCTGCAGCTCCTGCTATTCAGACCAGCAGCAACCTAAGATCTCTGATTTCCTATGCCACAATACGTGGCACGCCCCATCATGCATCATCCCTTTGATGTGAATGCACCATGGACTGCAGCATCCTCAGCTTTATATAGAGTCACAGACTATTGTTAGCAAATTTATACAGCCACATTTGCGAGCGCTGCGCTGCTCCAGAAAATTAAACAAACTCCAGCTCAGTGGGAGGGTTATAAATAAGTGACTCGCCCACTCACGAGGTTGATCCTGTTCCTCTTTTTGGCAACAAACATATGGAACTCCTCTAGCTTCTGCCATGCAGGATTTTAATGGGAAGATTACACAGTACATCACTCGGCTCCTTCCATGGGCAGCGCTGGGGGCAATCATGGATTTCCATAAGTGGCTCATGAGGTTCAAAGCCCAATGGACAGTGTTCCCAACACTGTTGTTGGTAGGCAGTGAGCACACAGCCTCCAAAGGTCAGGCTCACAGAGCCTGTTCACAGAGCTCCAAATTCAGCCTTAACATCAGCTATCTGTGAAATCTTGACCTATAGTGCTAACTGGAACATTCAGCCCCACCTCTAGGTCTCCAATTATTGGCACATTCCAAACTACCCACGTGTTCCATTAAACCAAACAAACATTTCTAGTTACATAGATGCAGTTTTATGTTTATGAGTAACCGCAGGTACCGAGCTATGCATGCAAAGCGGTGAAGCTGATTTATGAAAGCATCATCCGAAATTAAACTACGTGCGAATGAAAAGAATTTTGCAAGTGCTCCTCTAAGTGCATGAAAATGTAATAGGGCCTAGGGCTGTTTGGCTTCAGAACTTAATAAAATGCTTGACTTGCTGAATTTGGTTGTATGTGTGCAAGGTGGATAAAAACACACCTCGAGGAAATTCTTACTGGGGCTGTTTACTTTTTACCCCACAGCAATACTGGAAAGCGTTGCTAATTATCATTATCCTAAACACCAGCATCTATGCTGGGGAACTCTTTGCTGCAGGCAACGTGTGTAAGAGGCAAGATGGACCACTGGCACATCCTATCAGAGCCAACCAGACATAGTAGCCTAGGCAAAAAAATCACTGCCATTCCCACAGGGCACACAGCAAGGAGGGAGCGTGCCACCCATAGCTGCTCTTCCAACATCATTAACATCCCTGCATCCCCACCAGTGCCCCCCAGCCATAAGGAAGGGCTCTCTCTGCATCCTTCCCACCTTCATCACATCTCTGTTCACCGCAGTTGAGTTGGTCTAGGTGACATTTTTAGGACCCTTCCAACTCAAGCAACTCCATGGCTCCATAATTTCACAGCTCCATGATCTCTCCCTGCCCTGCACATCCCAACGTGGCTGCACACAGTTGAGGAGCGGCGTCGGTTTCAAGAGCCCCCGACCTTTAATAATCATTTCTTCTGTTATCTGAACACTTCCTAATTCATCCCCTTCTGTCCCTGAAAATCTAAATCCTATTTAAGTTAATGCCCTTCATTTTCATTTATAAAGACAGATACAAAATAATTATTTCCTATCTCTGCTGTTTCCTTATCTTCTGTCCTAATAATTCCTCACTGTCTCTCTTTCATCATCTGTCTTCAGAACAAGAAACTTTTCTGTTAGTTAAAATATTCCGTGTGTTCATTTTCTGCCTCTTTCATATCTCACCACTCCCCTCTCCCCACCTGCCCTCACTCCCCCCTTTCCCGACGCTTTTCATGCTCACCCTTCACACTGATCTTCACATCTTTCTGGTGTTTGTATTTCGATTTGCAATTTCATATGCAAATTCCAGCAGGCCACCTCTCCAGTCACTGCCTTTGATATCCAAGTAGCCCTGCCTGGCTGAAGTGCTTTACATAAACAGTGGTGGGCTCAAAAGGACCGCTCTGTCCTCACCTTGATGAAAGCAGCAAGGCAAGCAGTAACAGATGTGCTTCATGGGGACAACTTGATTAAAAGAAAATAGAGATGTTTTGTACCCAACCCTGGGAGCCTCGTCCTCCTGCAGGCAAGGGCATGGCCCAGCACACAGCTCCTTACCCTACTGAGGATCACACAAGCATGGGGAAAAACGCGTTCACTCAAAGAGTGATCATTGGCACAGCTGCCCAGGGGGGTGGTGGGGTCACCGTCCCTGGAGGTGTTCAAGAAACAGAGATGTGGCACTGAGGGATGTGGTCAGTAGGCAACATTGGTTGTAGGTGGATGGTTGGACTGGGTGATCTTAGAGATAGTTTCCAACCTGAATGATTTTAAGATTCTATGGCATTATCCTCAACAGCCCATAGCATGCTGAGCCCTGGGTTTGATGCACAGACCGTAAACACAGCCCTCACCTCAACACCACTGCCAGGGTATTGAAGTGAGCGCATTCACTGTGACCCCAACTATCAGCTGAAGGCCAATCGCAGATGCCAAGGGCTCGAATCCTTTCAAGAGTAAAACTCAGAAGTAATTCAGCACTAACTTTTGTTATACATCTTACGAACCGCCACCCCCATGTTGTTTATATTGCTACACGCCATCTGATGTTGACACAAATAAAAGCTTATTGGACACGTGCACGTCTATATGCATTTATTAAATCAGTTCTCATGCACATATTGCCAGCCCTTTGTGTAGTCTGTTTGTTCTTTTCCCCACATAGCAACTTATTTCTACATTAGCCAAACAGCGTTTGCATATTTGCAATCAAAAGGAAGAGGGTTGTAAGTGTTCAAAAGTTGACAGCAGAGCTCTGGGCAACTGGGATTCCCAAAATGCATTTCTAACAGCATTGCTTGTGAACAACTTAAGCACTGCTTATTTCCTCAGACCACTCTCAATGCCGCACGCACCCACCTCCAGATCTTTCCCTGGAAGATATTCAAACCAACTCCAAGCCATTTAACACAGGCACAACTTCAGCACCCTCATCGCTTGCAGTAACTGTGCCACTCCAGGAAGAAAGGAACTCAGTTTTGCACCATCTCCTACAGAACCATCACATCTGATAAATAACTGCGTAGTGACTCACCGGCGGCGTATGCAGGAAGTATATATTTAAACCTGTTCTGCTTAAACAATTGTTTAAGATGTCAGTTTATCATGCAGACAGTTTTTATTGAAAGAAAGAAAAATATCATTTTTTAAATTAATGAGAGCAGACCTTATCTCAGTCGCTTTTACTACACTGTATTTTGGAAAATACTCTCTCATTGTTCACTGTTGCTTCGCTTTGTTGGATCCACACGGCAACAGCCACATTTCAAAAGACTCTTATAAACATTAACCAACAAAACCTCAATGCTGGGAGCCGCCAAAGGAACAAATGCAGAAAGATTAATTCACTCGCCCAAACTTATATTAAATCAAGGCAAACTTGCAAACAGAACCCAGCCCTCAGCTCCCCTGCTTTAAGGCACCAGCTGCCCACCTCCCTGCTGGGAGCTCAACAGGGCGCATAGGGCAGCCCCATAACTCAAGACCCTGAGCATTCATGGTGTCCCCTTACAGCCTTTGATGTGCTTTGTTATCCCAGGAAGAGGAGAGAATCACAGCACCACATGGCCAGGACAGCTGCTACGCTTTGCCAGGCTGAAGGAAGACCAAAGAGCTTTGGAGATCAGAAGGAACTCAGGTGAGGTGGCAGCAAGCTGCCAGCTGAGGGCTGCTGTCCATGCACAGAGTGAGCTGGGGGGACAGTCAACTCTTCCACCATATGGGATTTTAAATTAATCCTGTCAGCTCAGCTCGAGGGCCTGTCAGCCCCGCTGACAGCTTGCTGACAGCACTGCTCAGCAGCAATGGGCAGCAGAGCTCCAGGATGCTGCTGGAATCCCACCTGCAGGACCAGAGGAATTGGGGGTGCTGGGAGGACAGGGGTGGAAAATTCCAAAGCGAGGAGAGACTTTAAAACATTGAGACTCTGCCTTTGGAGTAACAACTAGTAAGGGGAGACAACAGAATAAAATGGAGGATCAAGAAAAGGAAGATTGGAACTTCAGTGTCTCCTTTCAGCAACTAAAAGTGGGCTGTAAGAAGGAAGGGGACAGACTCCTTAGTGGGGTCTGTGTGACAGGACAAGGGGAAATGCCTTCAGACTACAAGAGAAGAGACTGGGACTGGAGATAAGGAAGGTGGCGGTGAGGCGCTGGCACAGGTTGCCCAGAGAGGCGGTGGTGCCCCGTCCCTGCAGACAGCCAAGGTCAGGCTGGACGGGGCTGTGAGCACTGCTGAGCTGTGGGTGTCCCTGTGCGCTGCACGGAGCGGCACCAGGCGGCCTTCCAGCTCCCTTCCAACCCAAACCATTCTCAGACTCTATAATGCATAGAAACTGGGCTTACAGGGAGGAAGGTCTCCCTCCACCATCCATCATATGCAGGAAGATTGATGCTCCTACCCCTTTCCTCCTCCTCCCATCCTGAATGCTGTAGCTCCATTGAGCCCTGATGGCCCAGCATGGAGCCACTGCTGATGGAAATCCACAGAGCAGCCAGCATTCAGGGGGATGAGAGAACTCTTCAGCCCGGGCCCTGCTGTGCTCTTTTCAGGAGAGGTCCTTTTAACCTGATGCTATTCCCAGCCCATCACCCTGATCTAAATGTTAACATGCTCTTCAGGATGCGCCTCCTGTGCACCGGGGGTGATGCTGACAGCAGTTGGGAGCTGCTGGGAGGGAACTGGGGCATGGAGCTGGATAGAGAAAGTGCTGCTCTGAAGCCCACATTGATGCCAGTCCATAGTGCTACTTGAAAATGTTCTAGCAAGCACTGACTGCAAAGAGCAGCACCCGTGCAAAGCAAACACAGCCAAGGGAAAAAGCTGGTCTAGGAATACAGCCAGGAGAAAGTTTGGGGAACATCCCCATGGGCAAGGCTTAAGCTTTGCCAGACCTACAAATCCCTGCTCTTAGTTTCTCTGCCCTTCACAAACCCTGATACAGTTTGCTCAGCTGTAGTGCTGGGGTCTCACTGCTCAGCTCCAGCTGAAACGATAACGATTCTGTGGCAGATTACCCAGGGTTCACATCCTTGGCAGCAATCACACAGCACTATCAGCTTGCCATATATTTTCTGTAGCAATAAAGGTGCAAAGAAAAGCCCCAGTATAATATAATCAAGACTGTAAACTGTGCTTATAGTAACAGAAGTAGGTTTGAAATTGGATATGAAAGGGCAGATCCCAAAGGCAGAAGCAGCAGGAGGACATCAGAGGCAGCACATCCATCCCGGAGCCTGGAACAAGCTCCTGAAACACCTCAGCACCAGAAGCAGCTGCTTGGAGCTGAGCACAGCAAGCTGCGTCCCCCAGCAGAGCCCAGCCCTGGGAGCACCCTGTGTGCTGCTCACAGACCAAAGCCACCTCGTCCCCATCTCTCTTGTGCTGTTGCAGTGCACTGCTCCCAGCTCAGGGGCAGCTTGGCACCCGCTGTCAGCTCAGCAGTCAGCTGCTTCAGCTCTGCCTGGATGATAAGGCGCTTTCTGGGCAGGTAGAGAAATAACAAGGGATGTAACTATCTGGAGCTCTGCAGCTTCCTTTCAATGCAAGATTTCCCCGTCTCTTCTCTGCTGGCATCCGCAGCAGCATGGAAAGCTCTGAACAAGGTGCCCTATAATCCGTCAGAGGTGCCATTGCCCATTCATGCTCCACGGGAGCTCTGTCTTTCCACTAAATCCCTCAAGCCATCTCCAAATCACCTAATCTCCATCTCCACCACCTCCCTCTTTTCAGTGACCTTTCCCCTGACATACGGTATCTGCAGGCTTCCAGATAACACCCTCACATCCTTATCTGAAAGAATATTTTTGCTCCTGTCCTGGCATTATGCTCAAGCAGCAGTGAAGACAGACATGCAAGAAAAGCACCAGGAGTGCTCAGGAGATGGAGAGGAAGGCAGCTTTTGGCTGCTCATCTGAAACCTCTCCAGCACCTTTGGTTTTGCCACCACATCAAAAGCCCATCTACCAGGCACAGAAGGCAGCTGATAGAGCCTCACCAACTACTCACACCAGATGCAGAGATTTGGGGTGTTTGAAACAGGTTTTGCTCTTGTCATCCCAAGCGCAGCCCTTCACTTGCGCTACACTGCTTCTTCTTGCTTCCCTCTGCTCCCAGGTCCCACAGCAATTCTGTCACCTCTCCCTTCCAGTAACGAGCAGAAAGCTCCCAGCCCCCAGCTCTGCCCTCCTTCACACCCCTTGCATGGCAGATCCCCCTTCTTCTACCAGGCAGGGAACAGAGCAAGAAGAAATTCAGTGATGAGCACTGCAGCGAAGAAAGCGTCAAAGTCTGCTGAGGAACAGCCCCATCCCTCACATACAGCTGCACATGCTGGTGGTCTGACAGCAGCTTGGACAGCAGAGGACTGATGCAGTGCATCTCAGCTTGTGGACCCTGTGTGATTTCTGCTCAAATCAGAACAAAGAGGCTCCCCAGTGGACCCAGCTCTGCACCCAAAAAGCTCAGTCCTGCTCTCCCATCTCACCAGGCTGTGTAGGCAATGGCCATTGAGGTGCCCATACAGTCCACAGAGGCTGCAAGCCACTTATCTGCTACAGGCAAAAGTTCTGTCATTTCTAAATAATAGGAGTTCACAGAATTCCCAGGTCTCTTATAACCTGCCTTTTACTCCAACAATAAAAACCTTCCCCTAGAAGTTTCCCAATGTAAACAGACACCGTAAAAGAGACAGATGTTGATTCTGCTGCACTAATGAGGAACACCAGTATTACACAGGGTGGCTGGGGCACGGAGGTGAGGACTTACTACTCTGCTGAGAGGAGCCGGAGGGGTGCAGAGGCTCAGTGCTCAGCAGCGAGGTTACGCAGGGGTTGCACACAACCTCTGCTCGGTGCTTCAGCCTCGCCTCTCCACGGCTAATGAGTGTTACAAGAGGAGAGGGAGGCGGCAGAGGCTGGAGGGAAATGGAGCAGAAATGCAGGGCTGCCAGCTCGGATATCATCCGCCTCTCCCCAGACAGGCAGGCGCAGGGGGAACCGCTCCCCAGAGCCATGCAGGGGAGCTGCCATGGGAATGGCAGCACTGGAGCACGAGGGGTTGGAGCATGGGGAAAGTATGCAAAGCTGCACGCTCTGAACAAAGCTGCAGGCAGACTGGTTTTCCAAGCGGGGCCAGACCGGGCATCGATAAGGGACGAGTCCAGACGAAAGCAATGCACACATACACCTCCAGCTGCAGAGGGAATGGCACTGAGCACAGAGCCACGCCTGTCACTGAGAACCAGCAAGCGATAGCAGCTCTGCTGAACCTGCCACTCCACCGATCCAAAGGAGGAGCAAACAGCTCCTGCCCTGTTCCAGCAGTCACTGCCCTCCCAGCGCCGCCCGCAGCAGCTCCTGCTCTCACACCATCGCACTCAGTGCTGTGCATCCCTACCCTGAGCAGTTCACAGCTCAGAAACCAATTCCTGCAGCTGAGGACTGCAAAGGGGGGGGGGGGGGGGTGTCAGGATTCATCCTCCCCGCTCAGCTCTGTGCTTTGTCCCCACATCCCCCTCTGCTCTCCCTACAGCCACACTCCCAGCACTGCAGCAGCTCCGTGCTCCGGGCACGGCTTCCCGACAAGCAATCACATCTCAGAGGCTCTGGCATTTTCTCAGAACACCTCAAATTGCTTTTTTTACACCTCGCTGCTCAGTGCCAACCCCAATTCATGTTATTTGTGCATTTGCTTAGAGAACATTATCTGATCAGTCACCCTGTAAGAGGTTGGGGAAGAGTCTTCAGCTTCTCCTTGTCACCGAAGCAGGTCAGGCACAAAAGGATCGGCACAAATACTTTGCAAAACAAACTGCCTCCCAGCACCACTGCTGTTTGCGTGGGGTCCTGCAGGCAGGCTGATGTGGCCCAAGAGGTAACACCCAGCACCTGCCTGCTCCGCAGCTACTCCGTGTGCCTTTAATCGAAACAAATAGAGGAGAAAACGAGGATTTGGCACATTTGCATACATTCCCTCTGCTGGCAAAAACTGGAAAAGGCAACACCCCAAACTCAAGAAGATGCTGGAGTTGCAAAACGCTCTTCACGAGCAGATTTACTCGGGTACATCTCAGACAGTGCTGTGTGTCACCATGCATCAGTGGCTCTGCCAGCCCCACCAGTGGGGCAGGTTCCCTTCTCTGCAGGGTGGGCAGCAGAGGCTGAGCCACACAGCCTTGCAAACTGCAGCCACGAAGGGCATGCAGATAGCAAACCCGGTGTCACAACATCAAAACAGCCCCCTCTGACACCCAGCCCTTCCCAAAGCCCTGTGGAAACAGGAGCCCAGAGTGCTCGTTTGGGAAGGAAAAAAAAGGTGCAAAAAAATCACTACAATTAATAATTTTATATTAGCCCATCCCTCCAAGCTGTTCTTCCCTCACCATCTGCATGTCCTGAAATGTGAAGTTTTAGTCATAAATGCCAGGCCTCGTTTTGGAAATTTATAAGCTGGTTTGCTTCCATTACCTGAACAGCTTCCAGATCCTATAGGCAGGCATTGTATCCGCCTGAGCTCCACCATGAAACAGCACGAGAAACTTTCCAACAATTCTCTTTTGCTTGACAGCTGCTATGCGTTCCATTGCTCCAAAGAATTTCCCCCTTCCTTTGACAGAAGCCAGGTATCCCCCAAGTCAAAACCAGGAGCCCATCTGCTTAAGCCATGGGGTCACAGACACTTCAGCAGTAACATACCAGAAGCTGTGCTCAAGAAAGGCGACATGTTTCAACTCCCATATTGCAGCCACAACCCCTGATGCACCATCAATTAAGAGCAGCAATAATTACAAATGGAAAACTGCAGACCTCAGAGCAGATAATGTGTTTCCATTAGATTAAGTAGTCATAGAAATCAAAAATAAAACCTATACTTCGGCTAATTAAGCCCACTCACCATCTGATTAAGATGTGTAGTGATACTATGGAAAAGTACCAAAGAGCTATTGTAAGTAAACCGACACAACTGGGTATTAATATTATATTCCTTGTCAGAAGGGATAATTGATCTGCCTAGAGGTTAACCAAGATAATTACTGCAGGTTGACAATATTGTCAATGTTAAACCTCTCACTCCCCACGGCAGCACGAGGGATAAAAGAGGCTAAAAGCTGCCCCCAGACAGCGCCTGTTCCTGACTTGCAACAGGGTGTTATTGAAACAACCTCCATACATCCCTCTGTCTCTGACTCGAAGTACAACCACAGCGTGCTTGTTGAAGTCCTTCCCTATCCCCAAATCCTCTCCCCCAACATTCTGTGGAAGAAAAGTTGATGTGGGGTCTCTAGAAGCGAAATCCCTGCAATTCTTTCTTATCTAGGGCAATGGGGAGTGGAACAAACCTTACTTTCTCTCCTGGCTGCAACTCATACCTACAAGGCCAGGTGCTGGAATTATTCCCTTTGCTTTGGAGGGCCTGGGGCCAGATTTTCACACAGACCTACAAGCAGGTCAGCTCCAAATGACCAAGCCAAATCCAAATTCTTCATCTTGATGCTGCATGTGCAATACTATGCCCTGACTTATGCGCGGAGAGATGAAACAGAGACAGAACACAGCACAAGTTCTTGTCTCCCACTCCCAAGATACAGGTCTTGCTGCCTTCTTTCTTCCTCTGTGGGGGATTTAGTGGGGAGGAATCCCTTTGGCATTAGCGCTTTGGAAAACTGATGCTCTGCTTTATTCCACAAAGCTTCAAGGGATATTCCTGGTGAACCAAGCTGATGGCACAGGACTGTGATTAGAAAGCCTAACGAGACCAGACACATTGCCAACAGTCCCACAGTGCTCTCGGTGTGAGCCTTCCCATCTAGGTCAGCCCTTTGTAAGCACACAGCTCCCATTCCGCTGTGGCCCAGAGCTGCGCCGCTCTGCCATAACAGCACTATTTCAGGAGCAATGAGTTCTCGTAGGTGCAAAAACACATCACTCAAACTGCTACCAGAGAATGCATTTATACCAAGGGATAAATTACTGTATGCAAAGAGTACTTACCAATGGTCTGCTGTCAAAACAGAAGGATGTATGTGCTAGGGATATGCTGCGGGCCAAGGTCTAGCACTAGCTGGTGTTTTCATTCCTGACCTAAATGATGGAATAGAAAGAATTATTAGACTTGCAGATGACCCCACACCAGGGCTGGCAGTACACTGGAGGATAAGCTGAGGATCAATAGCGATTCTGATAAACTGGAAGCGTGATCAAAAAGTCCAGGGAATCTAATTAACTCGTAAGATATTGCTGGCAAGCCAGGACTGCAGAAAGTTCAGGGTTGCTGCAGGTCACAAATTGAACACGAGCCAACAGCCACGTGGTGTTGCACACAGACACCATCACAGGATGCAGTCACAGATGTGCACTTTGCAGGATGTGGAGGAGTTGCTCTGCCCAAGAGCAATTTTGCCAGCAAACCAGAGGCAGCAGGGTTGGCTCTGCACCCACCCTGGAGCCCCGCCTGAAGGATGTCCCTCCCCTACTGGTTTCTTTGCTGCTCATGTTTCCATAAAATCTGTTTACAGGAGATTCACAGAAAATAAAGATAAAAGGGGCATTTAATTAAATATTCCAAGACTGTATTTGGCATTATTTACTCAAACACATCTCCAAGCTTTGGGTTTCGGTTTTGGTTGTTACTGTGGAAACCAGCTTAATGTGAATATATATAAAGCAAGGACTAATCAATTAAATAATTTAAAGAGTGAAATAAAACTAGAGGAAAGAAAACATGACAAGTTCTTCTGTATTTAAGGATTCCTAGCCCCAGTGTTTGGAACCAAGAGGCAGAAGACATATCTAGGATGCTGGGCTTGCCTGGGAGCTTATTGCTCAGATACTTCTGTCCTCCAGGACACCTGAAAGCATCTCCTAATTGCTGCTTGCAGGACAAATACCAAGGAACCTGCATCTCAAAAAACCCAAGCAAAGCTAGCAGGCAATGCTGCAAGCTCAGTGGCACAGGCTGTTATGGGCCCATCATGAGAGGACCACAGGAAACCCATCGTGCAGCATTCCCCAGCTGCACGCATGCCCCAGTGCAGACTCCTGTGCATGTCCCTGTGCACACTCAGCTGCCTCTGCACAGCTTTTTCTTTATCTGTATCTGCTAAGCAAGAGCACTAATCCTCACCTGCCTTGTTCATTTCTATTTGCAAAGAGCTTGGAAACCTTCTGGTGCAAAGAGGTATAGAAATGGTAAAAAGCATTATTCAATACCCCCCTTGGCCCCCCCCCCCCCCCAAACTTGCAAGGGGAATTGTGAACTAAACTGCTGCTTGGCATACCGTATCTGAGAAAATTTAGATGGAATTTGAGGTCAGTATTTAGCATTCAGCACAGGTGAGATATTGCTGGTTGGAGGGATGAAGACAAAACAGCAAGCAGAAGGCGCCAATGATGAGAGAAGGACCACTGTGCCCAGCACACACCACTGGGGACACCTGGCCTGCTCAAAGCAGCATAATCCCTTTGTTCTGCAGGGGGAACACAGCAGGAGCAGGGTGATGGGACAGCTGCCACTGCAACGCCCACCCTTGCAACATGAGCTCAGGGCTCAGCAGTGCCCAGAGCTGCACTGTTCTGGGCTATTCCTGATGCCAGCACCAGCTCTGGAATTCCCATTTCCTTCAGGTTCTGCCATCTCCTGGGCAGGGATGAGGCAGCGGGTCTGGCTGGAAGGTCATTTGTTTCACCTCACAGAGGGAGCTCCATCAGCACTGCACCCATAGAAGCTAAGGACACGTTTGACAGCATCCATAAGGTTTTCTGTCACACTATCTAAAGGATATTTCTTTGCTGTCTAGACAACACAATCATTATTTAACCAGAGCCAGAAGATGGATTCCCATGTTACCTTCCCACTATGTTCACTGTCCCCGCTCATCACTGCCAGCCTCTCACTGTGCCAGGGTGCAGATCCCAGCCCCACTGTGAGCTCTGCAAGCAGAGCAGTCCTCCAAACCCACCTCCTACACCTAGTTGTGCTATCAAGGCCAGGAGCTGCAGGGACAGAGAGCTGATGGCTGACAGCAGTGGGTGCCCTGCCTCTGTGGTCAATACTGAGCTCGGGGGAGGATCCTGGATAGGAGCAGTGCTGCTGCAGATTGAGTCCCACCTGGAGAGGGCAGAAGCTCTGCTTTGGATGCTGTGTGCAGGGAGAGCATATTATAGATGCTGAACTAGGGATGAAAGGGATAGTGAAGTGATACAGAGCCCTCAAACCTTCCAATCCAGCTTGCTCCCTGGAAGCATGACAGTCTGGACAGACTTCTCAGGGGAACGTGAAAGAGGGGAATGAAGGGCTTTTCATGCTCCTGTGTAGGAGAGTCATGCTTTAGATAAGCTTGCAAATGTGTAAGTCCCCTTGAGCAAGAGAAGTCTAAGCGAGTTATTTATACTTTCACACTGCTGCTGCCCCAAGTGCAGCTCTGTTTTGAAGCACGAGCAAGCTGGCAGATCCTCCTTTACACTGCAAACTTGCAGCCCTGTATTGCTTGGCTCCAACAATCTCTCTCACCAATCTCTTCCCTGCTCAGGGATCAACCATCTGATGGTCAGCCTGAGAAGTGCAGACCAGACAGTGAAGTATTTCCCCACTACAAGAAGAAATGAACTTGTTATAAGACAGTTTCCAATGGAGTGATGAACGCAGCAGCATCATGCACTGAAATTGAAGATGCACTTTAATGGCTTTGTTATTGATCCAAAGATGGCGATTTTGCCTTTGACATAGGAGCACACAATGAGAAAAGGAAAAAGGCAGCTTGCAGCCTGTTCCTGAGGGGTAGACTGTGCTTATCACCTACATGGAAATTGCTACAGCACAACAGACCTGACTCTGCCATGCCAAGCACCACGCAGAACCAAAACCTGCTCAAGATGTCAGACCACATAAGGGTCCCCAAAATTAGATCTCCCAAGCAGCAATCCAAACATTGCACACAAATGCCTCAGAAAGTGCTCAGGAAGTATCCCAGCAGAATGATACCTGAGCAGCATGAAAGATTTGAAAAGCAGAGGCATCTTCCCCCAACAGGTGAAAGAAAACATGAATTCACAAAGCTGGAACGCAGCCCTGTACTCAGCACTGTCACTAAACTTCATGGCACTCCAACTCTAATGGAAGGGATTTAATAATCTCATGCCTTCCCCCAAATACAGACATAATCTTCAGTTTCAAGATAATTTTTCAGTTTCTCCAGCTTCCCTGAAGAGAACAGGTGCACCAAATGGACTACTAGCTTATCAGGAAATCTTGATGCATTTAAACAAGAAAGCAATTAAACACTTTCATAAGGGGAGGAGGGGGGAAGGAAACTGTTAAAGTGGTTTCAGGATGACCTTAAAATCTCCTGCAATTGTAGCAGAGAACATGAATATTTAGCAGGGCTGCCTGGCTTGAGCTCAGCACCACTATCCATCCTCAGCTTGTGGGGCCACTGACATCCCCATACAGCTGCAGAAGGACAGCCTCTGAGCAGAGCTTCATGCATAACCTTCCCCAAGCCAAGTCGTAGAATGGCTCAGGATGGAGTGGTGGCCTTAAAGACCACCCAGTTCCAACCCCCAGCCACGGGCAGGGCTGCCAACCCCAGCTCAGGCTGCCCAGTCACCCCCACCTTATTCCACCTGACTGTTTAATAAGAGCTAATTTTCCCAGCTGTTTGGCAAACAAAAATACAAACCATTGCCCATTGAATTCCTCACCTGGGCCAACCAGCATCAGCTGCCAGCATCAGCACCACTGGAGGTCCTGGTGCTCAGCCCACCATTGACATCCCAGAGCTCGGCTGCTGCCTGATAGCCACCCACCTCACATCACCACAATAACACACGACTTGCACTTCCACGGTACTTTTAACAAGAGAACTTCAAAGCCCTCGTAGATACAGGAAGGCCCTGCGATGCCCTTAACAAGTACATTTTTAGTCTCAGTTTTATGGATGAGGAAATCGAGAGGCTAGTAAGGTAGAATAATTTGCCGACAGGACAGAGGAAAGGAAGGAGAGCAGCTATGAAGGAAAATGCAAGAGGTGTGACCACCCCTGCAACATAAGCCTCCCCCCAGGGCCAGGAGAAGTACAGAGCAGCCATCCCCATGCAGGCTTTGTACCAGCACAGAGCCCTGACCTGCAAATGGGAGAGCGAGCAGGATTTGTACAGAGCAGCCGGGGAACAACAAGCCAGAGCACAGGATGCCCACGAGCACCTCCATCCCCAGAGCACGGACAGCACAGTGCTGAGGCTGCAGTGGGGCAGAGCCGCCCCAGCCCCATCCCAGCAGCCTCATTGACGTGCCTTGTCATCTTTCCTCAAGACTAATTTTTTTAAATTGCAAAATCTTACAGAGCTATTAACCTCAAAAGAGTTTAACATATGGCAGCGCAAGTCTCCCTCTTACCCTAATTATAAGGCTTGCAGTAATGGGGCTGTCTTTTAAGTTACAGCTGCTATGCTTTTGGCTTTTCGCTAACATTACATCCTATTAAGGAGCTACACTTAATGCATGCAAATTGCCAGAACACAGAGTGCTTCGGACCAGAGAGGGGATGCATTTAAGCAACAGCAGCGATATCCCAGGGTCAGGCTCACCCTGCTGAGAACTCCGTATGATCCATCAATCAGACTCCAGTCATTAATTAACTAATTCATTAAATATCTTTATATATGAAGGCTCATCAAGGCAGAACATCGTGCTGACAGCGACGTCCTGTCAGCGCTTAGCATTACAAGTGCCCCCTCCCTGCTGCACCCCGCACTCACTACAGCTCCCAGGCAGCCCCCACCCCATTATATCACCCCCCACCCACCCACTCTACACACCCCATGCACAACTGCTGCCCCAGGGTTAGCTGCAGCCCTTGCACCACCCCAAGCAGAGCATATCATGTCAGCAGGAGCTGCGAAGTTTGCAAATAAGACCAAGTATTTTTAAATGATAATGAGGTGAAGCGTGGGGAAGGGGTCAGAGAAAACCCCACGGCAGCCCCAAAGCAGGTTTCACAGAGCAGCAGTGAAATGCACAGCCGTGATGCTGCTTTCAGACACTGCCATGAGCCCCGTGGGTGTTGCTCACAGTGACAGCAGCTCCCAGCTGGGCCAGCTACTGCCCAGAAATGCTGGTATAGGGGATTTTTGGGAAAGCCTGCATTAGTGGAACAGTAAACTACATTATCCTATCACATAAATAAACCTCAGCTCGGGGGTGCAAACAGGCCTGCACCCACCAGTGGCCAAACCCACCTGCAGCCCCAAATGCTGCATGCATACAATGGGACCAGTCTGGCTGTCACCCTATGCTCAGCACCCCAAAGCATCCCTGCAGTCTGCCCCCAGATCAACTGTATTTCTGCAGAACACGAGAGCACCAGGGACCTGGCTGCAGCCCAAGGACTAATTTACTTCCCTAAGCCTTGAGTTCAACTAGGCATATTAAAATGGCCCAGGAAATGCTGCCAGCCCTGCTCTGTCTAGACAGGGTGGCAGCATTTCCTGGGCCATTTT
>NW_024962283.1:4844464-4944723 GCF_019238085.1 Lagopus leucura
CCCCCCCCCCCCCCCCCCCCCCCCCCCCCCCCCCCCCCGCCCTCCAGTTTCCCGCAGCATCCAGGCATCATCCCTCTGGTCCCATGAAATCTGGTGACTACAGCCTCCCCTTTCCTGTGCTTAGTACCTCCCACCCCACTCTAACAGGGGCCATGCTGTGGGAGCGTGCAGTAATGGTCACCTCTGAATCAATTCTTGCTCTCTGAAGAAAATCCTCCTGGCTTCAGTGCCACAAGCTGTAATACTGAAAATGGCTGTAAATATGAGAAGTTGGCACATTGTAGTCCAACAAGACAATTTTTGAATTGCTCCATGCAGCTGTGCAGTTCTGGATGCTATGCTACTTGCATCCTAAACTGGAAGGTGGAACAAGTTTTTGGGTTTAAAAAAAAAAAAAAAAAAAAAAGAAACAGTTACGTTATTTTTCCTTTCTGCCTGACCAAAGCCTGCATGCTGTATTGTGAATATCCATAGCAGTAGGGTGCAGGAACCCCACTGTAGCAGAGCTGAGAGACAGGGTTTAGTGGGCATGGTGGTGATGGGTCAACAGTTGGGCTTATTGATCTTTTCCAACCTTAATGATTCTGCAATTCTATGAACCTCAAACCCTCTTTGCAGGAGAATGAAGGCAAATGCAGTGTTGGGAGAGAAGAAATGCCACCCCACAAGCAGAATTGCCACGCCACGTCTTCAGGCCTGCCCAGCAGTTGGCTACGGTGTTTGTCACAACTGCAAGGTTGGAGGCTGTAATGGTATAATGTGATGGAAAGCACAGCAATGAGAGTGGAATAGCAAAGTCATTGGCTGCAGCAAGTAAGGAGATGCCCAAATACAGCAACCATAGACAGAGAAACAAAGGAAAAATGTTTGCTTACCCTTAGAAAGCTCCAGGTAGGCAAGGATCTCCAGCAAATCACCTTTGCTCCCACTGCCCACCCTTAAATGAGGTCTGAGAAGACCTCATTGCATGCACCTGATCTCCCCCAGCTTGGCCCTGCCTTCCCACCAGGTGCTCAATCACTGTTTCAAACCCTTTCTTAGCATATCTGCTTGAGGGGCAGAAGGTGGTTTCGATTTAGGACCTGGTTTTGTGCTTTAAGAAACCCCAAACTGTGCAACAACCCCATTTTCACATTAGCATGAGCTTTCTCAAGGACAATAATAAGAGTTATGGAGTCAAGGGAGAGGGGCAGCTGAGCCCCTTAGCAGGGACACTGGTTACCCCAGGCACAGCTCACTGCAGATGGAGGCAGGCTGCTTAAACCCATTTAACACCCCAATTAGTCAAAGATGCTCTGCACTTATGCCAGGCGCTGTGAAGGCTTTCAGTTTCTGTGCTCTAAAGCAGAAGACAGAATTCTGCAATAAATAACTTGGGGAAGATGAGCAAGTGACAGAAACAATCAGTATCTGGCCTGCAGGAGGAGGGAGCAGCCCCTCATCTAACCAGACATAATGAACTACTTCACACACCATTCCTCCTGGTGAACAAAGACCGAGGAGGGTTTGTGGCTGATATCTGAAAGTCAGACCCCTTTCACAAGCAACACATTTACTGTAATGCAGTTCTTCCGGGAAGCCAATGAGACTGGCTCATTAAATTTTAGTATTATCTCCATAGCCTTCTGCATTGTTTGATTAAGGTTTAATAGCTTGCTCGGTGGCGTTTGCTGCCTGTTGTCAAGCCATGCCCCCAACTATTTCATAGAGTCATTGGGTCATAGCATGGCTCAGGTTGGAGGGGAGCTCAAAGCCCACCCAGTGCCACCCCTGGTCATGGGCAGGGCTGCTCCCCACCAGCTCAGGCTGCCCGGGACCCCATCCCACCTGGCCCTGAGTGCCTGCAGGGAAGCATTCTGCTCCTCATCCTGCCCAAATGCCAGCATCATTTCAGGCCTTTATTCCCTCTGAAGCTGTGTGCTCTTCCCTGTGCTGGAGAGTGGCTGTGCAACCTGTCCAGAAGAACCTGTGACTCAGCCCTATAACATCAGCAAGGACTTAGGGTATTTTTCCAGAACAGTCCAGTATTTCTCTTTGTCTTCGTGGGTTCCAAAGGGAGAGACCCTCAAGTAACTGCATTCCCACAAAATTCTCCATCTCTCATCTTGCCAAACTCTGTCTCAATTGAAAAACTTCAAAGTGGATGAACCCATGATAATGGACCCAGTGTAAGTGGACCCATGCCTTTGTATGAGGAGAATCCTTTGAAGCCAATAAAAATTTAGGTGGTGAGGCACTGGCACAGATTGCCCAGAGAGGTGATGGAGACAGCCAAGGTCAGGCTGGATGGGGCTGTGAGCACTGCTGGAGCTGTGGGTGTCCCTGTGCACTGCAGGGAACGGCACCAGGCGGCCTTTGAGGTCCCCTCCAACTCAAACCATTCTGTGATAATTTTGGGAAATCTTAGCCTACAAATTGCAAGAGGTCTGACAGCCACGTCTGCAAAGCTGTTTCTGTTACTGATGCCCACTGAAGACCCATTCCTGCCCGTACATCAGGCTGTGGGACTGCAGAGTCCTTCCTTTCCAGGTACACACGTGAGCCTTTGCACTACAAAATAACTGCAGGCACCACCATGCATGCAAAACGGAGAGCCCAATTATATGAAAATGCTTCATGTGAATTTAAACGTTAAGTCTAAACGAGCAGAATTTTACTGAGATGTTTGTATGCATATTGAAATGCAGGATGGCCCGAAGCTGTTTGTCTTAAGAGTTTAATGAAAATGCTTGGTTTATTGTGGCACATTGTATGTGTGAATTATAGGTGTGCACAGTGCCAAACAAATGGAGCGTGCTGCTGCACCCACTGCCTGGGGACTCCTGCACACACAGCCTGGGAGCAGTATCAGGTTGGGATCCAAGCAAATGCAGCCCGAACTGCTGAGTCAGTGCATGTGATCTTTGGGATCACAGCTCTCTTGTGGTGGAATCATAGAATGAATCATAGAATGGCCTGGGTTGAAAAGGACCACAGTGCTCATCCAGTTCCAACCCCCTGCTGTGTGCAGGTCAACAACCAGCAGCCCAGGCTGCCCAGAGCCACATCCAGCCTGGCCTTGAATGCCTGCAGGGATGGGGCATCCACAGCCTCCTTGGGCAACCTGTGCCAGTGCCTCACCACCCTCTGGGGGAAAAACTTCCTCCTGATATCCAACCTAAACCTCCCCTGTCTCAGTTTAAAACCATCCCCTCTTGTCCTATCACTACCTGCCGTCACAAACAGCCGTTCCCCCTCCTGTCTGTGTGTACCCTTCAAGTACTGGAAGGCCACAATGAGGTCTCCCCAGAGCCTTCTTGGTGGAAACTTGGTTTGTAGGGTTTGAAATGTTTGAGGGCTTAAATAAATGGGAGTTTGTAATTGAAAGGGTGAGTGCCAGCACCAACATCAGCAGGGGAGGGGTGGCACAGCTCAGCTGATCCTGCCCTCCCCCCCGGACACTTGCAGCACATGGAACACCTTCCTTCCCCTTCCCCTGCATTTTTAACAGAAACACGCAGCCATTTTCATTACTACAGCTCTTGTTGCATAAAGCAGGGGGATTTTCTTCAGGGAGTGAAGAATTGATTCTGAGGTTTCCATTAACTCACGTTAGCACAGCACGGCCGCTTTCAAGGGCCTGATGTTGACAGCTAGCATACTGCAGAAGAAACAGGGTGTTGTCAGTGCCCAAATTCAGTGGAGTTGAGCCAGACCAGCTCCATTCAGGGAGTGCAGGAGGTCAGTGGGATCCAAATGGCACCGCACAGAGTTTGCTGGGGGGGTTCTCATTGAAACACCAACTTCAGGGTGGATCTGAAAGCGCAGTCATTCCTGGTACCATGCAGTGCTCGTGGCAGGGCAACATTTTGCTTTGTGTTCCCATGGCTCAGGGAGCAGGAGCTCACATGGAGCCGTATGACTGATACTGTGATTATGTGGTTGCACCTTGGCACCGCGGTAATTGTGCTAGACAGAGCTGTTTAAATACCACCAGACAGAGTATTACTCACACGAAAATGGGGCCTTAAATGTCATTATTTGTGTCATTATTAATAGCCCCTAATTGTGTTCTCTAATCATTGTGAAATTATGTTAGTATTAATATTCACATCAAAACTGCCTAGGGAACGAGAAGAACTACTTAAAAAAATAATCCCACCATATGTCAATCCCCATTAACGTGAAACACTTGCCTTTTGCATCTATGAGATAGAGAGCAGTGCGGGGGATTTCTCTGCACCTCCAGCTCCTGGAAAATGCTCTGCACCACGAGGTCCCAAGGATCTGCAAACACCTGCAGAGATGTGCACTGTATAAAACTCTGTTGCTGCTTCACAAGGATTTTTTTTCTGCTGGACAGAGGCTCCTATCAGTCCATCAGAGGGAGCAAAGGGTGGGATGAGGTGTTGTGGGTGCCCCATCCCTGCAGGCATGCAAGGCCAGGTGGGATGGGGCCCTGGGCAGCCTGAGATGATGGGGTGCAGCCCTGCCCATGGCCAGGGGTGGCACTGGGTGGGATTTGAGGTCCCCTCCAACCTGAGCCGTTCTATGATTTTATGATCACTGCTCAGCCACGATATGCACAGGAGTGTGGGAGAGTGAACTCATCATGGAGCAAGGCAGTGGGAAGCTGAATTTTCTGTTAACCATGCAGAGATCTGAAAGATGCAGGAATGTTGCAATAGTTTGTAACACTGCTGAGTTACTTTATTTTTCCTTTATGAAGTTCAATCATCACTCCTTTCAGTGTCTAAAGAGGAGCTATAAGAAAGAAGGGGACAGAATTTCTAACAGGGTCTGTTGTGATAGGACATGCAGAAATGGCTTCAGACTACTAGAGGGGAGATTGAGGTGGAGCTGAGGAAGAAGGTTTGGCAGTGAGGGCGGTGAGGCGCTGGCACAGGTTGCCCAGAGAGGCGGTGGTGCCCCGTCCCTGCAGACAGCCAAGGTCAGGCTGGACGGGGCTGTGAGCACTGCTGAGCTGTGGGTGTCCCTGTGCACTGCAGGGAGCGGCACCAGGCGGCCTTCAGCTCCCTTCCAACCCAAACCATGCTGTGATTTACGTTGTATTTTTACCAGTGTGAAAATCCACCTGTTAGAATGATAACAGCACAAGCCCACTGACGAGGTATTTGGAAAAAGCTTCCCAAAGGGATCAGTTTTAGTGGATGTCACTGAAGAACGGAAATCTGAGGATGTTAAGGACATTTGGCACCCTGTGCAATCGAAAAAAACAATTACTGCAGCTCTTCCTCTGAGGCAGCATTTTTAGAAGCCCCATTCCAGGAGGTGACGTGCCCACACATGGCAGATAGCAGCAGAGCTCCAGAGTCTCAGCCCGGGAGATGGGAGGTGCTGGATGGATGGAGTAATGGCCAGGTGGCAGAGAATTATTTTTCTGGACAAAAAATAAATATATATGTATATATATATTTTTCTGCTTTTCCAACTAGCTCTACTTACAAGTACCCAAATGCCTTACTTAATAAAACAGAGAGGTTTCTAAGTGCCAAACTATTACGGCTCGAGTTAAATATAACTCAGAGCATTAAAAATAACTTCAGAGCGCAGACACAGGGAGCTGACAGGAGGTGGGTTTGGAGAGCAGCTCCGACGCTCACGTTCTCTCTGGGATTTGGGACCCAGCGTTGCTCTGTGCCGTGCGGTACCCGGGGTGCGGGGAAAGAAGTCGAGCAGGTATCTGACACTTCGATGTGAACGATTTCCCTATAAAATATTAATGACGTATATATAATCTAATTGCTTCCTTAGGGCAATAACCTCTGACAAAATGGCCCTGATTAGAAGATAATTGAGTGTGTTGAATTGCGTCCTAAGAGAGCTTAATGTTGACAAGGTCCATTATCTTGTGATAATGACCCCCTTTTGTCAGGTGTTAGTGCCATTTAGGAGACGCTCCGGTCGGAATAAATCCTTCCCTTTACCTCTTTTGTCTAATTACGCGGATTATTTTACAAATCAAAGCAAACTTTTGCCTCCTGGGCAGGCCTTGGGCTGGAGGGGAGCGACAGAGCGGGTGGGCAGAGCTCCTGAGAGCTCCGCGTTTACTGTTGCTGCTGGAGATGCGCATCCCAAAGGTCGGGATATAAAGCAGGGAGAGACCCCAGCTGTGTTCTTCCCCTCGGCAGCTTCTTCCTGGAGGGTTCGGAACTTGCTGCCTGGAAATACGCTCTCCTTGCAGCGGGGTTTAGCCAAACGCACACGCTGATGGCAGGGAGGCATCGGGCGAGGACGCTCACTTCTCGCCTCGTGTGCGAGATGAAGACGTCTGCGGTCATTTGCAGGGAAAGGATGCCGTTCAGTCTCAGGAGCTTGCCTTCCCTCCCTGCTCAGGCATGTATTGTAACTATTGTTGTACAACGGGGTGCCTTTGTCGTTCTGAGTATGAGAGGGTATCTAAATGCAAATTTCCCCCCTGTCACTTCCTAACTCGGTAATTCTGGATGCAAGGGCTGTTTCCCAGCGCTTGGCTCTGAACGTAGCTGGGGAGGATCCTGTGCACAGAAAGACGCCCAGAAATCTGCCCTCAAAGCCCAGAGCTCCTTTCAGTCTGGGTAAAGTCTCCCCATCCCAGCTCACTGCGCACAGCTCACCAGCTGAGCCGGATTTTCTCTTCCAACTTGAGAGAATTTTAGATTGTACGTTCTGCAAAGGTTTGGGGGATGGGGGGAATGGATAGGAAACCCAAGAGCTGACCCTGGGTGAGGTGCATGAGCATAAAGCAGAGGAGCTGCTGTTTTCCCCTGAAAACAAATGCCTCCCGTGCTCTCTCTCAGACATGCACGTATATGGACCTTCAAGAAAGCATTAATGTAAAACACCATTGATTTCAATTTATATTAATACACTGTGCAGTGAACTGAGATGGCTGATTCACAGTCCTCATCAGATTTCACTGTGCTGGGTAAATCAGATCCCTTGGTTCACTGTAGTTTAATTATAAGCAAATTGTAAGTGAATTAAGATAAATCGAATTAGAACCACTCTAATACTGAATAAAAACACCCACAAAGGAGTTTGCTAGGGTTTAGCTAATCCGCTTTGAGAGCTAATGGGGATTCATTGGCCTGGGTGTCCCTGCATGGAGAAGTGCTGATGCCAGGGCTGGGTCCTCTCGGCACCTAAAGGGGCTGAGAAAGAAGGGGACAGACATTTTAGCTGGGTCTGTATGATAGGAGATGCAGAAATGGCTTCAGACTACAAGAGGGGAGATTGAGGTGGAGCTGAGGAAGCAGGTTTGGCAGTGAGGGCGGTGAGGCGCTGGCACAGGTTGCCCAGAGAGGCGGTGGTGCCCCGTCCCTGCAGACAGCCAAGGTCAGGCTGGACGGGGCTGTGAGCACTGCTGAGCTGTGGGTGTCCCTGTGCGCTGCAGGGAGCGGCACCAGGCGGCCTTCAGCTCCCTTCCACCCAAACCATGCTGTGATTCCATGGCCATGGCCTCAGTGGAGTACAGAGTTCATCACTGACCAAATAAACCACAAGCGGCCAGATGAGCTATTATTGGGCAGACTGTTGGCCAAATAAACTGCTGTTGAATGGGTAAACCATCAGTCAGATATCTCCACTTGTCCCCATCCTCACCAGGGAAGGGCTGTTCTGTTTTAACAGTGGCAGCCACTGGGGAGATGGAGAACAGGCCCTGAGTGTTGCAAATTAGGTTGAAAGTCTGGAGAAGAGGAGCTGGAACCGACTGATGAGGCACAAATTGGAAGCTGGGGTGGATCTTTCTTTCTTTTTTTCTTTTCCTTTTTTTTTCCTCCCAGGGAAGTGTCATTTGTACAAATTGCCAGTTCGTGCCAGCTTGGGAGAGACCTCACAAGGGAAACCTGGAGCCTTCCCTGCTTTTCATGTGAGCGGATGCCCCTTTTATTTCTGAGCAAGGAGTAAGTGGAGAAGAAAGGAGCCCCTGTCAGCCTCACGGAGACAAATTGCTTCCTGCAGCAGAGGTGGCTCGGCGCTAACAACCACCCACTGCCAGAGGTGAGCCGAGGTGTCCCCACCAGCCCCTCCTCCTGCATGCCCACCCCCCCAGCCGCGGGCTTTTCAATGCAGCCCGGCTCAGTAACCAACCGTCCCTTTCATTTTTATCTGGCCAGAATGATTTACTGGGCCGACGTGTGAAAGTGCACGGGACTCTGCTGCTCGGGTGGCAGAAAATACCTTCCTGCCTAAATGAAATGACCCTCCCAGCGCGCAGGGTTAAAGACAGATGTGGTGCTCTTGTTCCCTGCCTCTTCTACATCAGATGGGCTCTTATCTCCCCACGTGCTCTCCTCTTTGGGAGGAGGTGGGCAGAACAGCCGCCAGAGGACTGCGAGCCCTAAAGTTATTAAAACAGTGCAGGCAACAAAGCAGTGTGGATTCCCTGCAGCTCTGACATTTCCAGAGGGTGAAAGGTAAAAATGCAGGGAGGCTATGTAGAAAACATCGGGCAGTGCTTTTTTGGTTTCTGCCTGAGCTCTGAAAGCAGCTAATTAAATGGGAGGGAGTGATCCACAAAGCAAGTTCCAGGCCAGCCGATAAAAGCAGTGCCCAATGGAGAATGGCTGTCGGGGCTGTGTGTGGATGAAGGCTTCTCCCACTGGGGAATGGCTTGGGGAATGGTTGGGAGTGTGTCTTGCACACAACCAAATGGCTCCATTCACAGCTCCTTGTCATTCACCCTAACTCAGACCCCAAGGCTGGGAGCCAAATGGCACAGAAAGGTTCAACTGATCACAGATAAGCACCAGGAAATGGCACACTCCTGGATGACCATCCCATATTACTCGTTCATCCACAGAGCTCTACAGTTCCTGCCCCATCCCAGCGATGCTCTGGGCTCCCTGCTCTCGTCCTGCAGCAGCCCGTAGGGATGCAGTGGATGCAGCAGCCCATAGGGATGCAGCAGCTGCAGCTGGCACAATGCTGTGTCCCCAGCCACCAAGGGACATGGTGGCATTAGGCACTGCAATGCTTTGGATCTGTGCTCCCAGCAGACAGAAATGATCCCCTGATCTGATTGATCTCGTGTCGGCCGTGTGTCTGCCCACGCCCCATCGCTAATGGCCTCATTAGTTAGGGAAAAGGGGTTGCTGAAGTCAATTTATAATACGTAATAGTGAAAAACAGCCGAATCGATATCTCTGCAGAGTTAGGGGGAGATCAGGGGAGGGACAGGGCCCAGGGGTGAGTTCTGATAACTGATGAGCTTAAAAACTCTGCTCACAGCATCTGTACTCGTGTTAAATACATAATCGGGAGCGCTCCATCCTGATTAGCCAGCAAGGCAGTCAGCACTTACCACTGCCTCTCCTCTCCCAGGGCTGTGAGCAAGTGGAGCTCCTCGTCCTTCCATGGGACCAGGCTGGCATGTCACTGTCACCGCATGCCACTGCCACTGCGTGCCACCACTCCTCCGCGCCCCGCAGCTCCATCGGTGCGGATGAGACGGCAGCTCAGCGGCTCTACCTGCGCCCATGCTGGGGAGAGAAAAACCTGATTTAAGTGGCTCACAAATGTGTGGGTTAAAGGCGCGCTGCTGCAAAGGCAACATGTTGAGAGCTGGAGCCAGATGGATGTGGATGAGCAGCGCAGTGAAAATTATCAACCGCAGGAACAGCGGGGGATTCCCTGCTCCGGGGAGACGTGAAATCAGGGACAGATTTGCTCTCTTGCAGCATGCCCTGGGTCGCACAGGAGTTAATCCAGAGCAGTTGCGATTACGGATTGTGCACTGAGGGATCCTAAACGCTCCCTCTGATCCATGATCCAAAACCACAGCCCCCAGCCACACAGCCCTCTGTGAAACCTCTTGCCAAAGACCTCCATTTAGCGGTAATTCCCTTTATAGCTTATTTTTGCCATGCGGCTGCACACCCCATTGTTTACCCGAGCACACAAGTCCCTGGCTCTTCTCCGTTCCATTCTCTCTCAGCTGGCTGCCATCGAGCTGATTTCCCCCTCCTCCTGTGCTCTGCCACAGAGCCTAAATCGACACATCTGTTTTTAAAGAGAGGAGCAGTCCCATCATCCTCACTTTCAGCCCTGCACATTCAACTCCTGCAGCCTCCATGGGGCTGCCGTCACCGTGTTTGTGTAGGGCCTACAGAAAACGGGAGTGGGAAAACAACAGTGTAACATTACATGTTTGGTTTTGGTTTTTTTTTTCTTTTCTTTTTTTTTTTTTTGGAGCATCAGGTTTCCTTCATTGCAGCAGCAATAAGATGTTTCCAGCTTCTTTCTGTCTTCTGATTGCGCTGAGAGCATCCTGCAGAGCAGAGCGTTCGCTCACAGCCACAACCAGCTCTGAAGGGCTCAGAGCCAGCAGTGAGCTGGCTGCTCAAGTGCAGAGCAGACTTGGCTAAAGAGGGAATGGACTGATATGCCCCCAAATGTCAGCCCTGGCTCCTCACCAGCAAACCATCCTTCAGCTTGCGTGTGTTTTGCACTTAGGGCAAACCAACGTTTAGATGGAAAGTGGGTCAGCATGAATGCTTTGCAAAGGGGAAATGAAGACCTGGAGGGGTTTCATCCATCCCACATCCAGCAGAGCTCCTGGCCAGGTCCATCCTGCTTGAGGACATCTTTCCCTGCCCATTAGCTATGTTAATGAATCTGCATCCCCAGCACCCTGCTGGTTCATGCCCCTTGTTGCCATCTCCCCTTTCTCTTGCCGTTCTTTTTCCCCCTTAGAAATTTTGCATTTCTAGCCTGCTTGTCATATTTCCTACCGGATTGGGTGTTTAATTAAAATCATAATTAAAATTGATCTCCTCATTAGCATGCACCTGCTCTACTGCTCGCGTCCTGGCATTTAATTATACGCTGAAGATGTCAAGTCTGACAGGCGAGAACGAGACCCGGCCAGCAACCCCTGACAGGACTTCTTGGTGACAACATCTGGGCAACGGGGACCCATCTGCTGGCACAGCCGGGCAGCAGGACATGGTGCTGGAATGCTGGCAGGGCTGCCATTGGTTTTGCTGGGGTTACCTTTTTATTTTAATAGCAGGATAGTCACCCGCACTTCCTACTGGAAGTTTCCTAAGCCAAGAACTGGGTGGTGAGGATGGGGATTAAGTGGACACTGAGCCCCCCGTGCTCATGCTGGTCAGGATACGGTGCCTAGAGAGTTGTGCCATCCCTTCTGCCATCAACACACGATCCTCAAGGTTTCCACCGTGGACATGCACAGCTTTCTCTCCTCTTCTTGCTCACCAAACTCTATCAAAAGCCAAAAAGGGGATCCCTGCACCCCTCCAAAAAGGTCCAGTAGCATGTGGTGCTTCCACTGTCCTGCTGGAAATAGGGCCGCCCCTTTGGGTAGTTATCAAAGAGATTATCAGAATGGTTTCTGTGCACAGCAGAAGCTTAAATCGCATCTGCTCTTTTTCTGTACATGCCAGGCAATAAAGCTGCCAAAAGGCATTTTTGGGGCCATTATAAACGAGGAGTTTTATTCCCCTGCACTTTCAGAGTCTCTAACTGATGGATGAAGTTTCAGTGGGACTCATGAAACGATGACAGCTGACGCCAAGCAGACCCACCAGCTCCAGCATCCTTGGGAGGGCTCAGTGGGAGCTGCAGGTATTTGGGGCTCCTTCTCCCTTTCCTTTTCCCCTTCCCAAGCACCAAGACCCACAGCCCACAGCTGTTGAGACTCCAGCCCAGTGTTCTGCAGTATGTAATTGACGGCACTCATCAAAATAGCTTCTAATAAAGAGTGAGGGTGGGAAGACTTTTAAATCTCCCCTCAGTCACTCTCACTGTAAGTGATGCTCATCGTTTATCCCCAGCCAGGACCAGCTGATAATGCTGAGCAACGTGCTCGCATGTATCAGGGAGAGATGATGTGGAAACAATACCTTAAGGTGCTGTTGCCCTTCCATTTTTATGGCTCCTTATGAGGCTGGGGCCATCAAATGCCAGACACAGAGACCTTCGTGCAGCAAGAAGCAGAGCCGGCTGGAGCTGAGGCTGCAGCTTTATGGCATCCCAACACCAAAGCTGTGGAGGGTATTTTGTTTGAGCGGGGAGCACTGGGGATGTGGTAGGCACATGGGGGCCTTTGCTGGAACAAGTTGTTTGTGTGAAGTGTCACATGTGGCCAGAGCCTGGAAAACAGATGTTCCCATTTTTCTTTAAGGACGCTGTTAGCAGTAGAGGGCTTTAACAGTAACAAACACTTCAATTAAAAAATATATATTAAAAGCAACAATCCAACCAGTAATAACCGTTTGACTACTCCTTAGAAAGACAGCGAGTCCCATTAATCATAAATAAGGCAGTTGAACATTATGAAGAAAAATACACAACCATTAATAGCCAGACACCAATACAGCATCCCATTGGGGAACATTATTTACGAGGCTATATTGTTATCAATCCTGCTGGGAAAAATTCTGTTGCACGAAATGAGATACAGGAAGACTGCAGTTTATGTGGGATGGAGTAGGGGTTCGTCAGTCAGAGCCAGCAGTGAACGTCGATGGTGATGTACGTTGGCTGAGGATGAGGCTCTAATACTCACTCTGCAAGGCAACGGAGTAGGGTTGTTCTGCCAGATCCTGGGGTGCTTCATTTGCAAATTCTCAATGATTTTAATGAGATTTTGCATGAGTAATAATTCATCAGCCTTGAGTAGAGGCCAGGGAGGAATTAAATGTGGGCATTTGCAAGGTTGCCGAGCTGGAGAGGGGGTGATATTGTGAAAGGCCATGTGCTCAAGAGCACAGAAGAGCAGAACCAGCCTGGAGCAGTGGAACAGGGAGGACTGGAGGCAAGAGTGAAAAATGGAGCCTAAATAAACATTTGTCATTTGATTTCTAATTACACAATTACGTAAATGTATGATATTAGTAGTCAAGAGCCTGGAGTTTTCCATAAAGAATCCCTAAAGTAAATAAACGTTTTTGAGCAATTACATCCATGGGATGAGATTTTTAAAAACAAAATCTTGAGACGAGTGCAGAAGGCAAGAAGGAAACCTGGGGGAGGCAACCAGAGAGATGAGATGGGTGCCAGGGCATGGGATGGTGGGGAGCTCAATACCTGCAGAGTAATCAGTGCAGATCAGTGGTATGAAAGGACACTGCCACCTAATTACAACAGAGATTAGCTTGAAGATGCCACGCAAGGGCATCAGTCGCAATGAAAGCACGGAATATAAAGAAATAAATGTATGTGTAAAAACGAGCAAAAACAACAGTCAAGAACAAAACCCAGGCCTCGCATTAACATTCAATAATTAAATATTTATCAGAGCTGAGGAAGTAAAATCCATTTACTGTTTTGGGCGAGTGGCAATCTTTCTTTTAAAAACCCTTTTGCCATTAGTTCCTTCCTTCCTCAGAGATGGGGCCACTGAAATAGTCTTCAAGTCTGTCTCGAACAAATTGCAGAACATTTTCCTGTCTGATTGGTATGTGCGTGCACAAGTGTTTCAAAGAACTTTCTTTCTTTAGCTCAGATCTTCACGCTGAGTGTCCTTAATGACTGGTTGCTATGGGTTCTGCAGGCTGGAGGAATCACTTCGTTAATGCTTACCATTAACCCAGGGATTATCATAAGGATGATTCCTGGCTTGTATCAGAAATAGTGTTGCCAGCAGGAGCAGGGAAGTGATCATCCCTCTGCACTCAGCTCTAGTGATGCTGCACCTCAGCTCTGGTGCTCGGCGTTGGGCCCCTCGCTGCAATGCAGGCGTGGAGGCTGGGAGCGTGCAGAGAAGGGAACGGAGCTGTGAGGGGTCTGGAGCACAATGGGGTGCGATGGGGAGCGGCTGAGGGAGCTGGGGTTGTTCAGTGTGGAGAAGAGGAGCTCAGGGGAAACCTCACTGCTCTCTGCAGCTCCCTGAAAGGAGGTTGGGTCAGCCTCTTCTCCCATGTAACTAGCGATAGGGCAAAAGGGAATGGCCTCATGTTGCACCAGGGGAGGCTCAGGTTGGACATGGGTCAGGATTTCTTCTCCAAAAGAACGGTTGGGCCCTGGAACAGACTGCCTGGGGAGGTGGTGGAGTCACTGGCCCTGGAGGTGTTCAAGAAACGTTTAGAGGTGGTACTGAGGGATGTGGCTTAGTGGGGAAATATTGGTGAAAGGTGGACAGTTGAACTGGATGATCTTGGAGGTCTCTTCCAACCTTAATGATTCTATGATGGCTTCCTATATTTTCTTTATCCTTGGTAAGGGATACAAATTGCTGCACCTAAGCAAGACAAATTCACCTAAGTTCCTTCTGTTCAGTTTTGGGGTGAGCTCTGCTTTGATCACTCCCGTTTGATTTCTGAGATCCATAGTCAGGACACAGCTCTGCTGACATCCGTCACGTTGGGCACTGCACAGGAGCACAGGCACTGCTGGGTGGGATGAGGGCTGCCCAGGGGTCTGCACCTCTGCAGCACGGTGGGACAAGGATGTGGGATGGCAATGAGAGGCAATGCCTGGCAAATGGCACAGCGGTGCTGGGAGAGCCACTGCTTCCTCACCATTCTCTAAAAGCCAGGACATGGAGCGTTGTTATGAAATTTCACATCTGAGATAATTGCATTAAGGTAATTGCCACTACAGCATTATTTTCCGTTCCTGGGAGAGAATGAGAGGAGGGCTGAGAGTATTGTGTCTGCGTTAGCAGATTAATAATTACAGCCCTTTGGAACATTGCTAGTTTGTATAGATTCACAGCTGCTGGCTCATTACGAGGCAAAGTTGAAGATACCCTATAGGAGCAATATATGGCTTTCTGCACAGTTTGTCTCTGCTGCTGCTTGGTTGTTTTCTCTATACTTCCATCAGCTTCCCAGCTTGTTAGAAACAGGAGACATTTACTACCTGAAGAAACCAAAAGTTGGAACAGTACAGAATGGCAAAACACCATCGTTTACCTGGCCAACCTGCATGGAAGGAAACATTCAGTCTGACACCATATCAGAGCAATTCCATCCTTCAGAGGAGCTGCTTCTTGTGCACAAGGTAACTAAACCTCCAATACCTCCCGTGAAGGATGAGATGTATGAACACATTCCTGTGCTGCTGAAATGCAGCCACACCATAGCCACTGTTGATATGCTGCTAAGAAATGGAGGAGAGGAAACAGAAGACTCCCATTGCCCATAGGAGGGGATGAATAATTTAGGATGCAACCAGAGTGGGTAAACTCATAATTGCAACAAAGATAACACGAGGACTCTGATCATCACGCAGCACAAGGGAATGTCAGTTTTATATCCCATCTAATAGAGCGCATCCCCAGCCACAAATAGGAGCAGCCTAGTGTGAATTCAAGGCAAACCTGGAAAAGGACAATGACTGCGTGCAGAAGCTGCTGCTCTCTTTAGCTCAGCCGCCTGATTAGAGTGAATTGAAAAATAAAAGCATAAATTGTGAAAAGAAAATTAGATTGATAAATTGATTTCAATTTTCACAATCTGGGATGTAACACAGCAAAGAATTCATCTGAAAGCTAAGAACTCTGTCTTCCCTAATGGCGTCTCTTTCACATATTGATTAATGTCTATATAAAGCATACCATCTAATTTAGGGCACAGTAAAACAATATTCTATTTCTTCTGCACAGCATCTTAAGGGATTTAACTTAGAATGTTAGCATACAGCAAGAATCTGTCATTGCTCTTATGGCAGAGCACAGAGAAGCGATGTAGGGAGGTCAGCAACAAGTGGGGAGTACAGACCTGAATAGGGGTCTGCACACACACCCATCACAGCTTTTCCCTTTGGGGAAGAACACGGGGCTGGTTGGAGCATCTCCAGGGCTGGTGAACCCCACCAGCATTGCACAGGGACGTGGGATCAGCTCTGAGCTCGCTAAGCCCATGTCAGAGCCACAGTGTGCCCACACGGCCCCGCAGCTTGACCTCCATGCATCAGAAATTACATTCCAGTCTCTGTACAACACCCAGTGGAGTATCAGCACCGAACACCTACAACCACTCAGCGGAGGAAATAGGATGACAGCTACATCTGTAATACCCAGCAGAGGAGAGGAGGCCACTTTCTCTCTCTCTCTTTTCTTTCTTTTTCTTTTTACATATGCAATTATAGTGCTGAGCATTATTTGGATTTGCCTCTACAGCTGCTGCTGTCCTGCAGTGTGCTCCAGCCAAATTACTTTTCAGAAATGACATTTCTACTCACAGCAGCACAGCCTGGCTTCCCTCAGAACGGGAGGGAAGGGGACGTAATGACTTCAGCATTCCTTTTTCCAGCAAGGCAACCAACTTACAGGCAAAGGGCTGCGTGCACTGCCTTGCAGCTCTATAGCAGAGCGAGCTGAGGCAGATCCATCACAGCTGGAGGACTGGGTCGGGAGTCACTGCTTAAATAGTAGTAGTTAATCTGGCTGTTTAATCTATTAATTCCCATTTATACTTCACTATCTCATTACCTATCCATCAAGACTAATTATACCATGCTCATTATCCTAGCATCTGATGCCCTCCAACCATTTTTATACTGTCACAAGAATGCTTACAAACTTTTATTGGTGTGGCACGCGTTCCTCACTGAGCAGCACACCGAGCAGCAGCATTCCATAGGACTGCAGCATCACGGAATGGTCTGGGTTGGAAGGGAGCTGAAGGCCGCCTGGTGCCGCTCCCTGCAGCGCACAGGGACACCCACAGCTCAGCAGTGCTCACAGCCCCGTCCAGCCTGACCTTGGCTGTCTGCAGGGACGGGGCACCACCGCCTCTCTGGGCAACCTGTGCCAGCGCCTCACTACCCTTATTTCCCAAAGCCAAACCCTTGTCTGGCTTTTACTTAAGCAAAGAGCTCCCTGAAGGATCGCTGGGGTGCAACGTGTTGTCAAAGATGATTTTATACATTGTTGTCTTTAGAAGAGCTGTGAGGTATCAAGACGTGTAGTGAGGTCTTTGCCAAGCTTACCATTAAATTACCCTTTCCTGCAGCCGTGCTAATTGCAAACCCTTGGCAGGAAGAAGGCTGCTATCGTTTTTTCAGTCATGTATACAAGAGAAGCTCCAAACAAATCCTGAATCCTGTCCTGTGTTCCCAGTACTTTATTTTACTTTTCCGCTGCCGTTCCCTCAAGCTTTATGCTTCACAGTAGGGGGGAACCTGCTGCATTCATTTATACCTGTTTCTCATCTGTTTAAGTGGTGAGGGTCTGTCAATGCAAGGAAGCTTCATTGATTTATTGTAAGATTGGCAATCACACTGCTGGTGTGGCATCACTGGCTGTGTTCTTATCCATAATAAGAAGCAGACAGCAGGCTCAAACTGGAGCATCCAAGTGAAGGGAAGGGGTAGAGGAGAGGCAGGATGTAGAACTGGAGTGAAGAAGAGTGGGGTCAAACTCTGCCCAAACCAACACCTTCCTCTCACTCTGCTGCCCCTGGTAGAGCACTAGGGCTTTTCCTGCCCCATAACCACATTTGGTTCCAAGCTGAAGTCGGGATGCTGAGACCAACTGCGGTGCTGCAGAGCAGGAGGACTTGGGGATAAGTATGTGTTTGTTTATTTTTACAGCTCATTTCAATCTCCAGGTGCACTGGCACCATTAAAAGAAGAAAGGAGCAGCATGTAAATTGCTCACTGTATTGTAGCGTAATGAAGTATTATGTTTCCCTTGTTGCTGCATTTCATTGTAAAGAATCAGGAAAGAGAATTGGCCTAACACTAGCTCCCATTCCGCTCCTGATACTGGGGAAATGAGGGCAGAACCTCATACCTCATTCTTTTCCAGGCTAAAGAAAGTGGTGGCTTTGTGCTGGGATGCATCTGGACAGGCAAAGCACCAGGCAGAGGGGGATGGCTGGTGCAGGATGACTGGGGATGGAGCACGTGGGGAAGCAAAGTGGAGGCTCCTTGCTGTTCCCCATTTGCACACACAGCCCTAGCCCTCCGCACAGGATGCCTCACACAGCTCCCAGCTGCACTGGGGCTGGCTATAACGTGCCCTAGAAATGCTGCTCACTGCATGGTGAGCAAGAACCCTGTTGCTAAGAGGACTGTAGCCGGTTTTTCTGTGCCGATCAGGCTGTCAGCAGCCTGCTCCTTTGTTCTCCGCCTGGTAGCACGAGCAAAATAGTTAAAAAGGCATGAAGAATAAAGCCCTCTAATTTAGCTTTCCTTTCAACTTGCAGGAAGCCTCGTGGTAAAATCATCCCCCGCTGCAATCCCTCTGCACGTTCACCCCAGGGCTGCATTCACCTCCTGCCCCATTTCCAGCACTGAACTCATCCTGCAAAGCTCTGCCACCAAGGGCACGAGCATGTCTGTCCCACATGAGAAGCTGGCCCCAACCCAAGGCAGATCTCTGCAGAACAGAGCATGCATGTAGCACAACACCTGCTTCAAGCTCGGGGAGAAAAACATGAGATCCCTCCAGAACTGGGGGTCCCAGCGCTGCTCCCATCCCTGCAGGAGGCACAGAAACGAATCAGAGAAATAAGAGCAGAACACTTCCCTCAGATTTCTGAGAGCCTGAAATGGGGGAAGAAGAGTAATCAGAGGCTCTCTCCAGCAAGAATTTAAGTGGCAGCTTGATCCTCTTTCTGTCAAACTTACTGAGAAGACTCCTCTTTGGTTCGACAGGAGATAGATAAAACGTATTATTGTTATCATTACATATGAACACCAGCCAATCTGGCAAAATTCATCTGCGTTCAGCCTCGTCTGTGCGTATGGAATGAATCAGGTTGGCAGCCACAGCCCTGGGCTTCCAGCAATCCCCACTTTGATAATATAAACAGAAAATTGGAAAGGAAATGTCATCGCGGTGAGTTCATTCCTGAATCACGTTTGATGAAATACTCTTTATAAAACCCTTAAACAGCCTAAAGCTGTGAAGAAAAGAAGAAGAAAAAACACACATGTAACTTTGCTCCCAGGAAAAAAACAATTAGCGATACAATTAGTTCTCTAAAAGGCAGCAAGAAATAATTGAACTATTTCTTTCGCAGGAAGGGACGGTGATGACAGCTCTCAATTTTGGTATTGACAGCAGAGGAAGCAGCCCATGAAAGTGGTCATTCACTGGGAAATTTGGTCTCTTGGCTGTGAGAAAGTCTTTGGGTTCCAAAGCCTGTGGGCCCACGCATGTGTGATGCTGTCTGCATGCAGGCACTGAGCCAAACCTGGGCATGGGACTGCCCAGCTCAGAGCCCACGGGCTGCGGATTGAGGCTGCCTCCAGCACTGCTTTATTGCAGGGGTGTGCAATGGAAAGCTATTAGAAATTGTGCTGGCTGGGGTTTTTCCAGAGAAGGGGAGCTATAGATTTGTCTCTGCCATTGAGAAATGAACTGGTACTAGCAACACAATTTTAACTTATGAATTTCTGATCAATAACCTGTTTTCATTGATTCCCTTACTTGCTGTAATGAACTGATTAAGAGAAACACAGCTGCAAAACCAAGTGCAAATCGGCCCGGCTCCATCCAGAGGGCAGAAAGGCAGCATGGATCCCTTGGGGAGTGGTGTGGGCTCCCAAGGAGCCCCATGGCCGTGGAGCAGGTTTCCTCTGGCTTTCAAGGGGATTCTTGCATCTCCCCACCACCAAGCATGCATTTCTTCTTGGCAGGAGGTTCCTATCCCATAGCCAAACACAAGCTGGTGTTTTCAGACTTTACAAAGAAATGCAACTGATGAAGGAGAAAAGCAAATGTTTTCAAAACCCATTAAGACACCGCATTTGCACTGGCAGCTTGGGACTTTCTCATTCTGTTCAAGCCAGTCCATTTATATCTGCTCTTTCAACTTACTGTTTCCTCTTGCTTTTTTTTCTTACCTTAGCTTCCATTGTTCTCTACCATTTCCAAAACGCAAGAGTGAAAAAAAAATACATATTTTCTTCCCTTAACTACTTTCATCTGAAATTAAAGCTCACATTGGCTGACCCTGCTGAGGCTGAATCTCAGCATTTTCTGTATTGAGCCCTTCCTGTAAAATTTATTAGATGGTGCAGTGCAACCCTCATAAAAATACAATAAATGGCCCTGTTTGCATTATGTGCCATAATGACTCTAACCCAGTGGCATTCTTAGAAGGACCTCTTTAGAAATAAAGGGGCAGAAAAAAAAGTCTAACAGAAATCTTTTGGGTAATTAGATTGCCAGAGTGCAGAAACCTTTAAAATCATTTTAAATCAGAGGAAACCCAGACTTTAAATCAGAGGTTAACAGCACTTGGTATAGTTGCAAAACTCAACAGTCTTGCAACCTTGCAAGTTCTTCCTTGTGCTGTGTGCACTTAAAATCATTACTGGGTGGCTTTTATGCCTTTTCCTTGGTATCTCATTTGCCTGCAGAAATACAGCTCCTGAGAAGACCCTCTCCACACCCCATTGCTGTGCCCTGTGGTGTGCTAAGGGATGAATCATTTGAGTTGGAAGGGACCCTTAAAGGTCACCTAGTCCAACAGGCATGGCACACGCTTGGAATGGAGGGATGCTCTGCAGGTGGGAGCAAGGTGCACAAATACAACAGCAAACAGTTCATCATACAGTGCCAAGGTGCCAGGCAAGGGGCTGGGCACACGGGTGGGTGCTGGCTATGGGACTGCCCCACAGAGGAAGGGCAGTGCTGGTGTCAGGCTGTCCACTTGTTCTAGGGGAGGTGTGTGCAGTTATTCAGCAGCTGCTGGATTTATCCGCCTCATTTCTCATGGCTGAGCTGGAGTTCACCCAACGCCTTCTGAAATTTAGCTACAAGGAAGGACAGTATATTTCCTCATGCCTGTATTATGTATGCTATAAAATGCTTGTCATGCTGATTTAAAAAGAGATGTTGCATTACTTAGAAAATATTTAGCCCTATATGAAACCAGTCATTTGAAATCAATGATGTACTTCAATATATTCTGTTGGATACAGACTGGCTCCCAATCAATTCAACCCTTTCTCAGCGCAGATTCTGGCGTTCTGTTCATTCGTGCACCCTTAACATCACGAACTGCATTTCAGACCTTGCACTGCAGATGCACTGCAGGCACAAGGGCGTGCAACACGGACAGAGCTGGAGGGAGCTGGCAGGCAATGAGAGCTGCTGGTGAGGAGTGGCACAACGATGGAGTGAAAAGGGAAAGGTGAAAACCTCCTTGATCACGGGGGAATTAATTACTGCACGACGTAAAAATTGAGAGCTTTCCCACCCCTCAGGCCCCGTGCCTTCCTTCCCCTCGTGCTTTCCAGCGGTGCTGCCACGACCTCAGCGGCGCAGCTGGAGGGCTGTAAGCTACGAACGCAACCGCAGTGCACATTCCTGCAGCTGGTGATTATTACCAGCGTGTTTTTCAAAGCGTGCTGTTTCAGAGCGCAAAGCCAGTTTTCAGATGTGGCTTTCCCCATCCTTAATCCCTGAGGAAGCCTGGCCCTGTGGGTAAACACGCTCGGGCTCCAAGGCTCTGCAGTGGGGTGCTGCGCTGAGACAAATTAATTTCATAGCTCCGCTAAAGCAGTGTGAAGGTTTTGCCTATGGGTTATGTGCTCCAGGTGAGTTATTGACGAGGATACCTACTCCCCAGGGAGAAGGTTAAGTAGAATAAACACCAAGGCAAGGTGATGAGCAGGGAATGAACAGACGGGCCACCCATGGGGGCACTGCAGCAGCCGAGTCTTGTGCCTATTTACCAGCACCCATCACTGCCTCACCCCCCTATACATCACCACCCCTACACCCCACAGCCTTCACATCCCCGCTCCCCCCATTCACCACTGGCTTTCTGGTGACAGCCTGAGTAATGCAATAATGCTCAGGAGCACATCTTCCACGCACAATAAAGGGCTTTCAGCTTTGCTAAACACTTTGCTTTTGCTCCAGTGTTTACCTGACCTGGCAGCCATTTATTGCTCTTTCAACTGCTCGCTTCTAAACATTATGGCTTAATTATATTTTAGGGAAGCAGCACTTCAGAAATATGGAGCTTGCTGTTTCGCTCAGGATGTGCATTTACTCGGCCCTCATTTCTTTACTGGATAAAGCAATTTTATCTGTACTTGACTTCATGGAGTTAAGTTATAAAGCGGAGACATAAAGCAAAGGAGAAGTAGAGCAAGACTGGAATAAAGAAGAGGAGAAGGCCCTGTCCTGGAGCTGCCTGGCTGTAGCGCCCACCTTCCAAGCATGGTGCAGCTCCCAGCCTCACAGGCCACCAAGGAGAGGAGTACAGGGTGACACTGTAGGAAGTTTCTTCATTCTCTCTGCTTTTTCTGCTTGCGTACCAAGTATGACACGGGTTTGGACAAACCCAGATCCTGCCAGCCAACGACTGCCTGAGAACAGCCAAATCCAAATATAGTTGGGTAACTCGATTTCTCCCCTCGTTCCCCAGGGCAGGGCTCCTGTCCTGTAATTTACTCAGATGGTACGTGGAAATGAAAACAAAGAGAGCATGAAAACAAAAGCTCACTGCTCCGCACAGCCAGTAATCGAAAACTCCTGACACTAAACAGAAATGAAAATGTTAATGGCAAACACCCAAGGCAAATGTATTCCATATGCAAAGGATAGCCATAGGCTGACAAATACAAATGTTGCCTTAGCTACGGAGGGAGGAAATAAAGAAATGCTACAGCAGAGAAGAAAGTAGATTTGCTTCCTGCTGAGTGCAGCCCAGCTCCCTGCAACCTGTGGCTCCCTTTGGCCTGCAAGTGAGATCCCTGCAGCACTGGGATGCGGGGCTGTGCTATGTGCACTGGGGAACCTGTCCCTCCTGGCTGTCCCAAAAGCACACAGCAGCCATGAGCATGAGGGACGTGCATATCTCCCTAACCAGCATCTCACTAATGTCTGCCAGAATGCACGAGAGAAAACACAGATGGAAGCAACACCCATTGGGCAGCCAGCACTGCCAGGAGTTGCTGCATAGCTGGGGAAGACATGCCATACATTTCTCCCGCAGACATTCTTGAGACAGAATATCAGGCTGCTATTAATGGCTTAAAAATAATACACAGAGGTATAGCAAGAATACAGAATGTCTCATCTGCAAGCTCCAGGGAAATTAGGCTAATGCCTGGCAAATGTTGGACAGAAAGAGGATCGCTCTGTTCCCAAAGCCCCAGTGGCTGCCGCTGGGATGCTTTATAGCACTTTGTCTTTTATGGCTGGAGATCTTTATGGCTCTGGTGTTTTTAATAGCAATAGCGATTCCTCCTTGCATACAGCCTTGCCATCATGTACAAGGAGACCTGGTGATCAGGGTTCTAACCTGAAGCCTCAGAAATCGGCCTTGGTTCAAGCCTTGCTCCTCCATGGCTCCCCTGTAAGATCCCATCCATGTCTTTTGGCTGGGCACCAGTTCACTGAGGAGCAGCAGCACTGCCAGCAGTCCCACCTGACCTCTGCTCTCACCCCAATCCTGAGATACAAGCGATGCTCAACCAAACTCCTGAAGGTTTTCCCCCATCTTTTTACAGACCTGCCATGTGCCTCCAAAAGCGGGCAGATTTCACACTTCCTGGGTTTCACCGCAAGTGTTTATTACAGCTCCATCTGCGAGTCTTAATTAGTGGATTTACCGACAGAAACTTCATTAATGCAGCAGTGGGGCTTGCTGGCAGCATCCCACGCCCTCCTAGTGCTATTGAAGGGTCGCAGACAGCGTTCCTGGGGTGAGACAGCTCCTGCCCATGGCAGCAGGGAGCAGATGACAGCAGCTGCTCCCACTCCTGTCCCAATGGAAGCTACAGGGCTGGGTGAGCACTTGCCCATGCAAGGCATTTTGGAGAGCTGGGATATGAGACCCACTGCTCACCACGTCCCATTCCAAACAGCATTTCCTAAAATCAGACACCCATCTGCACACCACCAAAGATGGAGCCTCTCTCCACCAAGACAGGTCCCCAAACAGCACACAGTAAAAGCACAAAGCAGGGTTACCGCTGGATCTTTCTCTTTCCTCCTATTTCCTTCTTTCTTTCTTTCTTTAAACCAGAAATAAAAGTTAAATGTGAAGTCGAAACAATAAGGCACGGGAAATAGCAGAAATAACTTAATTAAGTTTTTAAAGATTTCCATGCTTGAATAAATTAGCCTTCCTGCAAATGTCACAACAGTCAGAAAAAATGTGTAATCAATGGAGCACAGTGTTACTTTGCTCTTTGTTTAAATGAAAGCTCCGGTGGCATGTTGCTTCTGCCGCTTTTCTGCATCTCTCTCTTCCTCCCCACTCCCACCTTCTCTCTGCCCGCATGCTGAGCTGCTCCAGGGGAAAAGCACCAAAAAGTTAAACATCAGCTTTTCTCCATATTGCCAACGACCGGGAGAGGTTTCATTTGCTTTCCTACCCACGACTTCACGTTCCCCTCCAACTTGCGAGGCAAGCAGCTTTGCAGGGAAAGCGCGATAAACCATTGCTGTGTGCTGTTGACACGAACAAAAAGGGGGGGGCACTGCTGCTTTTTCTGTCAATTAGGCAAAAAAATAGAAAGGCGCAGTCAGCGTGAGTGCTGTGTGATGCTGTCAGGGCTCAGGGTACATGGAAACTTCCTCGCCCTGCTCCAGCTCATGGGGTGGCTGAAGGAGAGCAGAAAAGCGAGGAAAGGCTGTGGATTAGCGCTGCCTGGGTGAGAGCAGCAGCTCAGCAACCATGTCCACCACCTGCCCTGCCATCCCAGCTTTGGAAGGAGAGCATTAAGGGATTGGTGCTGCCTGCGTGCACAGGAGAGCTTCCTGCAAGGCACACGAAGCCGTGCTTCTGTTCAAGCTCAGCTACAAACACTGTGTCCAATTTCAGGCTTCACACGTCAGGGGAGGTGCGAGCCAGCTGGAGAAGGTTCAGGGAAAAGCAACAAGAGCAATCAGAGATTTTAAAACACTGATACATGATGAAAGGTGAGAAAAATTTGGTTTGCTTATTCTGTAGAAGATGAGGGGAGACATGAAAACTTCAAACATTTAAAGGAAAGCTCTGAAAAGGAAGAGGATAAACAGTTTTTCATGTTTGCTACGAGGATGACAAGATAAACATAAACTGCAGCAAGGAGCATTCATGTTAGACATCAGAAACACACTTCTAATGGCACAGCGAGTAAAAGCTTTGAAAAGAGTGAGCACCCAGTGCACGCCTCCATTGGCACAGTTAGTTAAGTCTTGGGATGGATGGCCCAAGGACAGAGTGGAGCATTCCCTTTTTGGGGAACAGATTGGAGGAGCATCTGTCAGGAGGAGTTTAGGTGGGGCTGGTCATGCCCTGCAGCCTGGGGGTAGATCAGAAGGCCCCTTGGGATGAGCATCCAACCCTGTGTTTTTGTGACGTCATTTTGGTTGCAGCTCCATCCTGAATGCAGCCAGCGTGCAGTGATGAGAGATGCATTAGCCTGGGGCACTCAGGAATGGGTTGAAAAGTTGGTGTTAAACTGAGTGATTCCAGTCTTGTTTTCTCTAGAATTGCTGAGAGGAGACACATCTTCTTGATTACAATTACTCTCATATGAGAAATAGACTCAGGGCATCCGAATATTTTGCACAGGACACCATATGGGCATTAAATAATAGATGCCCTCTGTTCCTTCAGCTGGGTCAGATCTGAACTCTGATGCTGCAGAGCGACAGATGCAGCACCTTCTCCCTCATTTACTCCCTCAGGCACCAGAACAGTGGCTGGTGCATGGAACATGCCTGGTTTGGCACATCCTGCATCCCTCCTAACTTCACATCCTTCTTCAGGGTCTGATTTCCCAGAAGCAGAAGGACTTCCTCCAGCCCCGACTGGGCAGAGCTCAGCTGACTGCAGCAATGCATGTTGTCCTTCTGCTTGCAATTCACCCCAGTAACTCTAATGCTGAGTTACAGAGTGGTTCTTCACTCCTCTGGGATGTGATTCCCACTGTCTGCAAGCTGTAGTATGACACACGCTTTCTAATAAACTGAATCAGACACAGAAGGCATTGTAAATTCATCTTTCTTCTAAGTCCGTTACGATGGTCCTCAAGGAATCAGTGGCCAATGCTGAAATCTCGAGAGGACAAAAGCGACTGCTAGATTAAAGTGAAGAGGAAGGATTTTTCTTCTTTGAATCAGCAGCCAATTAAATTTTCAACACAATAAAAGCGAAAGGCAAACTGTCTGACTAATGAATGTTGCTGGCCGATCCCGTTACACTGACACCACACTCCACTGCTGTGTGGTTGCTGGGGCTCCAACGGGTGAGCGTGGGGAAACCCAAGACAACCAAGGAGCATCAGAGAGACCTGTCAAAGTCAGGGGAATTGAGCTCAAAGTCAGCCCCAGAGCACATGTGCTTGGTTAATTATACACACTCATGGAGCCCTGAATCTTCCTTTAAGTGGAGCCCGAACTTACTGCCTTTGTGTGCTTATCACTGACAGATTTCCTTAAAGTTGCTAATTCAGCAATGTTTACAGACAGCAAGCTTGTAATTCTAGCAGAGAATGGGAGGAGTCTGCCAGTGGGAGAGCAGCTCAGAAAAGCACGAATCCTGTTTTGCAACATCCCAAGGGTGCAGGGCTCAGTCTGCTTTACTCTGACAAGCTACAGCCAAGAAGAAAGGATGAACCTGTTGGGCTATACCCACGGTTGCCTGAATAATTAGGGGTAGTTGACATGCTGGGGGAAAGCCTCAATCAAAGTTCTGCCAATTTATTTATTTATTTTGCCAAAACCTCAAATAGTGTTTAATTTGACTGGAAACATTCACAGGCTTGGGCTGTGGAAATCTTTGTTTAACTTGTAACAACTCACCCTCCTTGGGCACGTTCCCATTTGCCAGTTCCTGATCAACAAACTCATTTCAAGTCGAAAGAAATATTCTGCCTTTGGCTGATAGCACTCAATGGGACCAGGGACACCTCTCAGGAACCCTAAGGAGCTGTAGATCATGAGATGCAAGAGCGATAGCACAGCTTGGCTCCATGGGATGCGGTTACATGAACCCAAAGACCTGATGTGGGTATAAACGAGCATCCCTGATCAATGCAGCTCACAAGCAGTCCTATGGACCAAGGAGGTTTTAATGGATGGCTCTTTATTCTTTGCTGAGCTTCAAGCTTTGCAATGGCAGAACATTTCTTTCTGACTCTGCCCTTCGCCCCCTTCAAGGCTACTGAAATATATGTAACAGTAAAAGATGCATCTTCAGACTGCTCACATATTGTTTACCAGAAAGACAAAAGCCTGGAAAGTTACATGTGTTAATTGAAGATAAATCTTTCCTCTCCTTGCAAAATTTGGGACAATTGTTACTAATGACCTCTTTGGATCTGTGCCCAGGATGCAGAGATATCATCTCTCCATCCCAGTAATGAGGTTGCAACTGATCCTGAACAAATGGCAAAGTTATTTAATAATTATTTTGTAAGGTCTGTTCTTGACCTTTCAGCTCGTCAGGATAAGTACTGCCAATTCATCACCAGCGCCATGTGAAGGCGGTTGATTATTTGAGATGTTTTTCCTGGCAGGAATTTGTTTTTTCCCATTTTCCAAGTGTTTCAAGGGATTTACCTTCTGTGACTACAAATACAATCGCTGCCTACATGGGACAGACTCGTGCCTGCAGATGTGGGTACTTTTCTAGCCTGTCCAGCCAACAGAGCAATCTCAGCACCCACCCAGTTGCCACTGCAGGATGTGTGCACTGAACCAGCATCCCAGATTGGAACTGAGTGGTCTTTAAGGTCTTGTCCAACTCAAGCCATTCTATGATTCTATGATCACCCCCAGCTCTCCTTCCTGTTCCCCATCCTTCCACAAACCCTGTCCCAGCACCAACCTGGAACTCCTGCCCACACCTCCTCCAAGCAAGCCAAGCCTCCAGCTTCCCCTTTCCCAGCAAAAGCAACCCAAAGCCTCTTACAAAACTGACTTCTAAGCGCCCCTCAGCTGTCCTGTTTGTATAACCATTCACAGACAGCCTTGCCTTTCATTTCCTTAATCTTAAATTGCATCAAAAAGGCAGAGATTAGAGGTAAAACCTCAATAAAAGACTGAACAAAAGCCTTTGCCCACATTGGATTCTCATACCTAGCTTTGCCTTATTTTTTTTCCTGCTCTTGTCTGACAGGCTGAGTATCTGAACCTTAAAAAAATAAAAAAATAAAAATAAAAAAAAAATCACCCTGAGATTAAAACACTATTTAGAAAAGGCCGTTCCAGTTTGAAATCACCTGTGGTTCATACATTAAACATCAAATGTACATTAACTCTGAATTATGGTCATGAAAAGCAAATCCTTTAATACCATTTTCTGTGTTCCACAGGCTGAAGCTTAGCATTAATAGTCCTGGGGTTTTTTTTTTTTTTGCAATCCAGTCAATGGAGTACGACTTCCCTGCCTTTCATTATTCCTCTGCATTTGGAGATGTTCAAATGTTCCCGCTCTGGAAGGAAATGCACACATGCAGAAAGCACAAACAGCAGTGTTGGCTGGGCACCTGTTTGCCACTGCCAGAGCTCCCAAACACTTCCAAATGGTGGTGGCAGCTGTCAGTGTTTTGCTGGTTGTTTGAGTGCATCTCCCATTGCCAATGGTGCTGCCTCCTTCCCTGTGAGCAAGCAGAAGGGCTCCAGGAAGGAAGAGAGGGGAGAGCCATCAGAGGAGCCGTGCACCCAGCTGGTACCAACCAGCTAGAAATCCCCATGCTGGGGTTTGCCCACCATACTCTTGGTGTAGCCTTCAGCATCTAATAAAATAAACCCTTTCCATTGCTGATGGGGACTTCCCTGGGTCCCACCAGGCTTTGACTCAGCCCTTCTGCAGAGCATGGTGCACAGGGCATCATTGCCACCCCCATAGTGCTCCGACAGATGGCTCCCAATGGACCCAATCTGATTCATTAGACACAGCCCAGGGTATCAAAAGCACATTCAACCCTTGTACCAATGCAAGAGCATAAATCCCCAGCGGATTCCCAGGGCATGCTGCAGAATTAAGTCCCTCGCCTGTCCCTGGGAGGAAGAGCAGAGTGAGGCAATGTCTCCAATTTTATGGGGCAAGGACTGGGGAGCAATTCAATTTTGACAGCATAGCAGTTCAATATTACGTTTGCAACATATCTCCTCAACATAGAATTGGGTTTACGCTTAACAGCTTGAGAGAATTGCCTGATAGGCAACACAGCAATAAATAATAAATCCCCCAACTGCACTTCTGTCCTAAAATAACACAACAATTAAAGAAAAGAGTAGCAGTAGTGACAACAAACAAAAGTAAATCAAAGCATCGACACAGGTTGCTCTGCCAGACATCCTCCTGGGTGACATTGCTTTCAAGAAAGAAAATGGTGTCTCGAAAAGTACCTGGGAAGGAGAGGCTGAACCCCGACACGAGTGGACAGAATTACCTCCACACAGAGGAGCTGCCTCCTGCTTTTATTTCAGACCGTTATTGGAAGTTGCCAGAACTTGTCCCGCTTTTCTCTTCTTATTATTCCCATTATTATTAATGTGTAAATAAAGTGCCCCAGGAGTGTTACCAGCACACAGAGTCTAATCCTGGGAGATTAATTTAGGAGCGCGGAATAGGGTGAGCCGAACTGGCGGCTGCTGTGAATTGCTGTTGGTTACAGGCAGGCGCTCACGCCGCAGCAAAACAAACAGGGCTGCAAGCACTCGCTCCCAGGCAGGGGGACGGGGAGATAATAAACACCGAGTTCTGCATTTATGTTCAGCTTTTCTTCCCAAAGGATCTGTGAGCGTTTTGCAAGCCAGACGCCAGCTCTGCTTATCCCCCAAAGAGACACAGCCAGTGTGGTGTTCCTAGCGCTTTCCTAGCGTAGAATGATGGAGTATCTCGAGTTGGAAGGGACTCACAAGGATCACAGAGCCCAAATCCTGGCTCCACACAGGACTGCACATGGAGAAAAGGGGGTAGGAAAGGCACCCCTATTATTTTTCTGTAGCATAAACAACCATCGGCAAGAATTACAGCGCATTTGTTTCAAATCTGGTGGAAACAAGCACCAGAAAGACCACTCCCAGCCACATTCAAGCAGCTGGGAAAGGTGAGGTTGTCTCAGCCCTTGGGTCCAAACTCTGGCTCCTCATGGGGAGGAAGCATGCGGATAGCAAGGATGGTTCTGTGGGGCAAGAGGGCTCACAAGGAGTAGAGGCATCACTTCAGTATTCTGCACAGGAATGTGGCTGTGGACATTGGGCTTAAAATTTTGGGGAGAGGAAGAACAGAGAAGAACCAGTCCATGAAAGCAATGGAGAAATGGGCTCTCGGGTTTCTCCTCCTCCATGTGCCAGAGGTTCCCCTGTACCCCCAGCCTCCCCAGCACTGCTCCACAGCTCACTTCCTCTGCTACCACAGTGGGACCTTAACCTGATTTATTTTTTTATCTTCTGAACATTTACTTTCTCGTGTATAAATATTGAGTTGTGTGGAGGCTGAAGCAAATGCTCCGTACCGAGGAGCAATGACAGCAGCAGCACGCTGACAGGGTTATTTTTAAATACAAGCTTTAAAAATTACAGGGCTCCCAAGATCTTTTATTTCTCAGTCTAATTCCTTTTTTCATTTGTAAAAGACATAACAAACATGTTGCTTCTGACTTTGTTGATTATTTTGCCGGCTCTGCCTGTGGTTCAGTGAAGGAAAGGAATTATTGCTTATAAATAGGAGAAATCTTTAGACAATCCATTAAGAAAGCAGCCCCTCAGCTACCAGAATTCATGGTAAAGTATTACCTTAATAACACTCTCTGGGAGACCAGCGTGGCGATAGTAACAGCTGCTTTTGGGATGACCACTTTAAAAATGGTGGCAGCCTTGATCATCAATATTGCATTCCAACAATAACTCCTTGACTTTCCAGAACTTCTGCTGTCATTATTTTAAGGCACTCTCTCCCTTTCCTTTCAAAGTGAGCAGCATCAGGGTCACGTTTCTGGTAGGGGAAGCCCTGGGGCACTGTCATGCCTGAGGGCAGAGCAGCCACCACTAAGGGCCAGGGAAGCGATGGGGAGAGCTTCCCTTTAGCTCACTCCCAGGAAAACACTGCAAGGTGCTCAGGGCTGCCTTGGAAAGAAGGATGATGTCCCAAGAAGAGCAGTGACAGCCCACAGCCCCATGTCACAACTGCAGGGCCAGGAAGACACACAGAGGTTGTATATTAGGAAAAATCTCTTCTCCAAATGAGAAGCCAGCCACTGGCACAGCTGCCCAGGGAGGTGGTGGGGTCACCATCCTCAGAGGGGTTCAAGAAACATGGAGATATGGCATTAGGGGACGTGGTTAGTGGGCACGGTGGGGTTGGACTTGGGGATCTGAGAGGCCTTTTCCAACCTTAATGGTTCTATTCTGTGATTCAAGGAAGGTCTGCACTCTAATGGTGCCTGACATCTATTACCAACCACATTTGCTCCTCAGCGCGCTGCACTCAGGAGAGATTCTTTCGAGCCTGTTGCTTACCATGATACCAAATGCTTTGTAATTGCTGTTCATAAAGGCAGCGGACAGTATTGCCAAGGAAAATAACTCCTAGCTGTAAATCTTAATAATAAAAATCAGCAGACCTTTGCTTTTCTATTTGGATGCAATGCCCTAGAGAAAGCCACGTACTGTATGCCTTCCCCAGCGCTCCCGTCCTTCTCTTCCCTCTCTGCTCCAAAAATCAAATGCAGTTTTAGAAGAAGAACATTGCAAGGATACCACAGGGACATTGGGGTCCCACTGCTGTCAGGGATTTGTGGACCTGTGTGTTACAATGGCATACAGAGAACTAAAACCCAGAGCAATGGGGCACCTTCCCCTCCACTGTCCCTCCCTCCTGCACATTTTGAGGATGAAACGCAGCAGGAAGATGTTTTTCCTTCTTCTGCCCATCTCCAAAGGAGTGGTGGATCAATCCTTTCTGAAAATTACTGCCTCTGAAGCACTCCCATTTGGTCATCCAGAACCAGAGACTCCCAAAATCACTGTTTTCTTTACAAATTACAGGACGGCAGCTTTTACTGCCATCTTATGAGTTTGCATCTCCCCTAAGGCAGCAATGACCAACCACGTTAAACACAAGATGCACACACCTCTATGAAATGGAGAGAAATTCTCCATAAAAACAGCTACTCACAGTTATCAGCAGTGTACTTTCTTATTTTTATCATTTCTACTTATTTTTTTTAAACCCAAATATCTATTTATTAGGATTTAGGGGAAAAAAATTAAGAAAACCCGTAAATATAAATATGGATAGATAGATAGATAGATAGATAGTTAGATACACACACCCTTTCCAAAATACTCTTTCCAAACCAAGATTTTGCTCACTTTTTATGGGTAGAAAGATGAATTTCTTGATCAATACCACGGGCTGCTTTGGTGGGCACAGAGGCCCTTTGTAGGGGAGCACAAATCCAAACCACCTCGCACAGAACTTGCAATTTCGTACGTATCGCTCATTGGAAAAGCGTTTGCTTCTTCTTTTTTAATCCAAATGCATTCCATTCCCGTTCCCTTGACACACTTTTCAAGCAACAACAACAAAAAAAACCCACAAACTTCAGTGCCTTGGCAAGTTTGGAAAGACAGAAAGCTGTCTAACACGAGCTGACAAAAAGGAAAGCAAACGTCCCTGCTCAAACAAGTTCTCCTGTCTGCAGTGACAGCTTGCCAAGCATGCGAGATAGCTCTTTTGATAATATTTAATATGGCTTCGATATAATGATGTCACATTACTTGCAATGACACTGGATCACTTCTGGAAAAAAAAAAAAAACCCACATGCTGTGCCTATCACTGGGAGCTGGAATGAATTACGGCAGCTGACAATGGCCATCTCGCCTCCCTGCCTGCGCTCTGCCTGGAGTTCCCCATAAGACTGCCAGGGTATGAGGCTGTAATGGTACGAGCAGTCAATAATTCAAGGGTTATTGATTGAAACCAGCCCCTATTCTTTTTTAATTTATATGTTATCCATTTTTTTTTTTTTTTTTTTTCTCCACCTGTTTTTTTTTTTTTTCTTTTTTTCTTTCCTTCTTCATTTGAGGGCTCCAGGGCTTTCTCTCTCGACAAAAGCACCTGCTGGACAGGGCTGCCTCGTATTCAGCTTATTACTTTTTCCCAGTCTTGAAATTACTGAAGTAATTCACAGGGTGCGTGTGGAGCAAGGCACCAACAGCGCCCTGGTGGGACACAACTGGGGACAGCCTGGCCTCAGCGCTGCAGCAGCACTGGTGGACCACTGTGCCCCATTCCTTCTGCTCTCCACTGGAATTCAATTACCTCTTCCCCATCCATTTCACCTTGAAGGAAACGAGCGAGCTCCCCGTAACAAGCAGTTTAGGCTCTCAATGGCCACAACAAGGCAATATTAACCTTCATTCTGCAAATCGCTCCTCATACGTTACATTTCATAAGATCTAAATGACCCATGGTTCTTCCCTTTATATTTTACTGTCTCCCAGATATAGCTCTCCTGTTCTTAACCCACTGTTTGAATACTGAGGCATGGGACTGTGCACCTCTCCAGCTCTGTGTTGCTGAATTTTTGTTTTGTCACACCGCTCTCTTCCTAATGAGCTGTTAATGATATGACCATTACCTATGCAAATTAGAAGAACAGATTCAGAGGGTGTTTTTTTACCTGGAGAGAGAGAGAGATGCTGCTCCCTTAGCAAAGGGGATGATAAATCACGCCGGTGTTCTTATTAAGCTGCAACCCTTATGGGACCCAACACCCCACACATCTCCTGCAGTGGTACGATCAACACCTCCTGCAAAATGGCACTGGACATCCAGGCAGGGAAGAACCACTTCTGCCTCTGTTTTAATTAGGGGAACAAATACAACCCGATATCTAAATACTCTCAGCCCCGAGCTCTGCTTGGTGCCCCTTCCCATGCAAAGTGTGCTGAGGCTTTGGCAAAGGCTGGAGGAGCTCTCCAGAGCACTTATCCTTCCTTGTCTTTTTGTGGTGTTTAATTAAATATCTCTTTGTTTGAAGGCAGCCGCTGGTAGCTATGAGCTCTCCTCTGCTTTATCAGTGAGCACAATGAGATTACTGTCCAGAATCTCGCCTGACCTTTCCTCGGCTCACAAAAAAAATAGTATTCAGAGGTTTCATTCTTCTATTCTTTCACATTATCTCTCGCTTTTCTACTCTGTGCTGTGCGCTAAGGTTTCTGATAGTGACTTATGAGTTGCTATCAAAAATATTAAGAAAGGAACCTAAAATATCCCTGGCAGTTTCACAGCCTTGAAAACAGAATGGGCTGTCTCTCGCCGGCCATCGCGAGCAGTTGCCAAGAGCACGGAAGGTCAGACTTTAATGAACTGGCGAGAATTAAACAGAAGAAATGAAACCAAAAGGCACCCCAGTGGCCTGAACCGACTTTAAAGCAACTGACCTTCGGAAAGAAAGAAACAATTTCGGTTCTTGAATGTTTGAGGGTTGTTTTCTGTTTCCTTCTCGAAAGCGGGGGGCTTCTCAGAGAGGTGGACGTGCTCCAAGAGCGCAGTGCTGGGGGCTGGGACTCAACCCCATGGCACTGCCTGCAGATCTGAGAGGTCTGCTCTGCTGTGAGCTGGGTGCTGGGGCAGGAGGCAGAGGGGGGGAACTTGTACATTAAGCCTTAGAATTTCTAGGCATTATCTGGAGTTGTACCTGGGACAAAAGGGTCACACGGGAATAGCCAGGCTCTTGCACACAGAGGCATCCTGGGGCTTTTCTTTTTTCATGAACTTCTTACAGGCTAAACAAATAAATGAAGAGGTAAAAAATAATAAGGCTGGGTTCTTGCCAGATAATTGTTTCAGGCAGTTATTTATTAATGAGGAGAAGCAACATGTCAACAGACAGCAGGTCTATCTGTAGAACTCACGTTAGCGAAGGCGCAGGTTACAGCGAGCGGGGCTGCTGTCAGTCTGCATTTGCTTAACTTTGTGATTGCCCATTAATTACCACTGGGTGGGCAGCATGGCCAGGGCCAGCTCCGTGCTTCTGTTGCCCACGTTCCATGCAGGGTGCTGGGCAGGGCTCCGGCACTCATACATGTGTGACCATAGCACAGAAACACAGGAAGGAAGTTTCCTTTGCACTTCCTAAACAGGTCCAGGACGAAAACACATAGAAACATAATGGAAAGCCAAAAAGATGGTGCCGAGATAAGTGACAGATGAACAGTGTCCTATTGACTGCTTGCCTTCTGTACCAAGCTCTATCTCTTTTCACTCCACAGTGAAACTTGGGAACCTTAAGTTATCACACACATATGGATGACCCATACAATGTATGCAGGGTATGGATGTGGGCAGGAAGCAGCACAGTTGGGTTGGCTCTGGCTCCCACCTGGCTGCAAAGCCCCCACTCTGAAACCACATTTCCAGCTCCCATACCCACACCTCCTGTTCCTGCAGCCACCTCCATGCTCTGGGAAGCTGCAGCCATGGCCCTGCTGTCGCACGATGGTTTCCCCACTTCCTGCCGTCATTCAGTGATGATAAGGGCAGGCAAGCAAAGTTGGTAAAATATAAACTTTCATTGAAAATATTCCTCAGCATGACGCGTATCAGCAGCAGCACAGTGAATAAATCCATTTTAATGGAATTATCCATTTCAGTTCCCAACTTAATTGAGCTTTGCCCTGCAACTTAGCACGAGGGTGCCTCTCTTAATTAACCCCATGCAGGCTGCAGAGTGTTTTACCATCACTTACACACGTACACAAAGGTTAGTTTGAGAGCCGATATCTGTGCAACGTGATTTATCATGGTTTGAGAGCTCCGTTGTCACGGGGAGAAATGTCCCCATTTTTAGTCAGCAGGGCTGGATATGAAATTGTATCATTGCAGAGTGAGGAGGGGCTGCAGAACCCATCAGTTTTTGTTTATTGGATGTAGCTGTAAAGCTGAGGGAACAACGAGGCGGGCAGTGAAAGAGCCACAGAGTGGGACCACGGGCTGACAGTGCACAACAGGATCTGCACATCAGTCTGTTCAAAGCCCAGCCAGCAAAGGGATGTTAGCAGAACTCTAAGGGCAGCCAAGTTTTGGTCAGTGCATGGCTCTGTCCTGTTGTTCCAAAACCCAGAGGTGCCGGGATGTAGCAATGCAGAAGACAGAGCCTTGCAAGGGATAGCTCTGGAGCACAGCAAGCCATAGGACAGAGAATTTGTCCAGGACAACAGCCACCTCTAGAGCCAAAAAGGCCACACACAAACTGGGCATGAGACACAAAAGTTGCTCAAACTGCTAAGCTTCCTCCTCAAAGATAGCATCTCACACTCTCGGGGACACACTAAGCCTGTCCAGCTACTTAATCAGTCATTGAGGATGCACAGTTTAATTAACTTACCCAAAATTCCTCCTTTCTCTTTCCCTTTTTTGCTATTAATATTTTTCTCTATCTGATAATGCAGCATAGTTAATTCTTTCTGGCTTTATAATGAACAATGCCGTGATGAAAAAAGGTTAGCAGTGCTTCAGGCAGATTTTAATTATCCAGCTGAGCAGGTAAAAGCCCTTTATTCCTTGCCTTTCCCCCCCTGCACGCAACACCTTTGCTTGGCAATTAACCAGGGAGCACGGTGCCACGTTCTGCACCTTTTTGTTTTTCAGCAAGCAATGCTTGTGGCTGCCTCCTGCTGCATTCATGTGCAGAGGAAGAGGAGGAACGGGTGCTACTGAAGTCTGCTGAAGATGGGATGGATGTAGGACCCTATGAGTCTGCACAGAGCCTTTTTCCTACAGCACAGAGGATGAAGAGGGCCACTAAGATGATCACAGGTCTGGACCACCTTTCCTATGAAAAAAGATTGAGGGAACTGGGCTTGTTTAGCTTGGAGAAGAAAAGGCTGTGAGGAGACCTCATTGTGGCCTTCCAGTACTTGAAGGGTGCATACAGACAGGAGAGGGAATGGCTGTTTGTGATGGCTAGTAGTGAGAGGACAAGAAGGAATGGCTTTAAACTGAGACAGGGGAGGTTTAGGTTGGATATCAGGAGGAAGTTTTTCACCCAGAGGGTGGTGAGGCACTGGCACAGGTTGCCCAAGGAGGCTGTGGATGCCCCATCCCTGCAGGCAGTCAAGGCCAGGCTGGATGTGGCTCTGGGCAGCCTGGTCTGCTGGTTGGTGACCTGCACACAGCAGGGGGTTGAACTAGACTAGATGGTCCTTTCCAACCCAAGCCATTCTATGATTCTGAGATAAGAGGAGCTTCCAGATCCCCATCACAGCCAAGAGCCGCTCGCTGCATCAGAAAACACTCCAAGGCCAGAGCTCATGGGCTCCAGAGCAGCCCTGCAAGCTTTGCCGATAAATTGAATATTTACAAGGCCATATACCCACAACAGCACCTCTGTAAATCAGGAACAACTCCTAGCACAACTTTTTTTTTTTCTTTTTGTATAAATCAATCACTATTTTTACAAAATAAATTAGGTGCCCGGAACACTCATCGATCACGGGTGGGTAAATCAGCACGGCCAGGAGCTGGGGAGCGCTCCCAGGAAGCTGGCAGGAGACGGATGAGGAATCAAAGCAAGCAGAAAGGATTTGTTTCTAATTTAGTTCCTCTGGTTTTAAAAATACACATACTGGTTGTGACATTTGCTGCACAGAGGGCCGGCCGGGAAGTTCACAAAGCTCATCCCCAGGCTGCTGCAGTCCCCAGAACAGAGCCACGACAGGTCAAAGTGGAACCCATAATCTCCTGCAATGACCCATGAAAATGGCTGCGTCACACAGCTTCCCATTGAGCATTTCTTTCTCTTGGCTGCAGCAGAGCTATTGCTTTTCATCAGGAGCGCAACCCAAGGGAGCTGTGCTGCCCACCCGACTGCAGCACAAGTGGGGAAACCAAAGCACAAGTGCAGGATCCGCTGAGCTCCACACCACCAGCACAGCTCCAACCAGCACCCAGCAGCCCCACGGCCCTGTTTGTTTCCCCCTGCCCTGAGCCCTGAATGGAAATGTCACGAGGACAATCACCATGGTGACATTTCAGCAGCTCTGTACAGAGCTATGCGGGAAATGAATTTTAAAAATCCCTATTAAAAATGAAATGACAAAAACAATTTTCTGGCTGAAATTTGTTCTGAGAGGGTTTTTTTTTTTTTTTTTTTTGTACACAGCAAAGAAAGTTTGAAGTGTTCTGTTTTTTTTTGTTTTTTTTTGTTTTTTTTTTAAGAGTTTCTTTTTTTTCTTTTTTTTTCTTTTATTTAATGGAAGCACTGTGCTTCCAGTCTCTACTGGAGAAGCGACTTTTTTGTGCATCCATTGCTTGCAGAAATTCAACTCTGTTGAAACTCCGTTTACCAAACTTTCCCATGAGAATCATTGCATGTTTGGCTGCAATCTGATGTCACTGGATGCTACAGAAATGCTTCTGGCATAAAAGAATAAACATTGGTATATTTTCATATTATCAAGCCCTAAGACAACAGGGGAAAGCATGAATGCACCGTACCACCAATCCAGTTAATTTGCAGGTTTGTATCAAATCCACCAACATTAGAAAGCATTGATTAGCGCCAAGAGACTCCAATGATGGGCAGAACTCCATCAGCACAAACAGCATTATTTATTTCAGAGGTTGCATAGGTGGAAAGATAAACTATTTTGGGCCAACTGGAGCAGAGCAGCACGCACACCATCAGAATCAGTTTCGCAGTGTCACACCATCCCTCCTTACAGACATCACTTCGTGCAGGGCTGTGCACAGGGCTCCAAGAGGTGCGATGCTGTCCAGTTGTGCTCCCAGCTTTTAAAGCCGCTCTGAATGAGGGGCTCTCATTAAAAACAGCCTGTTTGGACTCATGCATTTTTTCAGGCCACTTTTGTGTGCATAAAAATATTACAGCAGTCTTTGTTTTCTGCTTTTAAACTGAGGAGACTTCAGGAGCGCAGTAAATAACAGCTCCTACTCCATTGCAGCAGCAAAGTGATCATTTAGAAGCTGTTCCTTATCTACCAGAAAGAAAACAATGAAACTCTCAAGGAAGTGGGTTTCACCACAACTTCTCAGGCACCTGGAGAAGTAAGGAGAGCAGCTTCAGCGCTGTGCATCCATTCTTGTTTTCCCCAGGGAGGTGCTCCTGCCCCTCTGCTGTGCTGTGACAGCTCACCTGGAGCACTGCGTCCACAGGTGGAGTCCTCAGGGCAGGAGAGACGTGGAGCTGCTGGAGCGCGGCCAGAGGAGGGACACAGAAATGGCGGCAGGGATGGAAGCCCTCCCTGCGAGGACAGGCCGAGAGCTGGGGCTGAGCAGCATGGAGAAGAGAGGTGACAGCCAAGGTCAGGCTGGACGGGGCTGTGAGCACTGCTGAGCTGTGGGTGTCCCTGTGCGCTGCAGGGAGCGGCACCAGGTGGCCCTTGATGCTCCCTTCCACCTCAAACCATTCCGTGATGCAACTGCAGCAGCACAGCTGGTGTGAAGCAAAGCATTGGTTCTGCACTCCTCTTCCCATTCTCAGCTGTTGTGCCCACATCTCAGCTGCCCACTTTCACTGGGCTGGTCACAGCCATTGCTGGATTTATTTCAGCTGAGGGTTTCTTCCCCAAGTCAGCACAGAGCCCGGCAAGGCCAAAAGATGGGAGTGATGATTGGAGTCCCTTGTTTCTCTGACTGGCTTGCATATCACAAAAGAATGCTAATGTTCATGTCTTTATGAAAGCACTCGAGTTCATCAGCTTTGCAAAGAAGGGAAATTAAATCAAGATTTAATTGGGATATGCATGTTTTATTCATGGTACTATCCACAGGAGAAGCCAGACAGTTGAAGGTAAAGAAGTGGGGGGAAAAAAGAAATCTTTTGAGAAGTTGTTTCTCTCTGATTAAATAGAAATAGTTTCCCACTTCAAAGGAAGTGCTCCTTTAATGTATTTTAAATGCTCAAATGTGCTGTTCCAATGGCTCTGCACCAGGCCACTGCGCTGCACTTCAGCCAGAGAGGGGCTCCTGCAGCAGCCTTTGTGGACACTAATCCAATGATGTGAGCACGCAGACTCCTTTCCTCCTCCAGTCTGTCCCACAACTCCAGTACTGCATGGCACCAATGCCTTCCTGCATTGCTGCATCCTTTCAGCACTGCTACGGACAGTGCAGGGATCTCAGCGCAGGCCATGCTGCACAAAGAATGGGGATGATCAACAGGCTCAAGGCTCTGAAGGACACATATGGAAGAAAAACCCAGCTTGATGTTTCAGATCCAGCTTCATCCATTCAGCAGCCAGGAAACAAAGCACTTCTTCCTTTTCTGTGGCTGTACCACAAAGCAGGGAGAACGAATTGCATTCTTACTGCCTCACTTCTGAGTGAGAGCCCTCCGTTATTTTATAATCTGCATATTTTGGTGACTATTTTCAGGGCTCCAGCAGGCTCCAGTTCCAAGCAACAGTTGCCAATGCACAGTGCAATGCAGCTCTCAAAGGGGTTTTTCCAGCTGCCTTTTCAGCCAAGCCAGGGAAGTTTTGCAGTCAGGAAAGCAGCTCATCGTGCTGCTCCTCTGGCAAAGGACACCGTGCTCTGCAACACTGCAGGTGCCTGCATGGAGTTAGAGCCAGTGGAGAAGGTGAGATGAGACTTAAAGCACATCTCATCAGCCATGGAAGTGAGGATGGTTAAGCAGGTGCTTAAACAGAGCCTGGCAGTGGATGATCTTAAGCATGAATAGAAGTGCTTTCCCCACAACCACCTCTCCCAGCATGGTGCTAGGTTACCGTGCTTGCAGTATGTCAATGAGCTCTCAACACAGCGAGGGAAAGTGATGGAGTGGCTGCTAACAGCCACCCTTCTGCCTGCCACAGGGTTTTTCTGGTCACAAAGACCTCTTTCAGGGCCTTCACTGAGACAAGAGAGAAAAGCATCCTTTCCCTGGGATGCTGCAAGGGGATGCAGGAGTGCAGCAACCAGCAGAGCTGGGAAGAGCGGAGGAGGGTGCAGGAGCTGTGCGGCTGGGATGTGCTAAAGAAGAGATGAGGAAATGCAACATTAAAAAGCCAAAAAAGAAAGGCTTTCAGGACACAAGAAAGTTCCGCTTTGCTTTTTTTTGATTGAAATGTAAACGTGAGGCACTGCGAGATAGCAGCTTGTAAGGGAGGAGGGGGATCTGCACAGCAACGTTTGCGTCGCTCCTGGTGGGAATTTCTCTGTAAAGGAGCAATTGTTTGGTGACTGTGCCTGACAAAAGTACAATTGGAGAAGTGGAGGAGAAAAGAAGAAAATCTTCTCTGTAACTTGTGCCCTTCAGAAGCAGCCCCTGTCGCATTCTGTGCCTGGCGGAGCCACCGCTGCCTGGGGAGCCTCAGGTCTTTGTTAAGAAAAGGACACGGAGAGAAACACGAGTTCTCCCGAAGGCTCATTATTCAAACTGCTCCAGACCCGACGCACAAGTGCCGGTGACTTTGGAAGATGAACAATCTTATCTCTTGGGTGAAAAGGACCATTTGTTGTTTACTGTCCAGGAGAGAAAAATCACAATAGACACGAGAGGAAACTTGGAGAATAACGGAGCAAACTTGCCAAGCGAGCTGTGACGCGGGAGGGTGAGAAGCAATGCTGCTGAGCAGGGCAGGGCTGGGACCCAGGCTCAGCACAAGAGGGGATGCTTCCCCAGCAAACACAAAGCTCCCAGGGCCCCACAGGCATCCCATTTGAGCACCCAGCAAGGAGGAAGCAGGAGATCCTGCAGTAAGCATCTCTCAAAGAAAAGCCAGCCCAAACAGGCCGAATGAGAGCTGAATGGTGAGATTTAAGTTCGAGTATCTGTCTGCTTTCTCACCAGTTCTGATCAGCCTGAACATAGGCACCATTGCATGCTGTAGGATGATGGATGCTTCTCCCCTAGTGCCCACACTGCTGTTAGTGAGAGATCCCCAGCCCTCAGCACAGCCTGGCAGAAGTATGTGGGTTAATCTGGAAATCAGCTCCTGCCTTCCTCGCTGCCCATCCCCAAATTGCAGGCTCTGCTGCAGCCGCTTCCTGGGGGTGAGCCAGGCCTCCTGAGCTCTGCTCTGCTCCAAGCCTTTGTGCTTGGATCAAGTCAAAGCAAAAATGCTCTGTTATTCTTGTTCCATCAGAAACTGTGCACATACAAATGTGCACGTGTAGCGAAAATATAGTGCAAGCAGAGTGAAACATATAATTTATTCTGGCAACTCTATAAACAGTCCCTCCAAGCAAATGGCTTCTTTTACTGAATAATGCACTCTGGACCCTCAGAAAGAATTTGTGGGAGCAGCAGGAGGTGGAAGAGGAAGTACATGGGAGGGGTGGGAAGAGAAAGGACAACTCTACAGGTAGAGCACTGTGCAGGGAAAGCCAAAGGGACAGCAGCTGTCCCAGGGCGCTGGCAGATCTGCAGGGCAGCTTTTCCCTTCAACATTTGGTTATTTTGGAGCTGCTACACCAACTCCCTGCTCAGCCAGGGCATGGGGTGGATCATCTCTGGAGGACGGCAACGTGGGTCTGCAGAGAGCTGGGCAGCGCTGCGACTCATCTCAGGCACACACGGAATCATCCCCCCCGACTCCTGAATGGCATCTCTTAATGATAAAAGTCCCCGTGGTTTATAATTACCAGTTTGACAAGTTCACGAGTTCCCTGTTAATTATTATAATTAGCTTTCACTCGGCGAGAATGCAGGAGTTTAACAACAATATTAACAATGGGAGGACTATTATCAAGAATTAACTACAAAGAGCCGACGAGGAGGAGTTCCTCCTGCCTGCCAGCGAGACCTATTAGCGCCGAGCCCTGCTTCTATCCTCAGCCTTGCTTAACTCAGCACTGCCTCCGAACTTGCTCGGAGAGTTAACAGCAACGCTTTTGTCCATGGTATTGGTAATAGAAGGGAAACAAGCTCCCCCTGTGCTGCTCAGAATAGGATCAAGATTCAAGCCAGCAGATACAAGGAAATTACAATCTAAGGCTGCCAGGGACCGCAGGCGTGTTCCAGAAGCAGCCTGATGCTCCACTGGTCCCACCATGTTTCACACGTGGCAGTGCAGAGCCAGAAAGGGGGGAGGAGGGGGGGAAGGTCCCTGGGTAGCCCCCAGCTCAGTGGGCTGCCAGCCCTTGCTGTATCCATAGGAGCAGGGGAATGCTCAGCACATAATGATGTACAGGCAGTACTCTTGCAAGCAGGCATCACTCAGATGTGCTCAGCACAGCATCCCCTGTGAGAATCCCTTTGCTGACCCAAGGTAAGGCGGGTATGGAGGCATTAAGCCCCCAAGGCCTAATGGGAACAGCTCCAAACAACCACCCAGCTGACTTCAAGATGCTTCTGACCACGGTCAATGCAAAAACTAAGCAACAGCTGGAATGGTGACATCAATTCAACAGAATTGTCCTCATCTCCCCTGCTTTGAGCAATGTGAGGATTGGGCCTCGTAAGCATTTGCAGCACACGCACTGCATCGTGGTGCTCCAGAGCCACCAAGCCAAGCACATCTAAAAGCCTGTGGAAGCCTCTCCTCCATCAGGTATGCAGCAACAGGCCGAACAAGTAGCAGACAAACATCAGTTTTTGGCACCTCCACTTTGCTAGAGATGACAGCATCGGCTTCTCAAACACAGCCAGACCCAGAACAGATCAACACAATATGATGTTTTTTCCTCCTTTCCAAGTTCAAACGCATGCAAAGTGCTTATCCGAAGCACAGGAGAGCTCGAGAAGCACGCTGTGCAAATAATTAGTTATCTTGAGCTCTTTCACACCTGAAACAGAAGGTTGGAGGCATTTTGTTCCGCTCTTTTTTAAGCGCACCTTCATGGGGCAGCAGCAATGACCGAGGGGATTGGTGCTGCCCCAAGGGCCTCTGCTCTGCTCCAGCTTCCCAGTCATTTATTCCTGACTCTCCCCCCAAGGAACGAATTCTTACAAATATTTTCAAAACTACAGGCAGCAGAAACACAAACACCCCATACAAGTCAGCCCATATCTCCTTTTATACTGGACGAATGAACATGCAGAAGAACAGAAGAGACAACAGTGATCGTTCCGTTTTGTTTGCACACGGAAAGGATCCATTCTCTTCTCAGGGAATTATTAAACATTCAGCACAAGGTAACAAATATTTCTTAAGTGTAGGAATTCCTATTGCTCTCCCCTTGCAAACAAATCACTGGTTAGCAGGAGATACTGGGTTAGTGCTCTCCCTGAGCCTTCTGGGAAGCTCCTTTGAACACTTACAACATCAGAGCACAGGACCTGATTTGTCAGACAAGCCTGACTTTATTATTTTTTTAAAAGGGGGATATTATCTCTTGCCTCCAAAGGAACGAGGAAGAGGAAAAAGCCACTGATACAGAAGGGGGTAGAGATGGATACAGAACCTCATTATTAAACAAAATAAATAAAATATACCAGCAGAAAATGTGTCTTGGCTTTATTACTATATTCTGTCCTCTAAATATTTCATTCCCAACTAATGCACAAGCCAAATGGAAAAATTCAAGCAAAACTGCACTACTTAGAATACACTTAATTATTGATTCGGCCAAGAGGGGAAAGAAAGGAAAGGAAAGAGAGGGGAAGAAAAGGCACAAAGCTGTTGTTGAGCTCTGTCCTGGAGCTGCTGTTGTGAACTCGAGCAGCTCTCAGGGGAAGGCAGAGCACACACATACAGATACAGGCATGTATTCTTGCAGAAGTTTTAGCTTAGGATTTTTGAGGGCCTTTTCCTTTGCAGGCAGAAAACCAGCTCAACAGGTGGCACCCCTCACTAAAGGCCAGAGCCTTATCACCTACACAGGGAGCATTGCTCTGCAAAGAGAGCTGCTTTCCCCTTCTCTCCACAGCCCCCTCAGCAGCCAGAAGCCAGACAACACACTTCAGTAAGAACCTCAGCTCCTGCCAGCATCCTTCCCCAGGGATCCCCACCCCAGACAGCCCTTGCTGATCACGTCAGCTCTCTGACACACAAGATATGAGATTAAAATGACTCACCCAAGCTGTACCCATCCTTGCCAGCATTCCCATCGCCACTGCAGCCCCCACCTGCAGCAGGACCAAGCAGCACAGCTGCTGGGTAACATCATTTATACCATCCACACCATGATAAGGAGCAAAAGGAGCACACCTGTGTTAGGGGCACCAGCAGGGAAACAGCTTTGGACAGCAGAGGAACAGAAAATAGGAAATCAATGGTGAGTTAAGGCCAGAGAAAGTAATTAGGCTTGGGAGCAGTGCCACTCGCTGTGGAAGCAGTGAGTTTTTAAGTGTGTATGAACCAGACTGGTGTGCTTACACGTGGCTGAAAGCCTACCAGAGAAGGCAGCTGAGCAATGTTGCCATTCATGGGGAGAAAAACTTAAGTTGTGGTGCATTTGTGAGCAGATTGGAGGGACCTGGTTTTTCTCCCCTGCTGTAATAAGTCCAAAGCAGCAGTTTCAAAGTTGTGGGAATTGCGTAGAAGGAGAAGAAAGGGAAAGAACAGCGGCAGCCAGCGATGAGCACAGAGAGGAGCAAATAAAACCAAAAATAGGTTGAAATCCCACATCTAAAGCAAACTTATGTGCTTGCTGTCCCTTCCAGTCGGTGTTTTTTGAGGAAGAAATCATTTTGGTCGTTGCTTTTTGTCTTTGTATTTGGACACAGGCGAAAACACGTTCCTGAAAGCGCTGCTAAAACTCATTTCTTGTTCCCAACAAAACATCTCCCCACAGACATCAGAACCCAATTTCCTACAAGGCTGTCACTGCCATTGCCTGCGTTTCCCAGTACGGAAAACTGCCCATCTTCCCATATTCAAAGCCTTTCCATTAAGCTAATTTCTCCTGACTGACATGGTTCTGAGCAGAAGTGCAATCTCACCAGGGGACAGGGTGATGAGGTGGGATGTGCCAGATGGGACAACCATTTCCCAGTCTCACCTGACTGGGAGCTGAGGTCTGTGTCTCCCACACATCATTATAAGCGCTTCTTTTAATTGCTTCCAGCTGCCATCCCCTGCCTGTCCATGCATCTAGGTGTCCAGCTTTCAACCTACACACTCCTCCCACACTCCTATAGGCACTGACCTGTCTCTGTGCCCGCTGCCAAACACAAAGCAGTGAGTCTATAAAGGGAAAATAAAAGCCAGTGCAGAAGGCTTGCATTTGAAGGCTTTCACAAAAGAAAGGCAGCAGCAGAGGCAGCTCTGTGTTTTCCTCTACCCAGATCTAAATATTTATAAGTGACTTTTGAGAAGGTCTGACCTTCCCAACCCCTCCTGATGAGCTGCTGGCCCTGGTGGCTGGGGCCAGATGGGGGGAGGGAGCCCACCCCAGGCGTGCTGAGCAGGGACAGCACGCCTGCAATGCCAACCACGGCTTCAATTAGAAATTTCACTGAAATTTCAAATTACGGCTGTTTTTCTAAGCGATAGAATTATGCCGTGTTAGAGAGAAAGTGACAGGTAATTTGGGACACTGAGGATTTCTTGGACTCGATAGTTAATAGGGAGTTTAGCACCAATTCCTCTGTAATTTGCACTTCTGAGAAACCGTGTTATTATAAAGTCAGAAATCTCAAGCACTTTCAACTCCGGATCCACCAGACTGAGGATGACCAGGAATTGAGACGGCCCGAGCCCACAGGTCACCCATTTCAATATCTGAAGCGGGGTGGCTTCCCAAAACGGCCGCTCCAATCGAGGAGCTGAAAATTGGAGGTGACATTCAGAAGTCTCTGAAAATTATCACCCTGACTTCCTCCTTGAAAAGCTTATCTGAATCCTAGCTTATCCTTTGATGAGGTTACAGAAAAAGCATTCTGCTCTGAGTACTTGAAAGATAACAGGCAATATATGTGAGCCAGTACGCTTCTCCCTGGGGGGAAAACACTATCGAACATGCCGAGCATGGGACACTAATTAAATGGTCTGAATTATGCTGGACATTAAGGTCCTGTGTGGCTTGATTTAACACCTTCCTATCCTTGAACCCATGGAGCACTCATGCATCCCCATGAGGAGTGGTGGGCAGCCTCAAGGAACCCACAAGATCTTCATTAACTAAATAAATTGCCTCTAAAGATCAAACCCACTGTAGTTCTGAGGAAACACCAAGCTGAGGCTCTGGCTGATCCTGCCTGTTGGTAAAGACATGACAGTGCTCAAATTTTTGCTCAAATTCAAGCCTTATGCTTGGATTTCTCGTACTGATGCTAAACCAATAGCTATGACCAAGTGTCTTCATGAGCTTTAGGAAGGAAAGAAAAGAGAGTGGAGAAAGAGGTGCTGTTGTATCAGAGAAAAAAAGTGGATTCAGTAATTGGGCTTGTAAAAGGGCCATGAAAATGGATGCAACAAAGGAAAATAGTGAAGCAAGCACAGCTGGGAGAGGGCAGGGGGAAGGAAAACCAATGCACTGAAACAATGGAGCTGTGGTGAGAGAAGCACCAATCTTGAGAACCCAAATGTCTCCTCTGGTAGCAGCGGCACATGGAAAGCACGCGTCCCACATAGTGCCCCTGGTGGGCACCAGATAACAGCAAACCACACAGCACAGACCCAGGCACTAACCTGGGGAGGGATGGTGCACAGGAACGCTATCCCAGCAGTTCAGCTTTTTAGTAACAGTAAATTATGCTCTACATGAAACCTGCTTGTAAGCTCCCAAGTGCATTCAAGATGCAGCGTATCGCCACTTCGTCACAAGAGCTCTGCAGCACAGGGCCACATATAATGCACGTTTGTGTCACACGTCTTCCTCAAGCAAAAGCCCCAAACCTTTGCATTTGTGGCAGCCAGAATTACAGTATTACTTTGTTTTACTTTCAACTTTAAATAACTTATGACATTTCAATACCAAATGTAAGATGGAAACAAGGTTTGCAATGTGTAAATTATCGGTTCCTAAATGGAAAGCAACTTGAGATGGAAGTTTTCATTACAAGCTGCTGAATGGGTCAATCTCTGTGCAAACATTCAGTATGATTAGTAGACAAGTGCAGTCCTGGAGTGCAGAGGGCTTGTTTCCAAATAAAGGAAACTCTGCCCCCAAAGCTCTCAACTGTACTAAGGCTTTGTGTACCAGCGTGGTCATTTCACGGGCATTTCTGAGAAGGCAGAATTGAAAGGCTCTGAAACCACAAAGGAAAACACAGAGGGAAAATTGCACAAAATTAGAAACTTTTAAGGCATATTTTCATTTTCTACCAATCAAACAGTGATGGGGGTGCGAAAAGGAGCTCTGTAGGATTCTGAGCTCAGGGCTGCAGGGATGCTGGCATCTCACATCACAGCAGGCTCAGATGGGCTCCAGCGTGGGCTGGGGACCACTGAGCTGCGGTCAGCCATGGAGGTGCAGTTTACATTACATCAAAGTGAAGAATACTGGAGAACCATGAGCAGCTGTTTCCCACCCCTGTTAGGAGCACTTCTCTCCAGTGTGGGACAGCTCACCTGGAGGGAGGCAGGGATGTGCCAGCATAACCTCTTTTCTGATGAGTTTGTCACTGAAAAAGCAGACAAAAGGGAGAAAAATATTTTAATGGCTTAATTCCTTTTAAAATGAGCTCTTTCTTAATGCTGTCCCTCCCTTTAAAATGCTGATAATTGTTTCCTGGTTCCCTGCCATATTCCAAACCATTGCTGTTAGCACTTCAGGCACCGCTGCGGAAGATCAGTCGGGAAGCATTCTGAGTGCCTTACATCAAAGGGACTGAAAAACTGTAAATTTAACAGAATGTATTATGCAGGTGGGGGGGAAAAAAATGGAAATTCTGTTAAAAAGGAGAGCTCATTTCACCTCGTTCTGGGGCAGGGCTTAAGACAGCTAATGTGTCTCTGAGGAAGAGCTCCAGTCTGCCACAACTCAAACAGCCACAAGCCTGGGAAGTGGGAGCAGCAACAGGTAGAAGAGGTCCCCAGGTTCAGTGTGGATGGGGAAACCCACCAGCAGGGAGTGTGGAACCTCAGGTAGCGAGTCAGGAGAAGAGGAGCTCAGAGGAGACTTTGTCAATGCCTGCAACTCCCTGAAAGGAGGTTGTGGCAAGGTGGGTGCCAGCCTCTTCTCTCAGGTAACAGTGATGAGAGGTGATGGCCTCAAGTTGCACCAAGGGTGGTTCAGGTTGGATATTAGGAAAAAAATTCTTCTCCAAAAAAGCGGTCATTGACACAGGTTGCCCACGGAGGTGGTGGAGTCCCTGGAGGTGTTCAAGAGCTGTGAGAATGTGGCACTGATGAACACGGTTTGTGGACATGCTGGGGATGAGTTGACGGTTGGATTAGTTGATCTTTGTGGTCTTTTCCTGGCTTTATGGTTCCATAGCTCTATAGGTTGGAAGGAGGCTCCTGGAGCAAGCTCAGCCCTTCCCACCTGTACAGGAGACCTGTGCTCAGCTTTTGGTGCAACAGCAGTGTCTGAGGGCAGCTCCAGGTGAACACCCAAGGGAGTCCCCTGCACTGCCATAGACCAACACCTGCACAGCAAGACAGGGGGGAGCAGAGGAAGGATGCAGGTGAAAAACAAAGAGGAAAAGATGAACGCAGTAGGATCGAGGGTTAGGAAATCTTTTGGTGAATTGCCCAGGACAAGTTGCCACCTTCAATAAACATCTCCCTGCCCACCCCAGCCCTGGCCACCGTACTGCATGGGCTCGGTGCAGTCCCTGGCTGCAGGCTGGGAGGGCTGCAGTGGCCAAAACAGCAAAGCTGAGCAGCCCTGGGAGGAAATGCTTCAAAGGGCCCTCGCCTCAAAAATGTTGAACATTATTTCCATGGGTCCTTAAACAGAATAATTCATTAGTCAGCTAACAGCAATCAATAGCACACTCCAACAATTTATACACTGACTCTGTTTACCCGGTAGACCCTCTTTGATAATATTATTTATGATTCTAAATAACTCCATCGGTGTTCAATAGAGCTGGGAGGCACCTAAGGGACCGGGGCACAATCAAATTATGAAGACATATGGTTTACTCAGCGCTGGAAATGTTCAACTGCATTTCATTGCTGTTAGTCCTGCTGCAGTACCTTCCCCAATCACTTCTACAACCTTCCTAATATCGTTTGCTGGAAGGGAACACTTCTTCAGGGAGAGGGCTCTCACAGCTGACTGAGGGATGTGGCTGTAAAGGGAGTTTTATTGTGGCTATTTCTGCATTCCTGGTGCTGAAGGACAGGTCAGCAATCTAAGCTTGCCCCACACGCACTGCTCTGCATGGTGCATGTAGCAGCCCACGTTAATAAAGCACTTCTGATAGACCCCACACCAGCCAAGTGCTGAGTCATTATTATCGACAGAACATCGCGTAAGTACTCCACTGAACGTCCTCTGGGCTTTGAGGGTGTATAAAGCTAACACTGGTGCTATATTGCTCTATAAACTCTAGTCCTCCCCGCAGAGAGGCAATAATTAATCAGATGATGCATATACGTAACAAATTTAAAAGGTAAAACTTCCCAGCAAAAATTACGGGACTGGAGAGAGGCGGGCGATGCGCTGCAGCGAGCTGCGCCTGGCATCCCATTTCCATCCCTCTGTCCGTGTGCCACTTACAAGGGCCGAATCCTGCAGGTATGATGAAGCACCAACCCTGCAGCCTGCATGCTCTGCTGCAGCACTGCGCTCCAGCACCTTTATGCCATGCGCAGGAGCTGCTGACATCAGCACACCCACGGGCTTTGCAGGACCCTGAGGGACAGATGAAAGCCAACATCTCTGCTTCTGAACACAGGAACTCCTCTTGACGATGATCCTGCTCGTTCACAGCTAACAAATAGCCTGGGCTATAAAATAAAATGAGAGCAGTTACCACTGTGGAAATATAATCTCTGAGAAAATCCCACTAGAGTAATAATTAAAACAGATACTGAAGACTCTGACAACCCTGGATTTATTTTTGGTTTTAAACTATTTCTGCGATGCAATTTCCTTTTGAAAAATCAGCATCTCCTTCCCATAGCAGATGCAGATATTTCAGTCTGGGTTTCACCCCCCTCCCATGTAGTACAATGGAAAACTAAACAGTGACATTTCCCATGGAGTGGAATGGGAAGACATTTGTGACTTGGAAATGTCAGGTTTCTTCACCTCCACTTTCCCATGCAGACTTGCACTTTTGATGATATCCCTTTCTGCAGTGAGAAAACGTTTAGGTGGAAGATTTCCAGCCAGCCCCTGTAATTACGCAGGATGTATGGCATGCAGCAACCCTCTCCCTACTGCTTCTAAAACGGTAACAACGGGAACATTGCTTTGTATTTGCCAGCTGAGGATGATTAAGAAAGAAGCCAGTAGGGGGCCAATTTTTTTTTTTCTTATTTAAAACATTTGGAAATAACCTAAAATCCAATGCTCAGGCTCACAGCTTGGCTCTTCTGCTGCTTCCTGTCACAGCTCCTGTCCCCAGAAGCTGCAGTCACTTCTGGAAACCTGCTCTAACCCCCATCCTGCAGGGAGATGCCTTGCTAACAGCCATCAGTCACAGCTGCAGAGACCTCTTTGGGGAGTGGGAAGGTGAGATCCATGGGACAGCTTTCAGGCCATGTCCGGCACCCTGCATTTGTAGCCTTAAAGGTGATGTTATGCTCTTTCTATTTAGTTATCCTCACTTCCTTTCCTTCTTGACATTTATAAACTTTGGATGTTTTTCCTCTTTGGGTCCTAGAAGGGCATTTTGGAAGTCTGTATCATAGCACACAGGAACGTCGTACCCCCTGAAATCACACCCAGGTCACCCCACCATGAGATCTCCTTCGTTCTGTGTCCTCATGACCTGTCCCATCCTGGGGATTTAGCTTCAGCTTCTGTCAGATCACTGCTGCATGCCCAGTCCCATGATCATGTCACGATGCTGTGCTTTGGGGCGCATGGCGTTGCTGCCCCTGCAGCTGCCAGAGGGAGGAAGACACGGAGATGACTACAAATGCTGGGAGAAAAAAAAGAGATTCCAAGGGATCAGAAGGATGCTCTTAAAGTAGGTGGCAACTTACACGTGAAACATCAGTGACTGCCTTGAGCTGAAGGCCAGTTTGGCAGTGGGGCTGTGCAGGGGCATTGCCAGAGGCAGACAAACCTTGCTGTAGCATCAGCGGGAGGGGGGCGATGGGGCATAGCAAGGGCATGGATGACATTGGTCCCAGTTCACCTCCTCCCATTGCGCTGCTCACACTGGTCCCACTCTCCTCTCCTCCCAGAGGTCCAGCTTAGCTGCATGCCAGGTGAGACCCTTCTCATTCTTCCTGCTTAATACCCCCAACTCCTTAAATGGCACTGAGTCTAACTGAGTGGTGGATAAACATTAGTTTCACAGCTCACAAAGCAGAACCGCCAGCTACTGCCAGTCTAGATGTAATGAGTTCCTCCCAGGGCCCCTGGGAGCATTTAGAGTGGGCTCTTCTTTACCCAAGCTGCCAGTCAAGCAGGTACCAGGGGGGGAAGGAACGCCATTAATCTCTTTCCCACCATCTCATCCATAGCTGAAATCCCTTCGAGCATGTAACAGTTTTATTTTAATGTGCCATCCTGGTGACGTGGGCAGCAGTAGCGTGGGCAGAATGCGTGGCTGCCCGCATGTCCCCACACAGCCCAGCCATGGGCTCTGCTTGGGGAGAGCCACCAGCACGGAGCCACGACGAGGGAGAAGCGTTCCTGCGTTGTACTCTGCATACAGGCTGCTGTTGTCACCTCCGTAGATATTCTTTAATTAACAGCAGATTGCTGCTCTGTGGAGAGAGACTAATTTAGCACCCGAAGAGAAGCAAAGAAAGTTTGCTGGCAGCACATCGCCAGTGGCCAGAGACATCTCCGACCACACCGTGCTTTCACTGGGACCCTGAATCACTTGTCAGGAGCTTTTCCCAAGTGGCCATAGTGAATCAGCTAATGAAGATGATGTCATGAATCTTGCAGGCACTTCAATAGCCCATCCACAGCTGCTGCCATGTCCCTAACCCCTCCTGTCCTCCTCTGGAAGACAACATCGTATCATAGCATATCATTTTCACGGAATGACTCAGGTTGGAGGGGGCCTTAAAGGCACCAGCCGTGGGCAGGGCTGCCCCCCACCAGCTCAGGCTGCCCAGGGCCCCATCTCACCTGGCCTTGAGTGCCTGCAGGGATGGGGCACCCACAGCTCTCTGGGCAGCAGGGCCAGCGCCTCACTGCCCTCTGACAAAAGGATTGCTTCCTCACAGCTCACCCACATCTCCCCTCTTGCTGTTTAAACCCATTCTCCCTTGTTGGGTCACTATCAAACCATGTATACAGTCACTCTCCCTCCTGCTTGTAAGCTTCCTTCAAGTTCTGGAAGGCCACAATGCACTCTCTGCAGCCTTCTCCAAATGAAACAAGCCCAACTTCATCAGTCTTCGTAGGAGAGAAGCCTTCTGACCATCTTTGTGGCCCACATCTGTTCTCCTGCTCCCACTGCAGGAGCAACCCACAGTGACCTGAGATCACATCGGAGGGGCAATGCCATCAGTGGTCAGCACTCAATGCTACAAGGATGTGTGTAGGAGGAGCAGGATTTACGGGTATGTTGCCTTAAGGCGAGTTCACCTGGGACAGATCCTGAGCTATGGAGGTGCTGCATCAGCAGCAATGTCTTGCACAACACCAGCACCTCACTGACGGAAGGGCAGCCATCAGTGCCAGCATATCACAACGCACACTGATAGCGTGAGCAGGGTGATTGCATCCCAGACAAGAAACACCATCTGAGATGTGAAAGGAGCCACACGTAGGAGTTATCTGTTGCCTCTCTCCTCAACTCATCTCGGAGCCGACTCAGTGTACAAGATGGAGAATGATAGAGTCACTGCAAGGCCCTTTCCAGAAGTCTGATGGACGGACTGCCAAGCTCTGATTGTATCCAGGCTCTGTGTGTCAGCCTAGGGTTGCTGCTCCCGCATCCTCTCTCACAGAGCAGAAGCAATGCTCTAATCCGCAGAGATGGGCAGGGTGCCAGAGTGGACTTTTCCATCCCTAATCTCCAAGATGATGGACACCTGTGTCTCTCTTCTCTGCCTGGCCGTATTTAGCAGCTGTAATTATATCCTTTCAATCTCTGTATAAATAACTGGAATTCCGGGTAAAGTGTTGGTTTGCTTGATTTACATCCCCAGTAAGTCAATAAGGTTGCAACAAGGATAAATCAAGGCAGAACTGCATACTCAGAAGATCTGAGAGGAAGAGAAAGAAACTTCTGCTCCCCTCTCTCTCCCATTACTCATGCTTGTTTATAAAGTGGCTGGGATAGTTTTGGCATTAAATAAACATTAAGTGATTGCTAGAATATTTCATCATTGTCCTAAGTGCCCACAGAGGGTTGCGGGAAGGAGGCACTTGTTTTTCCGGACTACTTCAGCTTTCAGGGCTGTGAAGGAGGCTGAGGCTGTTGGCTGAGTGCCCCCTCCCCATTATCACTCTCTGCACTAGGGTGGCTTCTCTGCAAGAGCAGGGGGAGGTGGGGAGCCCCAGTTCCTGAGATCCCCAACCCTACTCCTTAAAGCCCAACCAGGAATTCCTTCTTGGTGCGACCTTGCTTCTTCTTTGCAAAACAGCAGCTTGTGAGAAGTCAGGGTGCTTTGCAAAGCCCAGAACACTGCCGTCGCTTCCTCTCCTCCTCCCTCTCCCTCAACCCAACCACTGCTCCCTGGGGGTAGGTGCATGCCTTCCTGCCCCCTCCTGCTCACAGCCCAGGCACCATTAGCAAACATGCTCACCTCAGACCCCCGGTGCACATCCATCAATACTCATCACTCGGTATTTCAGCTCTTGGGTGGGAGGAAGCATAAAAACCAAGCCCTACCTCATCACTGAGCCACAGCATTGTTTATCTCACACTGGACCATAACCTGCAGCATACAGAGAGCAGTAGTGAGGCTTCACACTGGTCTATCCGATGGAGGAGCTGGCCAACCCAGGTAGGGGCAAAGGAAAGCCACGGCATTAACTGCAGTGTCTGCATCATTGGACAGCAGGCTGCATGGCGGGGTGTGCGATGCTAGATGGACGAGTCTGTCCTGGATGTTTTTCAAGTGGAGATTAACCACTGAGTAGGTTCTTTTTATTTAAGATGCCATATGTCTCTTCCCTCTAAATATCTCTTCCATCAGACACCGCTGTGATTCCCAGTCTGCCTTCCAACACTGCCTTTCAGACACGATTCCAAACACTTCATAAAATCACGTTAAATCAGAGTCAGAAAATACTTTCAGGACTCCTTCTGTCCATTCTCCTGCTCTATGCCGTGCCCACACATACGCTCAGCTGCTTTGTCTGCTCTGGCTCTCCACAAAAACCTCTCCACAAATACATTTTTCAGGATTCCATGTGTGAGATTTCCCCATTAAAGCTGCCAGAGCTGCGCTGCGAACCCTTTGGTTTTGGGGTGGGCTCCTCCTTGGTGACTTATCTGATTACACTGTGAATTCTTTTCTCCATCTGTGAAAGGGGGATGGCAATGCTAGCCCTCTCCCCCCCTCTGCTGTGAGTTTCAATATATCAAGGACTTTGAGGCACTTAATACTATGTAAATGGGAGACATATCAGCTGTGCCTCAGACAAATGAATTTCACTTAGATTGATGGGTGTGAAGCACTTCCAAAATTAGGCCTATTCTTCTTAAATCAAACAGTTTCCCCAAGCCAGTTCAGCTCCATTGATGTAGAGGAAGTCATCAAGTTGCGATTCATCATTGGGTTCGATAAAACACCCTCAGTAGGCTGACCCACCACATGCTGCTCTTCTTTAGCATGAGTTAAAGTTTGGTCAAATACATGATGAATACCACTATATCCCTTGACATCACAGGGCTGAAAACCCTGGGCATGCTCCTGACTGAACTCAAAGCACACAAAACATCTCATATGGAGCTGGGAGCAACACCTGGATATTTAGGGTCATGTTCAGTGGTTGCAAACCAACGGATTCACTGATCATCCTTGTTCCTCAAAGGTGAATTGGAAACATGCAAGTCAACCTTTGGTACCTCAGAGTGCCCCACTTCACCACCATGGGTCTCTGCCACTCTCCTACAGCCTTAGGAAGCAGGTTGGCACTACTGCTGGTCAGTGGGGCTGAAAAGCAGCACTCAGTGATTGGAGTGCCTCTGTGATGCTGAGCTGTTTATGACGTTAAGTGGTCCATAACAGTATAGATAATGTCATAAACCTCATTTCATTCAGTTAACAAACAATAAATCCATTTTGCACATAGGAACATCATCACACCTGTAGATAGCCAAGTAATGTCATGGTAAACCATACTGAGCTGTTAACTACAGCTTTATGTTCACATATATGGTCGGACTGCAATTCCTCTCTAAGAGGCAGCGCTCAGCCTTAATGTTGGGGTGAAGCCTCTCCATGCCATGAACACACTCTACAGCCCAGGGAGGGGAGCACGTGCTGGATCCCACACTGTGGGGCCCAAACAAAGCCCATCTCCCCAGGGCTGCAGCTTCTCTCCTCCAAAAACCAAGCATTCATCCAACTGAAGGCTCCCGTATGTTGTTTATGCATAGAGGAGCTCAGCTCTCTCCAACTTTTTTTCTAACTGCAGATAATCAGCAAAGCTGGGCAAATAATTCAACACGTATAATTTATTCTATGAATTTTGATTCTTTGCCCACAAGCTGCTTGTGCTTCTCACAAAGGTCCTGTGAAATTATTCAGAGAAAGCGCTGCCCTGGCCTACGGCTCTCTCTGACGCCCCCAGTGCTACACTGCTGGCTGTTGGCTTATGCAAGAGAGATGCCTCCATCACTTGCCATCCCTGTTTATGGTCCAGGACAAAACCAACCTCAGAGGGCACCAAAGCATTAATAGAAGCCATACCTGGATGCCCAGAACCGCATTTCCAGGCGTCGTGCTGTACTAGGTGCAGCAACCGGTTAGCTGAGTAATCATGGAAATGTGGTCACATCATCCATGTGTTTGTACCAAAATGCCCCACACTGTCATTAAATGAGACTAAACACACACAAGAGCATCAGTAAGCACAGCTGTGCTGCTTTTACCCATTGGCAGCGCAAGGAGATGATGCTGCAGCCTCGCACGTAGCTGCAGTGCCAGTTAGCAAGCTTTCCTGAACTTCTGTTGAAGCTGTGAATTAAGTGGCATCTGTTGGAGCTGGTTTCCTACACAGGTCTCCTTGTGCCACCACACTGTGCCTCTCCCCCACGTATCCAAACACAGCTGCTGGCAGGGACTGAGCCCAGTAGTGCCAAGGCTACAACTGCAAGGAAAAGGCTAAAGAGCATCCAGCAACACAAAGAAGTGCATAATCCCCAGCTTTGGGAAGAGCCAGTTTCAAACTTTGCTAAAAATGACTTGCTATGGGGGCAGACCAGCATGCTCCTGGCCAACTAACACATTAATTACATTACAGCTTTGCAGCCATCATTACACAGTATTGCCTTCATGTGTGACAGGCAGCAGAATAGCTGCTACAACTTCCCATTAACGGCCCATCCAAGGTGGGAGGTGATGTGTTTATAAGAACTGCCACATTAATGCCTGGTTACAGACCATACCAGAGGCTCCTTATAGCTCTGATGCCTTGATGGTCACCACTCCCAGCTGATGGCATCCCAACTGCACTCACCCCATGGATACCCTCCATCTCTTCACTTTCACATCTAAACATTGTCAGCTTGTCTGCAGGAAGAACTACGACCCTGGAAGTTAAATGTGCTTGCCAAGACAAATGTTGATTTCCTTTCCCTACCAGCATTCAGGTATCTGGTTAATTCAATGCAAGGAATTAAGCTTTGTTTCAGTGTTCAGCTTGGAAATAAATTAAAAAACATTGAGGTAGAAAAACACTGTGGCTGTTAAAGCTGTTTAGTGACCAAGACAGCCTCAAAATGTGTTTTAGGCTGAGTTAGCATACTGGCTTTTAGAAGCTAAGTAGACAAGTGAACTAATCCCAGGTCTTAACAACTAATGTTCAAACCCAACTTTCATTTCCAAATGCACCCATACGTTTGAGAATGAGTCATAAGGTGTTTGCTGTGTGGTGGAGAAACAGACAAGCTGGGAAGGGTATTTTTATGTGTTTGTGAATCATTGTATATGATATTTTCCTCCACCGTGCTTCTCTGCCCTAACAGTTTTCTGCAATGAAATTCATTCAGCTGTACTGGAAATGTAGGCACTTTATAGAAAATCTTTAATAGTGCTAGCACAAATGGATGGCTCTTATTTCCTCCCTGCAAAGTGGCGATTTGCAAAACCACTGCCAGCAAATATTTACCCCCTCACCCCTCCCCACCCCAGGCCATTAAACAAAGCCTAATGGAAATGCCTTCTGGCAGATGCAGCTGGGACCGACATGCCTGTGGGCAGCAGTGCCACGAGCAAGGGCACCCGGGGGGCACACAGCAGCCACAGTGGGCTCAGGAAGCAGCATCCTGCACCCCTAAGGCAGATGCATAATCAAACAGAGACAGAAGACATCAGATGATATGAGGCACTGCACAGGTTGCCCAGAGAGGCAGTGGTGCCCCGTCCCTGCAGACAGCCAAGGTCAGGCTGGACGGGGCTGTGAGCACTGTTGAGCTGTGGGTGTCCCTGTGCGCTGCAGGGAGCGGCACCAGGCGGCCTTCAGCTCCCTTCCACCCAAACCATCCTATGCGTCTACGTGCACAACCCTGCAAAGATCAATATGGAAACTCATGCACACAAACACAAAGGCGCGTGGCCACACCACTGCCAGCATCCATATAAACAAGCACACAGAGGGACAGCAAAACGCATAGATCATTTCCAACACTTTCCATCCTGGCTGTGACGCCTGTTTATTTTCTGGTATGCTCATCTTGCTGGTATTTTTAACATTTAATTAGTTGAGCCAGCTGCTTTCGCTTTACAAAGGGCTGCTTAGTTTTGCCTTGTTCTAAATGCGCTCCCTTTGTTAGCAGGATCAATGCACACTCTGGCCATGCTGCACAGCCCAGACCCCAGCACTGCTCTCTGCTGCATTGAGCTCCGGGCGCAGGAAGCAATGGTAGCTGCAAGCTTTGTATGGCAGCAGCCAAGGCAGCCTGGACTTCAGCCTGGGCTTGGAGGAGAACAAAGCACAGCACCACTATACATTTCCTCTTCATGCCTCTCCTCTGAATGGGAGCTGAGAGCGACCTTATGCTCTGCAGATTGTTGTCCCTTGGAAACAGGATGAAAACCAGAGGATGTGCCACATAGAAGAAAGATTTTAGCCTGGCCGCAGTGGGGCAGGGATCCTGTTCCCCTTGGCAAGGGGATTCTCAGCAGCTGGAGTATAATCACTGCCTGTGTGGATGAAAGACATTGCTTTTTTTATCAACAGAGCTCAAAAATCCCCCCTAGGAATGGGCCACAGGAGAGCTTTCTGTTTACACGTCCCCACCAGGCAGCTACAAAGGCTCTGCGAGCAGCCAGAGCATGCTGGCTCATCCCTCCCCGGGCAGAGCATGGCAGCTGGGTGGGGGGATTGCCAGCCCCACAGGTCCAGCCAGGATACCAACCCTGGGTTTTGGTCCATCATTAATGATGGATACAGGGCAGCTGTGAGCATCCCCAGAAGCAGCTCCTCCTGTATGCATTCATGGCTACAGTGCAGCCCCACAGAACACAACTACAGAGCTACACAGCCACGGTGGTTACCCATCAGCTATACACAATCCAGTGTGTTCTGTTCTGTCCCCAGTCCATCTCCTCACTTTTTCCCCCTTACGCTCCTTGCAGAAGGGCTGAGGACGAGCAGAGGTGGCATTGCCATGATCCCATCCCCTGGCAGCTCTGCCCTGCATTGCTGCTAATTCATTGCTGGCAGAGATTAGGAGAGAAGCACTGTCCCCATTAAGGTTGCTGAAAGAGAGTCCATTGATTTCAGGGGAGCTGGGATTTCAGCCTGATTATCTCTATCACTCATGAAAATACTTCTAAGGAGTTTGCCTTTGGAAAAGGGCAGATTGCCTCAAATGTCAGGCGTTAGCAAAGCACTGCTGCTTCTCCAGACGGACTTCCCTCCCCAGCTTCAAATGGCACAAAAGGACCCCTGTGCTATTCTATTCAGACCAGAAGAGATCTTACACCTTTAAAGAAGAGAGAAGTTTACCCGAGAATGTACACATGAACTTCTATCTTCAATAGTTCTAATATTTTTTTCTCCAAGGAAATAAATTTTTAATTGTTCTCATTCTTCCATATCACCTTTTAATAGGATTTGCTTTTTCATTGGAAGTCCAAGATGGAACACTTCGAAGTCCTCAATTTTCAGGCCCATACAAACCTATCACTTGCGACACCAACAAACAAAGCCCAAACATGTTTAATGAAACAGTTTGGGGTTTAGAAATGAATGCTTTTGTTTTGCTCAAAAAGCCGTTCGTAGCTCCAATCCCAAAGACTTTCTTCCCACAAACCCCTTTAATCCAGCTCTAAAAACCTTCTCTTTGAGAGAGGTGTAATAGACACGTGCTTGCCTGGCTGGATTTGCCTTTCTCCTCATTAGAGCTACCAGCTCCGAGTCCTGTGCTTGGAGGGAAATGAATCTGCTCTGGCTGCTGCAGATAGCAGAGGGAGCGCACGCTTATCGCAGGTTAGCCCTCCGATAAAAGAACAAAAGTAGAGCTCAGCAAACGATATCTAGCAAACAATAACGTGCGCTTTCCCCGCTATTTTCCTTTTCCAGTTGTCAGTAAGCAAAACTTGATCGTTTTCCCTGGTGCCTTTGCCCCATTGGTGGCACAGCTGACCCAGGGTGGGGATTCTGGTGCTGGACACCGCGGCTTTCCTGGGCGCACCTCCAGCCATGGTCAGAACCCTTCCCCTTTCTGAGCTTCAAATTCATTTCTAGCAGGTGCTGACATCAGAACTGCTGCCCATGCAGTCATTTCTGCCAACAAACTCATTAGCAGAGAAATTCATTGAGTGAGCACAAAGGAAGAACGAACTCAGGCTCTGCTGGCTGCTGCTCCCCAACCAGAGGGCAGCTAAGTGCATGCACTCCTGCTGCACACCAACCCACATGCACCTCCTCAGGCTCCTTGCACTCTTCCCAATGTACTTCTTTCACTTGGGGCACATCAAAGCTCTGCCACAGAGCTGTGATTCCACAGCACTGCAGCCCAGACTAAAGAGCCTCTGGCCATAGGGATTCAATAACACTGCTCACCTAGGGACAGCCTCCAGCACAAAGCTGCACCTAAAACACACCTGCAGGTGGACATGTGCTCCCATGGAGCCTGAGGAAGAGGAGCAATGCACAGAACATGCACTGTACATGGTGCCCAGCCTGGGCAGTGCTGATACCAGCACAGCTCTGCACCACCAAACCACATGCTTCTGAAGCAACCTGACCACATTGCCAGGCAGCTCAGTGCCTCCTAGCACATGCCAACACTCTGCAAAAAGAAACATTCCCCCCTTGTACTCCCAGCCATGCTCCCCTTCCCTACCTGGGGGCTCCACTTGCTCCTGAGTCACTCAGCACCTCAGCAACACCTGCAGAACAGACAAACCCAAGAGAAGAAAGGGCCCCCAATCCCCTATTTATCTCCAGGACCACCTCTCTGTTCACACCTCACTCATCACCCACAGCTGCTCCCAGTGTCTGAGTGCTGCCTGTGCTCCCACTCGTGTGCAGGGCCCTGCTTCTTGTTCAGCCTGGCCCTGCAGCTCTTCCCTAAAAAGAAGAACTAAAGAGCATTAAAATCCAGTGGGAACACAGAGAAGAGGTTCAGGGGTCTGACTTATGAGGAGGCATAAAGGGATGTCATCTAGGCCTGTAAAAAAGTAAAGGGGCAGAGGGGAGATGTGAAGGATGTGAGAAAGCTGTGCAAATAATAGTAATAATAAAAATAATGTTTTTTATAAATTGCTCACTGAAGGGCGCAGAGGGGCCCGAGCAGACAATTAAAACACAATAATAATAAACAATAATAATTAAAATCTCATAAAGCGCATCATAGGAAAAAAAAAAAAAAAAAAAAAAAAAAAAAAAAAGCCAAATATTCTGAAGCTCATGAAATCCTGCAGAGGACATAAAATAAAGGCAAAGGGGAAAACTTATCTGAGGTTGACCAAAAATATATCACATGTAGTAATGGGTTTGTGCTAAAGAGAAAGAGAGGAGAGAGATGGCAGCCCTGGGCAGGTCAGGTGTGTGGTTCCCAGCCCAGGACCAGGAGATCTGCAGGCACTGGTGTTCCCTCCCTAGATCCACTTTAAAAACTGATTTTCAGGGAGCTGTTTGTGGCTACTGCAAATCATTTGCTTTCAGATAGTGTCTAATCTGCTAGCTTTTCACCAAGTATTGGATTGCATTCCAGCAAACAGTGGGCATCAAATCTAAACTCAGCAGGATGCCTTTAAATGATGTTGTATGGGTGCGTTCTGTCATGTTGTCCCAAACTTCAGCTGGCAGGGGGATAACACATCCTGATTAGCAGCTGAAAGACAAGTGTGAGCTCTCACTCTCTTTCTCCATGCAGTTGTATGCGGATGTGTGCTCAGATCCTCACTGTATAGACAGAAGTCGGAGATCAGGGTAGTCTAAAATGCAGCATGACTGCAGCACACACAAGCAGAATGCCTCTGACAAGTTACACCAATTATACACCCATTATTTGTCACATCTGTTCACTCATCAGCTTGCATTTCAGGCATGAGACTGCACCTAAAGATAAGACAGCAACAAGAAAGTGGGGCAGACTGATGGTGCAGAAGGGCGATGTTTGCAAGTCCTTGCCCAGCACTGCTCTGCCCACCCTGGGATGATGCACCATAAATATGCATGCAGCGTGGCAACGGGGTACCACTGCATTTTGACATGTATTATATGTTGGAATAACTCAGAGGGATTTCTGCACAGTATAATAATGAGCGCGCTCAGTAATAGCCAGCTCCAGGAGAGGAGACAAAGCTGGAGTTACTGCACCTGCAGTTTAATAGTTGGAGAATTGTGATCTTAGAAAAGCAGTTTGCCCTAACGACATGATCCGTACAGAGAAAGCCTCTCGTCTCGTTTAAGCTGGCTGTGGGGGATGTTTGCAGCCAGAAGACTTGCAGAAGGGATGCGTTTTCTGACAGCAAGAAGGTCACCCAGGCTGAGAGCAGTGCTGTGTGCCTCTGCTGCATTGAAATTTCTGCGCCCTCAATTTGCCGTCGTGATATCAGCTGAGCATTAGGGACAGGGAGGCCAAGCAAGAAAATGCTTTTCTGATGGGTTTGGGAACTGGGAGCCATGGGGATACCTGGGGCACCAAGCTGCCTCCTGCAATGGGGAAGGGACAGCTGCCCACCAGTTTGGGATTGGTCTCAGAGCAGGAGGACATTCCTTGCTTTCGGGCTTCCTTGCAGAGCTGGGGTTCTGGCAGTGTCACAGTGCTGCCCCAGCTAAGGCAGGCTGGAACCCCACTCATACCTCACTGGGTCAGAGGCTGCAATTCATTGCCTTGCAGCTCTCCCGAGGTGGCTTTGAATCAAGGGTGTCTGGCATTGGGTTTAATTACATTATGGCATGATGGGTGCACAGCTCTGTTAGGGGACATCTCACCCCAGCAGCGTCCTGCCCTTCGAAGGGAGGTGACACCGCCTGTGTCCATTGTCACTGCACAGCCCTGCATGGCAGAGGGACCCTTCCTGACCTGCACAACCATTAGCTGGTCACCTACGGTGTGAGGGCTGATTAGCCCTGACTTCCATGTGCGGTTACAAACGTTATTATCGATCATAACATTACGCATCTCCTCTAAATCCAGCTACATTTAACCCAGTGACCTCTGACGGCCGTAATTCTGCAAGCTGCTGACGTGCCAGGTGAAGACACTGAGCTGAGAGGTGCAGTTCAAAGAACAGAAGGGAGGAACGTCATTCTCAGGGACCTGGACAGGCTCAAAAAGTGGCATGAGAGAACCTGATGATGTTTAAGAAGGCCAGGTGGAAGGTGCTGCACTTGAGCTGGGGCAATCCCAACGACAAAGACAAGGAGAACTCCTTGAGCATTGGGCTTGTTCAGCTTGGAGAAGAGAAGGCTGTGGGGAGACCTCGTTATGGTCTGCCAGTATCTGAAGGGAGCTTACAAGCAGGAGGGGGAGCACCATTTTGTGATAGTGGTACGACTAGGGAGGATGGCTTTACACTTCATGAGAGCTGATGTTAAACTAAGCTAAAGTAGGTTAGCTGTGAGGAAGCAATCCTTTTGTCAGGGCGGTGAGGCGCTGGCACTGCTGCCCAGAAAGCTATGGGTGCCCCATCCCTGCAGGCACTCCAGGCCAGGTGGGATGGGGCCCTGGGCAGCCTGAGCTGGTGGAGGGCAGCCCTGCCCACGGCCGGGGGTGGCACTGGGTGGGCTTTGAGCTCCCCTCCAACCTGAGCCGTTCTGTGGTTCTGTGACAGGGAAACTTCTCCATGCTCCACGCCTGCCGGACATCAGCTGCACACTGCCCTTTGCTCCCTTTGCCTGGTGATGCAGGATTCACACTTCATCCACCTGCTCCTCCCCTCCACGAGCCCTCAGATGATGCCTTCAGTGCAGCAGTGCTCCTTGCTCGGCCAGCAGCAAGCACAGACACAGCCAAGGATGTTTCCAGATGAACCTGGCTCCCTCGCTGCTCCACAGGTAAACAAACAGATTGTTGTCGAGGGTTTTTAATTTCCTCCGCCACGGAGCTGCCGCGCACCTTTTACACAGAGACAGAGCCTTTAAAGACTTTGGGAAGCAATTCCAACATTTTCTATAGGCGCGGGGAGATAATTGAATGCTTTCAAAGGCCGCTGTATGGCAGAAGGAAAGTTCAATTTTTGCAGCACGGCGCATCCCGCATTGACCGACTTCAGCTCTTTGGCAGCGCTCCCCTTCTTTTATTCCTTCCTAGCAGCTGAATTACTCTCGCCGTTCTTCTGCGCCTTCTCTCTGATGAAGCACTTAGGGTTGAGAAGCAAAAACCAACCGAAAGTAAACCGAGACCCTTGCCATGAGATAAATAAATAAATAGGCACAAGCAGAGACTTCTGTTCCTCTGAGAGGGAGGAGAGGCGTCTGCTCCACTCGCGGCACCGATAGGCAGAAAGTCTCTGCTGAGCTATTTTTAGTCCTAACATTGCAGAACAAGACGCAGCTCCAGGCAATTTTCTTTTTTTTTCTCTCTCTCTTATTTTTTTTCTTGTTCCTCCTCTCTCTTTTCCTTTTTTTTTTTTTTTTCTTTTTTTTTTCTTCTTCCAGATTTATTCATTCAGAGACAGAACGGACGTGGTGCTGTGAGAGGAGGGGGGGTCTCAATGTGTCCTCAGTGCTCCCTTGCAGTGTGGTTAGCAGGCTTGGAGCTGGCATCCAAGCATGGAGAGGGCTCATTCCATATCACTGCACTGATCTCTGTGCCATTCTTTGCCCAGTGGTGGCCATCCCCTGTCCCGGCTATGCTGGCACAGCTCTGTCACCCCATGCCCACCGTGCTCAGAACTCCCAAACGAAGCTGTCCCTCTCTTCCTGCAACCATAGCAAAGAGTGGCGGTGTATTTTTTGCACAGTAAAATAAACATGTCCTTGTTAATGCACATCCCTTTGGAGGAAGCAGCAGGTGGAAGTGTGCGGGTGAAGGTTACCAGCAGACTGGAATTTAAAAACAGCCAATGCCAAAGCACAATCCCTCCCTCTCCATGCTCCCCGCAGCTTGCGAGGGGCAGTGAGGATGCAGCAGATTTGCAGGGGAATTCAGTTCTTATGTTCACTCCTGGCGCCAGTTCCATGCCAGCTAATTGCATCCCGCTTATCTCTGCTCCAAAGAAAAGACTGATTTAAGGCTTGCCTCTATTGGAAGTGGCATTGCTTATGCACAGCTGCACGCGCACTTCACAGCTTTGTGCTGTCCTGTGAAATATCAGACAGACTTCTGCATGGAATGAGCCTACAAAAATAAATAAATAAATAAATAATTGTATTGTATTTAAATATTCCTTAAGTCATTTTAATGTATTTAAGTCTTAATTCATCTTCTCAAAGTTCCTTTTCACTACATTAGTGTGACGTATTTGACAGAAAGATGAATGACATTATTAAGGAGTCTCTCTGGCACATTTTAGTAATAAAATCTTTCTTTCCCCTCTGCTTCTCTCTTTTTCTAGACATAAGGGCCTTTTGCTTCCTTAATCTTCCAGGGCTGTTCCTGGGTTTGCTGGGAGATGCTCAGAAGCAGCTCCAGAACTTTCCCAGTGCAGTGCTCCACTCCCATTAGGGCTGGGCAGCCCCATGCACCCACAGCATGGCACTGTGCTGAGGGCCAGGCTGAGCCTCATGCTCCCCCTAACAGCTCTGAGCAGACACCCTCTGAATTTATGCACTGCTTCCCCATTCCTTTTTGATTTATCATTTCCAGCGTGCCAGAGAAGTCACGCACATTAATCATCCTGACTTCCAAACCGTCTCCCCTAAATCATTTCTCATGCTGGGAGCCATTTGCCGAAGAGCCCCTCTCTGCTGAGCAGTGTCCCAAAGCCCCCTGCAAGGACACTGCTGTCCCCATGTGCAGCAGCGGAGGGAGAGATGAAGCTGGGGGGATGCCCAAACAGTGAGATGAAGCTGGGAGGAGAAGGGGGGCGGCGGCGGCGCCAGTCCAAACAGTGGGATGAAACTGGAGGGATGCCCACACACTGAGGCTGCTCCCACATCCCAAAACTCCCGGCTCAGAGCGGTGTGTGCCCCACCCTGTCTGAACCAAATGTGGCTTAAAAATAGAGAAATTTCTAAGAGAAACTCCAGGCTTTGTGTGTGCTTCATATGAAATATTGAAGAGATGGCTCAGAACAGAGTTGTCAGTGCTTGGGGAGATGGAGAAGAAGTGAGAGGATGGCCCTGCTAGGCTGCATGGAGGAGGATGGCACTGAGGGATGCTCTTGGGGTCACAGCTGGGTGAGGAGGAAGTGGAATCCCTTTGTTGATGTGCTCTTCTGGAGGGGAATCCCTCAGCTCCTGAGAACCCACAGGGAAGTGGGGAAGGTATGGGCAAAGGGCAGGCTGTGTTCCCTGTCCCAGATCACTGCAGGCGATTGCACTCAGCATTTATCCTCTCCCATCTCTACAGAACTCAGCCTCGAGTATCTCCCACTTAGCCCACCCCTTTTTTGACCAAAGGAGGCATTTGGGGGGAGGGGGGCTTGGAGCAGTGAAGAGCAGGTGGTGGAGGTGACAGCCCCAGTGTGCCTGAGGGGGGCCCAGCACCATGGATGTCCATGTCTCAGGGCAGCGTCTGTGCGTTCTTCTGATGCTGGGAGCAGTGAGCACAGGAGGGCAGCTTGCTCTGCAGGAGCATATTGCTTGCAACAAAGGAGAGATCTGCTGCTCTCTGGCTGTTTAGACTCTCCAAAGCTTCAGTGATCTACCTAGATTAGGCCTCAACAAGTTGAATTTCTGCTCCAGGTATTGCAGCTGCTCCTTGCTGAATAAAACATGCCATTTGCTCTGCTGTGCCCAGACGATGAGCTCCACAAATTCTCTTATTTCTTTTTCCATTTGTACACATGCTTGTGTTTTGTTGTGTTTTTGGTTTTTTTTTTCCTTTTGGCAAACCTCTGCAAAGAGGGGCATTGCCTGTTGCTCCCCTTGGGTTCCTGCACTTAAGGAAGGGTTTTGCTGCTTTAATAAGCATCCCCTTGTTTGCCCAGCAGGTGCATCAGATGGATGCCAGTGCTGCACCCACACCTGAACTCCCCATGGGGCAACAGCATGGCAGGGGCGAGGACGATCCACTGCCCCCTTTGCACACTCAGATTGCTGCTTGAAGTGACTGCACAGCAAAGCAAGGCCAGGCCCAGGGGCTGAATTTCTGCCTCGATTTATGCTTGAGCTGAGGTGAGGAAAACAACTCGACTGAGACATTTGTATGGCGCCAGCCACAGACAGCATTTAAAACGCTATTCATTTCCATGGCTGTTGTTCCCATTTAGAAATTATCTCCCTGATAGCTGGAGGAATTTTCTGCCTGTTACATTTGGTCCAAGCTGTCCACTCGGAGTCTCTCCAGTTGCTATTTTCATTTACTTACAGAGAACACAGGCGGAATGGATTGTTCCTGCTTTGCACTGAAGTTTTTAAGTAATAGGGGGAAAAAAATGACACTCGAGTAATTAAGAGATCAGACATTGAGCATTCTGCATTGCATAGGTAGTTTTGCATGAGTTCACACCAGCTACCTGTGGTTCCTCATACCAATTTAGTAGTTCCTGGGTTCTTTTCATACTTACTCTTGCATTTGCTCAGCAATTAATTAATAACCATGCCCACTGTGGAGTGGTGTGAGCAGGATCCCCCACAGCCCAGCACTGCAGCTGGAAAGGGCTCCATGCAAGCTGTTTTTTCATTTTCAGCTGTTTTTGCATGCATGCACACCCCTGGGCTAACATCATCCCTGTCCTCCTAGCTTGCCAACCAGCTCTGAGCCCCCTCTGCAGCAGTACAGCAAGTGAGAGTCTTTTTATAAACATTTAGAGATCTAAGTTTGGCATCTGCTCCCATAATGATATAGCAGATCATTACAATTTGTGACATTCCACTATAAACAGAAAGCTGTAAAACCCTGTAATTTAGGGAGCTGGATCAGGTACTCATGTGCTTTGCATAATCCAGAAGGATAGTGGGTTTCGGGCTGGGTTTTCCTTTGCCTTCTTTTTTTTTGTTTTTTGTTTTTTGTTTTTTGTTTTGCTTGCTTGCTTGCTTTTTCTTCCCTCTGGTTGACATGGTTACAGCATCCCGAGGATGGGGTAATAGGACACGACACATGCATTTGGGCAGACTCAAAAATCTACTGGAAAACTGAAAGCACACTGCTTAGACACAGTCCAGCTGCTTTATCTTCCCCTATTCCTCTTCCTCTCTTTTTTCCAAAGAGGCACTTGCATGACAGCATCCTTTTCCTTCCCGAAGCTCGTCATCCACCACTGCTCTTTCCTACCCAAGCCCTTCCTTCCCCGCCTGCACCATCAGAGCCGCTGCTGCTCTGACCCAGTGCTGCAGCAGAGCAGACCCAGGCATCGGGTGGGGAAACAACCTGTGGCAGGAGCAAGTGCTGACACAAAATAGATAGATGGAGGCAAAAATTGTTCCTAAATTGAATGTTTTTCACAGTTCTTCCAAGCGGTGTCTGCAGTACTTTAAGATTATTCTCTCCCGGGGGGCCTCATAAAAGCTGTAAATACTCGGAATAGCTTTCAAGGCTGGCCTTACGACAGTGCCGTTCTCAGGAAAATATATGCTAATGTGCATCACCATCATTATCTGGGAGACCTCGGAGCCGCCGCTTTTGTGTCGACGAAGAAAAGATTTCTGATTGCCGGTGTTTTGCTAAAAGTTAAATACACGCAGCCTTCGAAGCGCACGGGGAGAATTCTTAAGCAGAAATCTCCCGATGGCAGCTCCTGTGTGCCACAGCCCAGTTCCGGGATTTATTGCAAAGCTGTGGGTCACATTTTCTCTGCTCCTGGCACAGCAGCCCAGGGACATTGTGGGCGCAGGTGGGTTTCAGAGGTCCTGGTTGCAATCGATCTTCATTGAAGCTTTCTGCTTTTGTATAGGGAGCTTGGGCAGCATTCCTCAGAAATCATAGAATCAGAGGATGGTTTGAGCTGGATGGGACTCTTGGTGTGCCGCTCCCTGCAGTGCACAGGGGCACCCACAGCTCCAGCAGTGCTCAGAGTCCCGTCCAGCCTGACCTTGGCTGCCTCCATCACCTCTCTGGGCAACCTGTGCCAGTGGTTGTGGAGAGCAGGTTGTGCAGCATGTGCACACGTGGACTTCCTCACTCCATCTCCTGGAGAGTTCTGTACCTTGTCATCGGCACTGACATGCAACAGAATGGAAACAAGGCTATTTAAAGGCTCCCATACAGTATGGTGCTTCAAGAAAACCACACTTAAGTGTAAATGTCAACGGGACTGTGTCTGTAATGCTGAGCTACTTTACTTAATTGAGGCTAAAGGCACTGAAAGGGAAACAAAACTCAGGGAGCCGTGCAAATGGAAGCAGCAAAGCACCAGCAGATTTACCGTGCCTGCTCCACTACGGATCATTGCAGGCAGCCTGGTGCAGGGATGTCACCCGTGTGTCATCCTTTAATCAGTCTTTAATTCAGGATGCTGAAGCTGAGGCAGTGCTTGCGCTTTGCTTCAGCTGCCAGTGAGGCCGCAGTGTGTGCAGGGCTGTGCTGGGGCCATGGGGCAGAGGGCAACTCACCATTGCCAAAGGGCTCTGGGCAGGCTGTGGTCCCCATCCAGCACCCACATGGGTGCTGCTGGGCCCAGAGTGCTGCTGTGCTTCCTGAGGGTGAGAGAAGAGGATGGGCACAGGAAGGCACCGGGAGCCCCAGCTGGAACCGTCCGTCCTTCTCAGATGGGTTTGCAGCTCCCCTTGGTGGAGGCAGGCGGGGGGACAAGGGAGAGCCGGAGCGACGGTGGGGTCCTGGGGAAAGTCCTTGCTGTCCTCAAACGCTTCCCCAGAAGTACTTTTGGCAGCTCACAAGCTTCCAGGTTTAAGGATTACCGGTATCAATCTCGAGTGTGGGACGTTGTTTACGGCTGCCTCAGTACAGCAGCTCTGCAGTAATCTCATTCTTTGATCCCAAGGGGGAAGTCGAGGAGCTGGGCTCATGCAGAGCAGCGTCCCCAGGAGCTGTCGAGGTGGAACCTCTCCAGCATCAATGCCGGAGGGACCTGCCCTCACCAGGCACCCATCAGCACCAAATAGATCCTTAAAGTCTTCTCTCTCCATCTTCCAAAATGTCCTTTGCCTTCAAACTGTGTTTATCATGCATGATTGATATTTGACATTACGATGTACGGAGAACATGCGCAGCATCGCTCTGCTGGGACGCAGCACTGCTCCACAAACACATCCATCAGAGCTGCGTGCCACCCAGCACAGGGACAACAGAGGGGCAGTCCTGGGGGGAGAATAACGGCTCCAACCCCACGAGGGACCTCGCACACATCTGCGGGCTTCACGAGCAGAGAGGTGCGGAGTTCAGCGCTGCTTTTAAGATGGAGCCGTGGCAGCAAGCCTTGCTGAGCACAGTGGGATCGCTGCAATCAGACAGGCTGAAGGATGCTGTCTGCAGTCCTCTGCCCCGTGGGCTGCGAGTGCCCTTGAAAGATGGCTGAGAAATCCTTGAAGAAAGCGAGGGAGCCAGGGCTCCGGTGGGTTTGGCTTTCATTGCTGTGACCGAGGGGAGGAAGGGAAGCTGCACGGCGAGCGGCAACGCTGCCGGCTCCAGCAACGCCGAAGTCTTTAGCAGATGGAGATAACAGGGGAAGTATTGATCCCAATTTCCCTTTGCTGTCATTTGAGAGGCGGCTGGTGGAGGATCGCATTATCTTCCTGATACGTGCCAGTGCGCGTGTACATCAAGGAGAGATGGCATGTGATTCATTAAGCAATTACACTTGTGCTGAACTACAAGTACAATGAACTCAGCTAAATAGTTGGAGGGCCTTATTCTCCTCCCCAAATAAGATCCTTCGCATTCTGACAGAGTAAAAGTCTCCCATTAAGGCTCAGCTTCCCATTGCTGCTTGTGGATAATGCCCCAGGCATGAAGACAACACAGTTGCCCTGGCTGAAGATGCCCTGTGTTAGGGCAGGGCTGGATGCAGTCCCAGCAGGGTTGAGCTCAGCTCTGCAGAGACCTCAGGAGCTGGCCAGAATTAACAGGTCCTCATTGATTTTTGTTTAACTTCTCATTTATTACAGTGCTCTGGATAGAGATTAACTTTCGCCGCTTAGTATTTATTATTGTTTCAGCTGCTTTCAAATGGAAACTGAAAGCACTTTGATGAATGAATCAAGAGCTTTGCCCAGGTTCACTGTACCTGCTGTGAAAGTGCAATGGATGTTCATCCTCAGTTAGCAATGAGGGAACACAGAGTGTGGATGCTCGTGAGCTTGGCTGGGGCACAGAAATCCCTGCAGAGCCCTTGCAGCTGCCCCAGGGGCCTGACTCGATGCTGCCCTCCCTGCACACCAGCCCAGAAGCAGCTCCCACTGCTGCAGCACCTTCGCCTGCATTCCCAAAGGCATCAGCTGAGAGGAGGGCATGCAATCCAAGAAGCAGTTGGCAATCCCAAAGGCGTTCCTTGAACCAGCACACAAAGCAAGTGGTAGTCAAACAGAGCTGGTACTCCTTGCTGCCAGTTCGTGCTCCCAAAGCAAACCATTAATATGCATTTCTCTGACGAGCTGTAAGTCACTTGTGGTGAAGGGCTGCATCTAATTGATTTGAGATGCATCAGCCGAGCCTCACGACCAGCTCTGCTAGGCCTGTGTGTAATAAGTGCAACACACTGGAAAGAGGGGAATTACTCTTGACACTGGGATTATATCTCTGCCAAAGGCATCAATATTCTATTAAAGATATGTGATAACATAACACTAATTACCAATTGAGGGGCCATTAAAGGCAGCCTACAAACAGTGGTTCGATCTCACCTTTCAGATTAAAAACACCGCAATGATTTCCTGTTCCTTGTACTTTATTTCTGTTTTTTTCTTCCCATGCATAATTCAGGAATGCAAATTACCAGCAGATACCTCGAAGAGTTCTGTCTTCACCTGCCATCCAGGGGCAATGGCTTCACAAGCCTGGACTGAGCCAGGAAGGAGATATGTCATGTCTACAAGCCAAAAACAGGACAGAGAAAAGTTTTCTTCCAGTTGGGTTTGGCTGCCTGCCTGGGGGCAACGTAACGAATGGCCATGACTTAGCAATAGAGGAAAGCACAAATCGTGCAGGATGAACTGGCACCAGGCAGGCCTTGCAAAGCCTTCAAGCAGACCATGTAGGGGTCCAGCACAGCATCCACAGATGCCAAGCTCTTCAAAGGCCTCGGATCTTACACATGTTCTTCTGGTTGTAAAGGTTTTTTTTTACCCCTAAGCCTAGCACAGTGATCACAAAGCTAAGGAAACCAAAGTCCAAAAAAGCCTCATCTTGTGGGGGCAAAACTGATTCTCTCATCAAGTGATTCAGTGGTTGACAGCCCTGTCTGTGGCAGACGGGTGGAACTGGAGGTCCTTCCCAACCCAAGCCATTCTGTGGTTCTGTGATTCTAAGCCTTGGTGCCCTACACAGCAAGACACTGTGCAAGATTAGAGCCTAAAAGACACAACTGGACTCCTCAGATGTCTCTGTGAGCACCGGTGTGTGTCAGTGGGCAAAGCCCAGCCTGGAATTTAGTTATTGGCAAGAATAGTATGAAAATTATTGTTAAAGAGGGAGTAACTTCCCTGTAGAGAAACAGAGGAATTAGAAACTGTCTCGTACTCCCAGCTGGTGTTAACAGCATAATTTAGCTCCGAGCAATCCTTCTGGAGGCCAGCATTGAAGAACATAACATTGAGGAGCACACATTAAATAAATGTCCAATAAAGGACTAAGTGCATCCCTGCGGGAGGCCGAGGAAGGTCGTGCTGGAGCCAGCAATGAGGAGCTGCACTTCTTCCTGCAGCCTCACTGCTTTCCTGCGTGCAGCAGCCACTGCAAGCCGTGCATTATTTTAATGAGACACAATAATATTCTATCAGTTCTACAAGCTATAGATTGAAGCTGCAGAGAGAAATAGTCTGAACCTCCGTATGATCAATCTTGTCAAAACACGTTCATTTAATCCCTTACAAATGAAAGGAAGATGTGTTTAAAATGTCATCCTTGGGGTCTGGCAGCCGGGCCCCTATAAATCAGCCAACCTGGGTAAACTGTGTTATTTAGGAGCTATTTGACAGCACGCAGGCTGAAAACATTCTTTAAGCCACGCACACGAGGTTTACGTTATCCCAGGCATTAAAGCGATGAGGATTTCTTTGTTTTACCTTCCTGTGAGTGAGTGCCCCCTGCGCAGTGGTTGCACTCTGAGGTGCACATGGAGAAGATGGATGGGTGGAGGTTAAGCAGGGACAGACACAACTCCCGGCAAAGCAAACTCACTGCCAAACCCGGGGACTAATAAGCTGACGGAGCTGACAAGGAGGGACAACCGCGTGCGAAATATCAGGCAATAACTTACTCTGCTGGGGGAATTCAGCCCTTATTCCGACACGGATGCTTCTGCAACCATGCAGCTGAGCATGCAGCCCCCAAAGCTGCAGCAGCCCCGGCTGCCTGCACAGGAGTAACATCTGGGGACACGCAGGTGCCCATATTTACCACAGGTTCGTTTCTCTCCATCAGCATCTAATTGAAAATGCTCAGGAATAACCTGCCAAATTCTTTGTGACATCTTCAGAAAGGACCAACTTTGCACCCAGCAGTGGAGCAGGTGGGAAATGGAGCTGTTTGCTTTGCTTGGGCATCAGGCATCGATTATTTGGTTTTCTTTCATTCTTTCTGTATCACTGAGTGAGATACTTCACCTCCTGAATCATGCTCAGCTTAACCATCATGTCGGCTTAACCATCTTCATCCTTGCCAGAGGTAGGTCAGAAGGCAGCACCTGATACCCAAGGACACTGAGGGAGCATCCTGCAACCATCCAAACTCTGTAGGACTTCCTTCTGGGGAGCAACACTGCATTTTTGGATGAACACCCACATGCCCATTTAACAGAAAGGATGTTTGACAGATATGACAATGGACAGGGATTGGTTGGGTTCTTTATTGGTTCTGAAGGTGCTTATATTTAAAACAATTTGTTAGGCTCTCTGTGATTTACTGCCGAGCTGGAAAATGGGGCTGAGTATTGATTCTTTGCCTTTTCTATTGCAAATGGGTGTAATGTTTTATAGTATGTCAGAATAATAGCAGTGGGCACTTTATCAATGTCAAATGTTAAAAATGATCAGCTATTGTGATATAGGAGATTAAATATGAAAGCTTGATGGGTATATAAAAGCAAAATGGCAATAATAAAGGGATTTTTATGTTCAACTCGTTGCTCTCCTGAATCTACCTGGGGAGCTATTAGAGCCAATTGTGCTGATCAGTGACATATCACGATGGGTTAAAGGACTGGAAAGCGCTGGGTTTCATTCCCTGGGGGGTGCTGATGTGTTGTGCAGCTGATCCGGGGGCTGGAGGCCAGCATTGCCCTTCCCCACCAGAACACTGCTGGCTCCCAGCTCTTCTCGCCATGCAGCAGCACAGCTGGGCAGCCGGAGGGCACGCAGCCCCAACCACACAGCAGGAACCCACACACTTCTGCTCATTCCCACACTCCTGTGACCCAGACAAGCCAGCTAATTGCAGTCAGTGAATGCACCCATCCAAAGGGCAAAGTTGCGATAGGGAACGCAGCGCACCCCGCCAGGACAGAGTGAGGTTTTAGTCAGATTTGCACAGCTCCCACTCAAAGTGGTGGTGAAAATGCAATCTACAGCCAATTGTCTCCTTTAATTGACAAACTGAATATCCTTCTGTGTGGATATCACCAGGCTAGCTGGGCCTTACATCTTTAATAACTGAAGCAGTAGAGCTTGTCAAACATCTCTTCGCTGCACCAAAGGGCTGAGCTTCTGAAAGCAGCATCTCAAAGCCATGTAGATGTGGGGAACAGCAGCAGCAGAAAGGCTCCCACTGCTGCTTCAAGAGCAGAGGAGAGCTTCCAGCAGCACAAGTCTGGGGTGGGAATGTGGAGAGGAGCCCAAACCCAGTGAGCTCTGCAGCATCACCTGCATGCTGGCAGCTCTCAACCCAGCTGAATTACGCCGTGCTGGAATTGCTCAAGGAAGGACTGCTTCCACCAGTCATTATTAAAAGTTGCACAATTACTTTGGTACAGAGGAAATGTGTTTTAAAAAGCAAAGAAATAATAACAATGATGATTTAAAAAAAAAAAACCAAAAAAAACAATCAAATAATTCTGGAAGCCCAGACTCCAATTAATTTTTTTTTTCAAGTTGTTGTAAGCAAGAGGAAAAAATGCACAGGCAGGACAAATGTTCTCCTAATTACCCAAACACTTTATTAAGCAGCGCTAATTAAAGCATTTCTTGGAGTCTGACAAATGTCTGGAATTGCTCAATTTAGAAGTTAGTTTTGACTCCAGTAATGTATGCCACATTAGAAAGTTATGGGGGGAAAAGTATCTTTCAACTCATGTTTTTTTATTAGAGCTGACAGCAATAATTAGTTATTTGCTACTAATGGGGCAGCCCCTGGAGGGGAATTTGTGAGATGGATGGACTGGGCTCATTCCAGCAGTAATTGCTCTGAGCCTCGGTCAGAAGCAGTGAACAGATTGTCCCAAGCACTGCGCCTCCACTTCACAGCCACCCTTTGGTTCCCTTACAAGGAAAAGCAAGCGAGATGACCTGCTCTGTATCTTAGGAGAAATAATTCCTTCAACCAGCCGAGGAAGCACTGCAGCACTGATCACAGCAGCAGCAACAGGCCCTGCTCCAGCAGACAGAAGTCACGCACCGGCACGCAGTTGCTAAAACCAAAGTTCAGCAGTAATGGGAGCAACGTGGCGTCTCAGCAAATGAAGCTGAAACTCTGTGATTGCGGCCGCAGATTTCCTCGGAGCCATTGTTTTGCTGGAAGTCGGTATTTTGTGCAGCTCGGTCCTAGCAGGCAGCCAGTGCCCAATTAGGGACAAGCTCCTCACTCCGAGTAGAAGTAATCCACATTACAAACGCCATTTGTTTTGTCCCAGAGAATAATTGATCATCTTTTTAAAGGGGCAGTGTAAAAACGTTAGGCCTGAAATTAAAGCTTCGCCCAGCAAAGGGAAACCTGGATTCGGCATTCAGCATTTATGATGGATTTTAACACCATTGCATCTTGCAAACCGCCGGAGCCAACGGATTGCACAAGAGCCTCAGCTCTTGTTAAAAGCAGATTTCTGGTTTTCTCAGATACAGAAAAAGCCCTGAATGCAGGAAACTAATGAGCTGCGTGGATTCAGAAATCAGAACGCAAAGAAAGAGGATCCAGATTTTCTTTTCATCTCATTTTTTTTTGAGCTTGACACATAATTTTGGATGGTTGGGTTGTCAATACCTTTTGTTTCTCATCTTTCCTATAAACTGCAAATGATCCAATTATAGAGTAAAAGGAAGAGAAAGGGAGGAAAGCAGGAGAAATAGAATAATCTACGGGGGAAAGAAAGTAGCTGAGATGAAAAGCTAATGAAATGACAAATGTAACACCACTCAGACGAATTAAAGGGGATTTAGTGTCAGACAGAGCAGGGAAAGCAAACGAGTGAGATCAACCCAAGGGCTCAGTTCTCATCCTGTGGCTCCAGGATCTCTACTTGATCCACTCTTCTTCCCTCACTCCAGCTCCCATTCATGCTGGAATGAAAGAGTAACAGAGGAGAGCTATTCTGAGCCCTGGCTGAAACACATCACAGCCACTTTGTGTTACAAGGCTTGTGTTTCTTTTGCGTTGAACAGATTTGCCATGTTGTAAAACAAACCTGAATTCAACCAGAGAGGATCTCTGGAGCTTAATGTTGAGAAGCTCCATTTTTCTTCTCTTTCTTTTTTGAAAGAGATGGAAAGGAAATGTGCCACAGGCTGAGAAAGGCACTTAAATCGCACTCGCACAAGAGGTTAACGGGGAAGCCTTGACAGGTATGCTAATGCTCTGCTATTTAGTCTGTAGGAACTGACATTAAAAGGCCTTGGTTAAAGACATGGCTCAGTGTTTGAGCAATTTAATGAGGTGTTTCACATATCCCGACCTTGTAGGAACTATCACAGCTTTCCAAATGTTTCTGGTTGTGTTGGCCACTTGGCCTGACATCCGGGTGCGCTGCTAACCCAGGAGCTTGGGAGCCAAGGAACCGTGCCTGCACCTCCCCATGCATGGGCAGCGTGGGTAGCACAGGCATTGTGAGCACTATAAGTGCTGTGGGCACTCGCAGTAACCTAACCTCAGCCTAACCCTAACCTAAACAGAACCAAAAAAACAACACAATGAAATGAAATGCAATGCAACACAACGCGCTGCAATGGAATGCAACGCAGCCTTAGCACCAACCCAAAAGCAAAACAATGGAATGCAATGCTTTCAGGGGTACCATGGGCACCATAAGCACCGAGAGCATTGCAGGAACCATGGATACTCTGGATATCGTGGGTATCATGGGCACTGAGGGCACTGTGGATGCTGTGGGCATGGTGGTACTGCATCAGTGCAGCCTCACTAAGGCAAGCAACACCACAAAACCTCTCAGCATATGCCTGAGCTGCCAGCAGACACCATTACCCAAAACCACAGGAGAACGTGTGAGCCACGTCAAGCACGAACGTCTCAATTTTGACCTTTAAATTTCTGAAGTCTCTTTTAGTGCTCCTTCCTAAGGATGGAAGGCTGATTTGACTTCGGAAATGGAAAGTTTTGATCAAGAAGTTAAAACCTGACGGCGGGACTACGTAAAACCAAGCACGATCCGTGCATGATGCATCGCAGCAGGCCTGGCTCCTGCAGCGGTGGCAGCATGAAGGTTTGGCTTCCAGTGGCAATGCCACATCCATGCCACGTCCATCCCACCCCCATCCGCCTATAGGAGGGGCTCTGCTGACGTACAATCCCAAATTTCTCCTCTTGCCTTCTTTGCTCCCATTCCTTTAGAAACGAATTAGCACAGCACATTTAAACAACAGGCTCTTGGGACTCACACAGCGTTGGATAAATAGACATCCGAGTGACTTCGCATTTAATATTTTAACGTCCTGGGGAACAGCACAGCAGGCAGCGCTTTGCCCAGCCCCAGCACAGCGAGTTATTTACAGGTCGTGGTGCGCTCAGGCAGGGGAGCTCCAGGGCCTGCATTTCTCTTTCTCTCCATAGGAGCTGCTGTGTGATGCACATAGGAGGCATAGGCAGGGATGCAGACCATAGGAGGCTGCAGCAGCCAGGGCACAAACTCCTGATGCCACAGAGCACAAAGGGCATCTGTAGGCTATCTCACAGGCTCAGAGATCCGTGGCCATTAATTCCAACACAGTTTGGCCTGCAGGCCAAGTGTTGAGAGCAAGCGTGGGGTCAGCCTGAGGAACCCACCTTCAAACCCCTCTCCTTTCCTTCCGATCCCACTGGGCTCCCATTGCCGCCCCAAGGATGTGGACTTTCTCCCCGCACCCCGCCAATGTTGGGAAGTTAAACCTGGCAGCAGAAAAGCCACGTCATCTTAAAGCTTTGAAAGGAAATACTGAAAAGAGCAAAAAGGGGTTTTGAACTTTTTTTTTTTTTCCCCTTAAACTCAGAGAAAAAAAAAAAAAAAAAAAAAAAAAAAAAAGCTTTTAAAATAAATAGCTGGCAATGTCTCTTGTTTGAGTAATTCTTTGCCAGCCATAAATGTGTCACTCTAAAGTGCTTTATTTAGAAATAAAAAAAAATGTTTTTCTTTCTGGAGCGCTCTGCATTACATCAAGTTAAAGGCTGGAAGCAGAATGCTCTGCTCCGCATACCCCTCCCTGCTTCATACATACATATATTCCCCCATAATCTGATCCACGTTATGAAAATATTTTTTAAAAAAATAAAGAGAAAAAAAATAGAGAGACATCTGGCTCTCCCACACATCTGACATTTCCCTTTATGCCTGGTTTAACTTTTTTATGACTGCCTGGGTTCGCTTCATCAGAGAATTTCTCCCTTCGAATGAGTACCCTGTTTTATGTAAGAAGTTTTCCTTCAGACAAACCCGGTAATTTTTCATGTTAAAGCACGGACACTTTGTGCACTTCGGAAGTTTAAGAATCCTGCTGATGTGGGACATAAAATCTGAATTTATTCACACTGAAGTCCCTGTGTCTAACTGACCCTTTCATGAGGGAAAAAAGGGAGAGATGGGGGGGAGGTACAAGCTTTGTTTAGGTTCTGGGTCTGAACACTGAGACCTCTGCAATGAAAACAGGCTGAGGGAGTTGGGCTTGTTCAGTTTGGAGGAGACCTCGTTGCAGCCCACCAGTAGTTGAAGGGAGCTTACAAGCAGGGGGAGTGACTATGTACAGAGTCTGATAGTGACAGGACAAGGGGGAATGGCTTTAAGCAACCAGAAGGGAGACGTTAGATGTGAGGGCAGTGAGGATCTGGCACTGCTGCCCAGAGAGCTGTTGGTGCCCCATCCCTGCAGGCACTCAGGGCCAGGTGGGATGGGGCCCTGGGCAGCCTGAGCTGGTGGGGGGCAGCCCTGCCCATGGCCAGCAGTGGCACTGGGTGGGTTTTGAGCTCCCCTCCTCCTGAGTCTTTCTATGACTTTGGTCCCTTGGGAGCAAGGAGCCCTGGTGTCACCCAGCGCTGCAGCACAGGGTTACCCCTTTGGGCACCATTTAATTGGGAGCAAAGGAGTATCAATACCCCACAGCCCACCCCCAGCACCCACCTCATCATCCCATGCATCACTGACAGCAGCACAGGATCACGTCATGCATGAAAGCAGGACACATCCTATTGTTCAGCAACAAGGAGGGGGAAAAAAATAAAAGATCAAAAAAAAAAAAAAAAAAAAAAAGCCAAAGACTTAAAAGACCAAAATCATTTCTGGAATAGAATAGGGGGAAAAAAAAAAAATAAAAACCCTAACATGCCTTATCACAGCGGAGAGCAAGCGCTGTGCAAATGTGTGGGCCTGTGAGTGGCGTGCAGGTTGTTTTGAATAGACGTGTGACATTGTCAGGGAACCTTCCATTGTGCCTCTGAAAGGCACTCGCAACATTGCATGAAAATCAGTCATTTGTGTCACCCTGAGACTGGGAAAAGATGCTGGAGAAGGGTAGGTTTTTTTTTTTTCTTTCAATATATTATTTTTTTTTTTTTTTAAGGCAATGTCTCCAGAATAAGACCTTCAAAGCCAGATAAAGCTTATTGCTGAAAGGCATTGAGAAAAGGCAAGAAAGCAAGACTTTGGGAATGTGCAACAGCCTCAGCTCTTCAGATACACTGATACAGCCCTCACTGCCCACCCTCACCGCACACAGCACAGCTGTGGGTACCCCCAGCCCCACCATGAGCACCAGCACCCACAGAGACCCCGCTCCTTTGCATGTCCCTTTCCCAGACTGTCACACAGCAGCACTTTCCAGCCCTGCCCCACAGTGATACAGAAGAGAAAACCTCTGTCCCCACTGCTAAATCTGCACGTTGTTCGTGGGAGCAGCAGCTGGGGAATTTTGGTTTGTTTCTTTTTAACAAATGCAGTTTCATTTTCAGCCCGAGTTTTGTTTCTGGGAACAAAAGAAACGTTCTGCCAGCTCTAATTAGCTGCCCCAGCCACTCACAGCAAGGGACTCTGATTGAGTCTTCTCTTAAATCCTTCTCACCTTCTCCAGGTGGGCACCCCATATTGCCACCCTGATTCCATGTCCTTGGGGAGGACGCCCAGGGTGTGGGGACAGCTGTACTCCTGCACACAGCAGGCTGGGGGACATTGAGTGTGCCCCCACATCCCTCCCTGTGCCCCCACACATCCCACCTAGCAGCTCTAGGGTGAACCTGTGGGCACCCCAGTAGCAATGGAACACCACCACGTCCCCAGGGTGCCACCATGCTGCCCTGTGTCCCTGCAGGCTGGGCTCAGGTTGGGACAGAAGAGGGTTTGGGTGCTCAGCATGCTCAGCCCCAGCTTTCAGCCTGCATCCAAACACCTAATTAAATCAGAGCACTAACAGCTCAACACAAATAGCTGCAGAAGCCAGAGGGAAGGCAGGAGAAGGGCAGAGAGGGAAGGAGGAGGAGGGCGAAACAGAAAAAAAATAAATTAATTAATTAAACAAATAAACAGGGAGAGAAATAACAGAGGGAAAATAAAATAAAACAACCTGCAGCCCTGGCCACCCGAGCACTCATTAACAGCAGGAGAGAAAGGAAGAGAAGTGTCTCATTGTCTGGGGCTGTCATCCTTCATCCTGACGAGCACTTAGGGAGTCACGACCCCTTTCAGCATCTCCACACAGACCATCAGCCCCGCACATCGGTCACCACCACGTCCCTGCATCGTTACAGGGATACGGGGGTGGGTACTGCACCACCGCTGAGCAGGGACACAGCAAAGCCTCACACCACCAGGTTGGCACCGGCGCACTGCAAAGCCTTTCTCCCCCACAGTGCCTGCAGCTCGGCGTGCTCTGGGAGGCCTCGCTGTCAACAGGCACAAAGCAATTATTAGAACTTCGGTTAAGGCAAAAAAATAATAATAAAAAAATAAAAAAAAATAATAATAAAAAAAAAAAAGCATCATCTGCTTGGATTGGATCCAGGAGAACTGGCATTAGCGGAGAGGCCGACAGATGGGGAGACGGACAGGGCAGAGGCAAAGAATGAGCAGCAGAGCTGGAGAATCTGCAAAGTTGTGGTTTCAGCGCTCTGCAGACAGAAGATTTCAGCTGAGGCTGCTCCCCGGCATCACAGCTTGTTACCTTTCTGCCTGAGCTCCCTTTGTGCTTTATTATAATTTTAAAGCATGGTTAGCACTGGTGAGAGATCCTGAATTGACAGCCCCGGAGTGATGCCTCCAGCGCGCTGCCCTCCCACTCGGGTTGCTGTTGTTATTTGTGTACTCGCCGCTCTGACAACGGGCTGATCACTGCGCGGATAATAGAAGCAACCCCTGGCTCTGCAGGTTCAGCTCCGAGGGGGAGAGGGACATCAGAATTCACCATCAGCTCCAGCCGCCGGGAAATAAAGGAGCAGGGCGCATTTATGGCGACGCATTTTGGGGACACGAAGCGAACGTTTGGAGGATTTGCTTTGTAATCACTTCGTGTCAGCAGCACTAAAGTGTTTGGCCAAGGAGGGGATGCTCCCCGTGCTTGAGGTGTCTGCATCACACTGCACAGCAGTGCTGGAGTCCACCTCCTTCCTCCTTGATAGACTCCTCTGCTCAACCTGTTGTGATTTAAATTAAAGACAGCTGGCCTCATGCTGAAACCTGTGTCACAAGGCTTTTAGCAGCAGCTTGCCTATCAGTTTACACTCCCTCCTCCAGTTATCCCAGGATGCTATAGCTCTCTTAGGTGGGGTTTATCATGACACAGAACAAGCACTGTCAGCACTCGCTCTCAATGAAGCGACAGCTCCAAACACACCAAACGCCTCTGGATTTTCTCTGCAAACATTTCTTGTTGCTGGGAACTCTTGTTCTGCCGGACTGTTTGCTCCTCGTCAACACGGAGGAAATTTGGCTGGGTGCTTCAGAACCTCTAGAGCAAACACTCTGCAGTTAGTTAAGCAAAAAAGCAAACATCTGTTAGTGAAATGTAGAGGAAATGGGGATGCTGCTTTCTCCTTTGCCTTACACGGATCGGAACAGCAGGGGGCTGGCAAGGGCAGAGCCCCCAGGGCCACGCTAAGGCAAAAAGGGGACGCTGATATCAGCCCCGCACAGAGCCCCAGTTCCTGCTTAAAGCCCTCCCTTTCTGGAGCAGGTTCTGCCCGCCCCGCTGTGCCCCCAGCTCTTTCCATTTTCTCCTTTGCTGTGCCTAATAGCTGTTCTCATCTCCAGAGCCCCTGTAAGCCTTCTCTCCTCCTCCCTCTCTGCAGCCTCCAAGATGTGATGCTGTGCTCACCATCAGCTTCCGTTGTTCTACTTAAAAACTCACTTCCTGCCTCCACCCCCATGCCTGGAAGAGAGGAACTCTCCCAGTGCCCCCATGGCACAACCCAGAGGGTCCATCCCTCCTCCAGGCACCGCTGCTCCCATCCAAGGCTCAGGGTGCTGCTGTAAGCTCACCCGAGGATCTTCCCCCTTGCTCTGGGAGAGCTGCTGCTGCTGGTTGGGCTCCCAATACTTAATTATTGGACACTGTGGAAATTGACTCCATGTTCCATTTTTTTTCTGGTTCCATGAAGGACACTCCAGCTCCACCAGAAGTTCGATTTATTCTTTGCAGTGCATTCATTAAATCCCAGTATCTTACTGCATTATTTAATGGAATTGATGATGTAATTAAGCTACAAGCAGACATTAACAACCAGAAGCATCGGGGAGGTTTAGGACCCTTTACTGCCCTGTTCACAGTGTTATACAGCTCCTAATTTCAGGCCAATTACAGCAGCAGGATGGGGAAAGCCACGCACTGCCCACATACTGAACACCAACATGAGCTCCATACAGGTTGTGCTGTGAGGCTGCCTGAGCCCACACCACGCACCCAGGAACACTTGCAGGACAGCAGTGATGCTTTCTACCCTTTGCCAAACTCCACATACAAATTCCATGAGATACACTTCTGCTTGCTGAACACAAAACCCCCCATGCTGGGTTCACACCAAGATTCAAGTGCTGCACACTCTGCACACCTCCAGTAAGATGCAGAGCCTTCCATTTCAGGTTTCATTGTATGGGAATAACTCACTCTTCTCCTTATTAAGGGAGAAGGAAGAGAATTTGGGGCCTGTTTGTAAATGACTCCATGATTCACAGTGGCAAGGCCCAGAATTTTTATCCTTAAAAGCGCATCAAAGCCAAAGCCAAAGCCAAAACACCTCCAAAACACACATGACCTGATTTCACCAGCACAGAGGAAAGTTATTCCAGGACAGTGTGGAGGCTTCAGATAGCAGATCTCCCTGCCCAGGCACTCCTTCCCCTGCAGAAATCCTCTTTTTCTCCAATTGCAATCAGGTCTGCTTTGGACCCTCTGTTTCTTAGCAGCAAGAAGGACGTATGAAATAACCCCCATAATCTGGGGCTGAAAAAATACCAACACAGAGCCCCTGGCACCACTGCTTTCCCAGCAGATACAATGCAGAACCCAGGCAGGTAAACACTTGCTGCTGATACTTGCTCACCATTGGAAGACATTGCAAGAAGAAATCCTCACTTCTGGTTCCTGATAGGGAGGAGATGATGCTGAGCAACATCTGGGTGCTGTAGGGGCAGGAGGAAGGCTGCAGCTTTTCCCTCCTGCCTTGTTCCTGGAGCAGCAGCTTGCTTTTGGTGCCATAAGCATAGAGCTGGTGCTAAACCTCCCCAGGGCTTTGTGGGACAGAGGTGAAGCTTTAATAATCACTGCGATTGCATTAGGAGATTGCTTCCTGGTGCCTTATCTGCCCAGAGATATCAGCAGCCGGGATCTTATCACACTGTAATTACCAGGTCTAGATTTGCACTAATTGGCTCTCTGGAGTAAAGTTACCTCCAATCTGTGTATTATGGGTGCTCAGCAGGAAGCGATTTACAGCTGAACAGGTTCTGTGTGATGATCTCACAAGGATTAGCTGTGGCCACAGCCTGGAGAGCAAGGAGTGGGCATAGAGGATGTGCCTCTGTCCTGGGTCCTTCTCCTGGTGCACAAAATTGGGGATTTGAGATGGGCAATGCACAGCACCCAGTGCTCTCCTTTGGGGTGCACAGTGCCATGCTCAACCAAAGCCCAGTACCAGCAGACCGGGCTTGTGCTGTGCCTCACAACTGTCCACTTCAAAAAGTCTGCTCTGCCTTCCCAGCAGGCAAAAAGGGCCCAACAACAACTAGAAAAGGTCTCTGGGAAAATGCACAATTTGCTCTGAGCACCTGCGGGGTGCAGCAGCATAGGAGCAACGTTCCTGAACCAAAGCATCCACCTGGATGCTGCCCTCTCCCTGTCATTAATGCTATCTGTCTCTGACTTTAAGTGATATTTAGAACCTGGGACCCTCATTAGCTCAGCAGCATGATTTAAAAAAAAAAAAAAACAAAACAAATAACACCAAAACCAGGAATGCACTTGAGATGCTGCTCCACCCCTCAGGGACTGCACTGCCCTGATCAGAGGCAGATAAGGAGAGCGGTGGGTTGGGATGCCCTCAGCTCAGTCTGTTCACTCTCTGCCTTTTGATGATGTTTGGTTTGTGTCATGGGATAATGTGATCTCTGTTTAAGAGGGAAATGGATCCAAATAAGGGGTGGAGGATGGGTGCTCTGCAGTAAGGACTTCCCCGTGGGACTGGGATGCTGATGTGGTCACAAGTTGGAGGAGGTCTTGAGGAGACCTGGTCCACACCACAGCCTTCAAGAAAAGGCACATTTGTGCCCTTGGACACTCTCAGCAGTGTCAGTGGCTCTCTGCCCATCCCCAGCCGCCAGCTCCAGTGCCACACCTGCAGCTGCATTGCTCTTCTAGCATCTGGCGTGGAAACCTCAACTCCATCAAGTCCAACTGCTTTCCTCTTATCTGTCCCCTGAGTCCTCAGAGAGTGACCAAATGCCATCATTTCTTTTTTACCCTAAAATACTCCACATTTGGGAGGCAGGTAGTGCATGGCTTTTGTGAGGCTCCAGCACACCTGGTCCTTCCCTCGCAGGTCGGGGCTCAGCGTGCTCTGCCAGGGATGCAGCTGTGTCCTCTTAGCATGGACAAGGTCATCTTCTCAATGCTGCCTGCTAAAATAGCATAATAAAATTACCTACATGAGCAAGACGTTCCTGCTAATCACAGCTTTGCCGGTTTAAGTGCTGCTACATGAAACGTTTTGCTGGCCCAGTTTCACCGCTCCGTTTCTCACCTCTGCTAATGCAGCAATGTCAGCAGAGGACTGCAGTGTAGATACAGCTCCTACGAACTGACGCTCAGCAGCTGTGTTTCAGGCTGCTCTCTTGTCCATAGAGATAATGAAATCCAGAAAGAGCTTAATGGCCATCTGAGATGCCTCTCGCTGGGCCATGCCATGCCTTGGTGCTGGTTGCCATCACCAGTGACGTCCTGGCACCATGGGAAGGAGCAGCCCCAGCCATGGGGAGCTGAACACTGTAGCCCACGTACTCCTGCTGCCTTGGGGTCATGGAAAGCAATGGAGCAGTGAGGCTTTGTGTCATCCACAGAGGGTTTGGAACACATCCAGTTTGGGCCATGCAGCTCCTCCAGTTAGGCCTGGGAGATAACTGTTCTATTTCTCTTCTATGTCCTGTAACAAAACAGCAGAGAATAAAAAAAACAGGCAGACACAAACTTCAGTTGCTAGGGCTGGATTTTTTTATTTTTTACTTTTTTTTTTATGTCTTATTTTTTAATTTCTTTCCTGGAATCCAAACACTTCCAAAAAAATCACAGGGCTACCGGGGGGCAGTGGTTGCACAGTGGGCCCTCCCCTGGGGCAGGATTTTTAATAACTTCCTAGCGATGGGAGGCTGCTATCAAATCTCAGCTGGAAGACTTTTTTTTCACCCAGCTGGATCTTGAAGGCTTGTTACATCATCAAGTCACCGAGATAATTTTTGAAAGGGAGTTGTTTGCGTCTTGTTTGATTCCCTTCCTGACAAATCTTCCAGGTAAATCTCTGCACTTCACAGTACTTTTTTTGTTTTCCAAGTGAGAATAAAGTCTCTGATGTGACAATCATTTCCTGTTGGACAAAAGCTCGGGCTAACACACTTTTACCATGTTAATATTGCATTAACACCAAATATGGTGACTCCTCTGCTGGTCTCTGCAGACGAGCAGCAGAAAGGTTCCCCGCTTGGCAGCGCCTGGATGGATTTTTAATTGCTGTCCTTGAAGAGCTGGAGCTGGGTCACAGCAAACCACAGCACTGAGGTTCCTTAATTCTGGAACAGCTCTGCATGGCCTCAAGCTGCCCACCTGCCATCTCTTGCTCCATAGCTTATACCCAAATTGACATATTTGCAGTTGAGGAGGAGTTTTTCTTCCAGATCACATTAACAGTAATCACAGCAGACTTTTCTCTTTATCCAAAGAAATTCCTTGCCACCACAAGGGCCTGAGGTCAGCGCTTCCCATTCTTCCGCTCTCAGCGTCACACATCTCCTATGTTTCCCTCTTTCTATACACCTGAAGTTTGTAACAGGCACCAGGAGATGCTTAGCAGCCCCTGGTAAATGAAGGTTTTCCATAAACTCTTCTGAACTGCTGCAGGAATGCCAGAGATAATGGAGGCCTTTCTCCCAGCAGTACGCTGCTTCCTAAATGGAGCAAGCATGCAGCATGTTTAGTAACTTAGGCTGAGGACTTGGGGATTTGATATTTTTCCCTTTCAAATCCAATTTTGAAAGCTATCGTTTCATTTGGGGAAAACTATCACACAAACGAGTCCTCAGATTTTGGGAATGTCCACGTTTGCTTCCATGTCTAGAGCAACGGCCAACATTGCTGGCCAACCTCTTGTCCATTGAACCTCTCACACAACAAACTGGACCTCCATCCTATTACTTTCAATCCTTACCAAGTTTTCACTAGAAAATGACCCTCTAATCCTGAGTTGTCTTGGTGTTGCCCAAGCATGCTCATGCACCAGTTTTAAACGAGTTGTTTATTAATTCCATCAGGTGTTCGCTTGGTCTTGCACAATGGGGAAGGATAAATATTGCTCCTGCTACAGGAAACAAAGAGGCTTTGGCTGAGAAAACATGCCTGCAGGGAAAATTGGTCTGGGATTGCTGTTATAGATGACTCAGGTATGGAGGGAACAACTCTTTTGAAATCCTCTCCCTACACGCTCTGTCCTGTCCCCATGACTCATCCTTGGCTTAAAGGGATTACTTAAGAGCGACAGGGGAATTTGATCTCCATTAAAACCAAATCATTTGTCACTCTGCAAACAGCAGTGACAAGGAGGACAATTAGCGCGAACGGGGAGGCAATGTTTATGATGTTGAGGCTTGTCCATTAGTCAAATGTTTATCGGTATAGGTGCTTGCCCACCCCTGAAGGATAATGAGACATTTTGGTGGGGTCATGCAAAGGCCTCTCCATCCTTCTCCAGAACCTCATCTTTCATTAAGAACATAATAAAAATAAAATAATAAAGTCATTCTCTGGCTGTTGTTTGCAGCACAGCACTTCTCCAAGGCTGATGCCTGCTGCCTGGATGTGCAGAGCGCTGTCCCCATGTGGGCAGGGGTTCCCACATCAAACACTTGTGTGGGGTTTGATGCATTCAACAGAGCTGGGGAGAAAGACTGCATGGCTGTACCCACTGATGAGACATTGCACTCCGTATTTTAATCCTCTTGCAGCACACAGCCATGGGAGGAGTTTAAGTGTAGGCTCACCTGTCAACAGCATTAGAAACTTTGCATTCACTCAGAGATGCTCACCAGCTGACTGCTCAGGGCACAGTCATTCTTTAGGAAGGGCATTATGGAATCATCCTGCTCTTGACTGGAACCACACGTGAGCACTGAGATGCTGCGTGTCCATCCTGCAGCCCCACACATCCCTGATGGCTCCTGGAGCACCACCAGCAGAGCGCTGCCTCTACCCTCTTCTGTTCAGCAAACATCCACCACTCACATTTTCACTCCACTGCTTTCTTTCAGTAGGCAGAAGAGTTTCCTGAGCGTGGCATTTACACTCATCTCTGCTCCAATTTCCCAGCGAGGCTGAGACCTGGGCTTCCTGGGGACATGTCCCATTTTCTGCTTTCCGCACTGGCAGCGCTAGCAAAGCATCCGTGCGTTGGAGAGGGACGTGCTGTGCCATGCTTTGCCCAGAGCTGCTCACTCCAGGCTGCTGTTTGTTTGTGCTCTACCTGGGGGTGGATGTGGGACTGCACTCAGCCGGGATTACTGCAGCATTATGAGCTCTCACACACAGGTGGATGCTCTGGATACAGAAGTGGGTCATGTATGGCGGTGTGCTGGAGATGCTTTGATGCACAGGGAGAAGGGGAGGCTAGGGAGAGGATTGAGAACCTGGCTCAGCCCTGTCTGCCTGCCCTGGCTTTGCTGGAAACTGAATTACTGGGGGTTTGCCTTGCTCTACATGAGCTCCCCCAGCTCACATTGAGCAGCCCTTATGAGGTGAAGGCTTCACAGGAACACAAAGTGTGTGTCCAGTGAGGGGACTGGGAGGAGGAAAACAAGGTGAGCCCGCAGGAAGCCCTCTGGCATAGGGTACAGGAGGAGGGCAACCCTGGGGGGAGGAGGAGCCAGGGCTGAGCTGCTCCCAGGCTCAGCCTCTGTGTGCTTCAGGAGCCTGAAGCATCTCCATTTCCTCATTTGCACAATGATAAAGATACAATTAGTTGCCTTTGCAGAGCGTTGCGAGGTTGGTAAAGAGCATGAAACGCTTTGGGATTCACAGACAAAAGGATTTCTATGGAAATTGAAGATTGCCTGTTTTCAGAGAGAACGCCAGGCATGGAGCCACGCAGCGGGTGCTGCCACCTTCATCCTCACCTGCACACAGTGGGCTTTGCTGTGCTGCAGAGGGGTGGAGGATGGCATGGACTGCAGGGAGGGGGCCAAGCCCTGCCACCCCCATCACGTGCTCTGCAGTAGGAGTAATAGCAAACACATCATTCCCCATCACTTCAGTTACATCCCCACTCCCCCTCCCCCCAGCCAAGTGGGACTCTGCCACCTCTCTCCCTTTTTCTTTGTGATTGTATCAAACTAAAAAGAAAGGCCATTAATAATAATTACCCACAAAGAAGAAGTTAGGGGAAGAAAAAAAAAAAAACCTCTCTCTCTCTCTCTCTTTTAATGAGTCCTAAAAAATAAAGTTCCTTAATTGAAAAGCTTTCTACTTCGGAGACAGCACTGACACTACAGAGCAGTCCAGGCGGCTCCATCAAGTGAAGATGAAATGAAGAAACTTGTCAGACAGTGCTGGATTGGGCTATGCGAGATGAACCTCAAAGTCAGGGGTCAAATGAAAGCGATCTCTTAAATTCAAGGAACTATCAACAAGGCCCTAATTGGATTGAAAGGAGGCAGCAGATGGAAAGAAACAAAGCAGCAAAACAGCTTTGGAACAAACATCATTAAAAACAAAAGTTGAGGGAAGCAAAAGGAGCAAGCCCTGGGTGCAAGAGCCATAGCACAGATCTGGTGGCTGACCCAGGAACACGAAGGGCAGCTTCCTTCTGGGATGGGGAAAAGCATCACCAGCAGCAGCACTGCAGGCATTGACCAAACCCTGGTTCAGACCTGTGTGCTGAACGCCCCAGTGGGTTTTGCAGACACCACACAGGAGCCCAACGCTCTCTTTCATGGGGCTGGGGATAGGATAGCCACCCAAGGATGAGCAGGGCTATCTACAGTGCCCATTCAGACCACTTCTCCGAGACAGTAAGGCTTAAAACCACAACCCATCAGCATGGCACACGTTGCACCAGACTATTTCCTGTGTCCAGTTCATAACTATTAAGTTAAGGCTTTATCAGCCAGCAAAACAGACCCGACCGAGAATCCATCACCGCTGCTGCTTTCCTGAATGGCTCATTGAGAACTGCAGACATCGACCTCTGCCAGGTGCCATAACTCATGTCCCCAGCACTCACACCCGCCCTGAGGCCTCCATCGTGCTCATGGCTGGCAGCAGCCCAACCCAGGGCTGGAAGCACTTCCATTGGGGCCAATCGATCACCAACCACATTTGGCCGCTCACTCACTGGTTTGGTGGGACAAAGAACCAAGGATGTGGCCACAGCTCTTTCTGATGGCACTGCTGTGCCCTCCCTCCCCACAGCAGCAAACCCCAGACACAACTGAGCAACTTGTGGTCCATGGGTAGCCTTCTCCCAATGCTTCCTGTCGTTCCTGACTTCCCACATCCCTCTCCCACCACATACAGCATTTGTCACGAGGCCCAAAGCACTCAGAAGCTCTTCAAATCACACTCTTCTTGCAGAGCTCAGTACATAGGGGACTGCAGGATTCTATTTAATTAGAATGATTCTACAGTGATAGGGAACAGTAGAGTTAGTCCCATCACAGACAGGACTAAGGCTGTCAGATAGCCAGGATGTGCAGCCTGCTTCCTAAGGACTGTGTTGGGAATGACCAGAGCAGATTTGGAGAGCACAGTACCATTAAAAACAAAAACAACACAGGTGGAGTTTCACTCTCTCCTTTCACCAAAGCACTTCATTTCAGAAGTATTACCAAAGTATTTCAAGTAGGAGCAATGTAAGGAGCAGGGAGCCCACACCAGCCAAGGAGCGAGTGCTGGCTCAGCTCCACCAGAAGCAATTGACTTACTGCAGCTGAGGACTTGGCCTCAAACTTGCTCTCTGTGGTTCAATTAATGAGCTAGAAGTGGGGATTAGACTCAGATACTGGCATGAGAAGTGGAATGATTCTCTTGAGCCCGCTTCTCCCATAGGCCAGCTCCTGCATGATGCCACTACCTTCTGCTCCCTCACAGCCCTCTTTGGCTTCTCCTTGACTCCAAGCCTTTTTTGCAATACAGTCTGCAGGCTGCAGTTCCCCTCTCCCAACACGGGGCAGGTGCAGGAGGAGCACAGCTCATCACTGAGGTGCATCAGAGGCCAGCACCCCATCCCAACCTTCTGCTTCTGCCTTCCGGGCAATGAGATCCTGCCCAGCAGCTGGCACACACAGCAGGCTCAGTGCCTGGACATTTCAGAGGCAGCAGAAGTTCTCCTGGAACCTTTAGGAATGCCACATCCCACATGGTGGATCTCCAGCTGCTTTGGGACAGGAAAGGGTTCGCTGTGGGTGAGCTGCTCTGCGTGTCAGTGTGTGGAATACACACCACTGCCACTGATGTCATGTCATCACGGCGTGGTGTACATCCCATAATTACACACAGCTGAAAGTATCCCTTTCATTATTTTTATGCTCCTGTCAGACACCACAGCTTGGCTGATACACACTCACCGTGCTGTTCCTTAAAGTAGCTATGCAAATTGGATCTTAATATCATTCAGATAAATGGTTTAAGGAAGAAAATGGATACAATAGTCTGTCACAAAGTTAATGTTACAGGCTCTACCTCCCAAATTGCCTCAGAGAAATTAGCAGGAAGGAAGGAAGGATCAGACGAAATAATAAACCTGCTTACCTGCTCATTAATTTAATCTTTTCTTTTCTCTTTCCTTCTCACAGCCTTGTGGTTTCTATAACCATAGAATAACTAAAGAACAGCAAAGTCCTAGATGAAAGGGAGACTAGGTCTGGAAGCACAAAGATTAAAGAAGAGTTTTTAGGATTAGCCTTTGATTATTATTTTCTTTTTTTTTTTTTTAATCTTGGTCTGTGATGATTATTCCTGCTCCTCTTGGAGCAATCCTGGGTGGATCTGATGGAGCACAGACTCCTGAGCAGCTTCTGCATGTTCTTCCAGGGATGCTGCAGTAAATGCACTTTAGCAGCACAGCAGGTGGCCCTGAGTGCATCCACAAGGCATCACTGCCCTCTGTCAAGTGCACCCCACTCACCAGCCCCTATTCCTACCCCTCACACCCTTGTACCACAGCTGGAAATGTCACCTGCAGGGGAGTTGGTCAGCAAACAGCAATCTGCAGCCACCAGCAATGGGAGAGGTGCAATGCTAATGAAGAGGCACGCAGGATGGAAGAAGGGGTGCAGCCCTGTGGCACAGCAGGAGGCTGCACTCCCATCCCCTTCTCTTGGTGATTCTATGGTTCTATGAGTCTGTGATTCTCGCTGCAGGACCCCACAGTGGCTGGGCATCACCATCCACCACCAACTAGCCAACACCGTTGGACCATTCCCAAAGCAGGTACTAAATTAAGCAAACCCCCATTCAATTCCCTTGTTTTAAGGAACAAAATACCCTCACTAGCAAGCCATAAGGAAGGAAAGCACAAGCCATGGGGGTGGGCTGTGCTGCCATGACCCTGCAGTAGAGCTACAGCTCCAGATCAGTGGAACATGGAGATGGGCAGAAGCCCATGCCCACCTCACAGTGTGATTGATGACCTTGCAGGCAGTCTGAAGCGGCGTGCTTGGGTTTCTGACTGCAATGGCCTCTCAGGGAGCAGCATCCAATTAGGTGACCCCCCCCCCACCATGTCTCTCTATTGATTTTGGCAAGGGGGAAAAGGTGCTGGTTTCTCATTGCACCAGCAGGGCTGGACGAGCTGTCTTCAGCTGCAGCCAGGCTCCTTCCTCCCTTCTCCTTAAACAAAGCAGCTCACAAAGACGGAGTTCTTAAATTAATCAGCAGTTTTCTAACTAATGCCCTTTATGTTTTACATAATAATACAAAGCCTGATTCCGAGACAACAGCCTCCTACATCAAAGAACCCTCGCTCACATCCTGAACTTTTGAGCCCTTCTCCATGCAATTAACGCAGAAAGATCTAAATAAAGTTACACAGAGCAGCTTGCAGATAATATCTGGAGCTGCGACGCAGGGCTCACTTTGCTCTGCAGTCAGAAGCACAAAAGCAGCTTTGCTTGATATTCCTTGCCTGCAGGGACCCATTCTGCCATTGTCAGGCTGTGCGTATGTATAAAGGGGAAATTGCCCAAGCAGCTGTGCTGACTGGGGGCTGAGGTGCCTTTATCCCACAGAGCTGCACCACCGGCCAGGAGGGAGTTCAGAGGAGGAGAAAGTTTAATTTGATTCTACAACATCAAAGCCCGTGCTTGGAAAGCTTTGCATTGTGCACTGGCAATACACTCTGGTGCACTTATTTACAGCACACCCTGACCACCCCTGCTAATGCTGCAGAAGCTCACTGCAGGTTGATGCCTAAGGGTGTGCGATGGAGGGCAGCCCGCCCCAGTCTCACGTTAATTAAACGAGTTCCTGAGCTGTGCCATGAAGTCCTACAGCCCATCCCAGTGGTACAGAGGTTGTTCGGCAGCCTGGATGACCCCTGCTTGCGGTGGCATTGCCTATGTATGAGGGTATGTTGGAGCAGAGCTCTTGCTAGCCATGAGAACCCACTGCACAGCAGGGCCATATACAACCCAAAGACACATTGGTGCGTGTTCCATGTGATCCCAAGTCAGAGCTGTTCCAAGGAGATGCAAATCCCTCCGGCAGCTCCAGGACAAACACACAGCACCCCAGGGCCCCGTGCCCCCCCCCCCCCCTTCCACGCTGCCTACCTGCAGGCTCAACTCTGCCACTTCTCCTCTCAGATCTCTGCAAAATGCTAATTGCTGGGCCTGACCTCCACGGGATAACAAGGGAAAACCTTCCCTAATTAGCACCGCAGTCTGTGGGTGAAAGAAACCAAATGTTGACTGTAGAGCGGCTGCACTTGCTGTAAATTCCAGCATATGCCATGGAAAAACGCCGCCTAAATAAGGCTTCAGAAGCATGGGGTGTTTAAATAATAATGAATACCCACTGCTGTTTATTACAGAACAGAAACATAATAAAAGACAAAGCTGCAGTTGCATTTCATCCTTCCTTCCAGGATGTACTGTAACCTGCCTGCAGTCGAGAAGGAGAGGAAAAGAATCCAAAAGTACCAGAAACACAGCAACAGCAGATCCAGGTGCAGGCACCACATTTATGGACATTAGCTAATTAGGCCTTCCAGCATCCCTGCAAGCCAGGTAATCATTATTAGCCTCATCCTGCCAATGCAGAAACTGTGCCAAAAGGGCAGGGGAGATCACTGGAGGGCAATGGGGAGATAAGGTGCAGAGGGAGAAGCTTTGGGGCTGCAGCTCCAGGCTGGGAATGGGGAAAAGGACCAAGGGCACAGCAATTGTGCCATGTGAGATACATGGTGTAAAAGACAAAAGGGTCCAGCAAGGACCCACAGCACCATGCAGACATTCCCCCACACTTCTGGCTTTGCGCTGGTCACTTGCGGTAGTCCAAAGCACATACAATATTTATTTGCTCCTAATTAGGTGTAATTACCACTTAACCTAGAGGAGGGCCGTACTCAGCGTGCCCAGCAGCTCAATGCACTCACTGCTGAACAGCTCTGCTGCAGCTAATTAAAAGAGAAGGGCTCCTGCCCTCTGAAAACTTGCAAGGAAACTGCTGGGTTTGTTTAGTTTGTGAGGGGACCTCATGTAACCGAGCAGCAGAGCGAGATGCTCAGCCTCAGGGTAATCCCAGTGCCAATAGTGCTCTGCTCCTCTCCATTCTGTGCCACCCCAGATGCCACTTCCCACTCAGTGTCACCTACAGGTGCTCCTGGTGCAGAGCTGCCCTCCCCTGAGAGCTGCACAGCTTGCTAATGAGCCATTCCTGTAACAAAAAATTAATGGGGGAAAAAAAAAATAGGCTTCAAAATGATTATAATTCCACTTCACAGCTTGGAAAGCCTTCATGGCCAAACAGCTTCCAGCAGATCAGCTTTGGCTCTGCACATGTGGAAAGCAGAGAGAGCTGTGATCCCCAGTAATGTGCCCACCCTGCAGAGATTTTTCCTGGGGAGCTACAGCACAGAGATCACCAGGAGAGAGTTCTGTAGCTGAACAAACTGCTCCACCCCAACGCTCCTTCATTAAGGGGATTTACACATTGCTCCCATTTCACGCCCAGGAAGCTGCTGCACCCAGAAACTGATTTGAGGTGCACAACGGTGAGCTGTGCAAACATCCCTGCTCGCATCCTGCAGCAAGCCCTGAGCAAAGCTCAGCTGTGCATGAACACAGGAGGGGAGCAGCCCAAGACTGCTGTGTGCGTGCTCCTGAGGGTCTGCTGTCACCTTGTCAGCCTCCAGACTTTCTCCCCACCTCCCTTGGGAAAACCCCATCTTGCTGTTCCATGTACATCCCCTGACACAGCCGGAATGAACAACACATCTTGAGAGGCGCCCCGCAGGGCAGCACGATGGGACTTTTCTGATCCGAGCGAATTCCACGGTTGGGGGATCTGCCTGAAAACCAGGGAAATGGTTCTCTGAAGCACTGAGAATTCTGAAGGATTAAAAATGATAAAGACTATCTCAAACTGCACCAAAAATATAGGATCTGAAAGAGGTCAGTGGATGAAGAAGAAAACAAGAGAGCCAGCAAACATCCCCAGGCAAAACCCACAGAACGCCAGCTGATTTTTCGTTTGTTTCAACAATTAAAAATAATTTGTGGCTGTTTTCCAAATCTTTCATTTACTTGCTGTGAATTAAATTCCTTTCCAAAACACTTCTTTGAAAATTGAAAAAACATAAAACAATTTTTAGTCAATACTGTAACTGGAATCAAAGAACGGCTCAGGTTGGAGGGGTGCTCAAAGCCCACCCAGTGCCACCCCCAGCCATGGGCAGGGCTGCCCCCCACCAGCTCAGGCTGCCCAGGGCCCCATCATTGAGTGCCTGCAGGGATGGGGGCACCACCAAACTATGGAGATTTTCAAGAACAAGCATTCCTTAGCTCGATCCCCTTGCATCATTTCCGTTTGGATGAATCAACCTTAGCACAAAGCATGGCTGAAGCACGCTCTGTGCTGAGCTATGCCCAAGCCCCAGCTCCAAATCAACAGACAATCCCCCCCAGGCTGCTCACATTGCTATCCTCTCCCTTCTGCAGAATAGTGCTGGGCACATAACTGAGTTTTAAGGCCTTAAACATGTTTGGACAGAGCTGTGTGAAAAATCCTCATTTAGACTGGTGTGAATGCACACAGTCGCTGGGAAAAATATATTTCTCAGTGCAGCAATGAGGTTAGAGCAGCCTGCAGAGACTCGGGCTGTGTACTGCACAGAAATGAGCGGGACCCCACTGTGCAGGGCTGTGCTTTGGCCTCATGCAATGTTCCCAACAGCATCTCACCCCGAGCAGCAGCACCTGTGGCCTCAGCACCACCACCCCATCCCATTTGGGGACCAGCTGCTGCTGACAGACAAAGGTTTGTAAAACGTGGCTGGACCCCACAAACAGCTGTTCTTCCCCTCTCCCAGCCATCAATCACAGCTGACAGCCTTCCCCCCATGGTCAAGAGTGTGCATTTCACCTTAATTTCTTAGAAGGGCTTTTTCGCCTGCTGGAAGCTCATAAATACCACTTTGCAAACCCAGGTAGGGCTAATGATGGATGTCTGCTTCACAGACATGCCAGAGGCTTTGACCTAATTGTCACAGAAATACTTCCTGATTAACTAATAGATAAAACCCAATTAAAACTTCTGCTCTTCCCAAACTCCCCACTGAATACTTTTCCTCCCTTTCTCAAACTGTTTTAAGTCAGATCCAAGCTAAGGGCACTGCTCTGGATGGAGGACAGTGCTCTGACCTTGGGTGCTCCTCCAGGAGACGGACAGACGGACATGGAGGGGTTCCTCTGAGATGGTCTCTGGGTATGGAAGCCCTAGAGGTCACACCAGCAGAGTGGGCACACACAGCATTCCCACTATTGCTTCCATTTCCTTCCTATCTGGAATCAAACCGCTGCACAGAAAAGCTTCTTCAGCACTTGCTTTGATGTGCAAGAAGTTAATTACTGTAATAGGTTCATCCTTCTCCCCCAGTATCGAATCGTGTAGAACATCCATACAAATCGCCATTGAGTTGCTCATTTGGAGGCTATTTATTCTTTAAACGCTTCCAGCAAGGGCATTTCTACTGCTGGCACAGAGGAATTTCCTAAATCCCATTTTGCTGCTGTATCCACTCCCAGCGTTCCCCCTTCTTCTCACAGTGATCCCTTTGGGTCACTCTTATCCCTTCCCTTCCACTGTCTCTGCTGTGCCCAGCGATGCACTGAGCAAGGGAGGAAAGCCTACAGCCTTTCCCACACTACCACACACATTACTTTATCTCCCAGACAGATGCTGGGCTTGTTTTTCATCTTACAAGTGAGCGTGGGAAGGCTTGGGGAGTCACCTTGCACATGGCCTGTGACACTCACACACAGCAAAACTCAGCACCTAGTTTTTACTTCTCTTCCCTGGTCCTTCCCCGCTTCCCTCCTTTCTTTAAAACAATGTCTGGGTAATGCATTCAGTCCTGCTGGGCTGCTTTATATCACTCGTGGTGTTTGCCAGTTGACTCTCCCCTGCTGAGATCAAGTCTCTTATCATGGATTAAGGCTGTAGCTCAGGAGCACTGCTCTGCAGCATGCAGGCAGAGCAGGGAGCTGAGCCACAGGCAGGAGACAGGCAGTGACCCAGGACTGCCCTGGGACTCCAGGAGAGCAGCCTGGATGCTGGGTGAAGGAAGGGTGGGCATCCATGAGCAGCAGGGGGCAAAGGACATGGATCATTCCTTGCCGCTGTCTGGGAGCGACAAAGTCACCGCTATGGCTAAGCACACAGTGGTGTCATTAAGAGCATCCTGATGGTGAGCAGGGGGGAGAAAGCTGGGGAGGCAGAACAGTTGATCAGATCTGTCTGAGGTTATGTCAAACTCTCTGATCTTCCAAGCTTCCAGGAGAGAGGATCTATAGCAAAAACTACTGCCACAATGAGTGCTCGCTCTGCGCCTAGAAGGAGGGCTTAGCAGAGGGTGGGAGCAAGAGACAGATTTGTCCCCTCTGTGCTGAGCTGCTGTGCTTCTCACAGTACAGAGCCCAGGCAGCCCCACAGCACAGCTCTCACAGAGCCCTGCCTGCCCCAGGCTCCAGGGCTGCCTCTGGTGGCATCCAAGTACAAAAAGTCCATTCCCATGGTAGACAGGTGAATGTCCCAGGTCAATCAGCCTCCCTGAGCAAGTTATCGCTATGGAGGAGGTGAAGAGCAGCTTTGCTGGGGAGGATGCCCCCCACCAAACAGCAGCAGCTGAAGCAGAGCAGGGTCAGTGCATGCTGGCAGCACTGGGCATCCTCATAGCCATACACCCATCCTCTCCTCTTCCCACCAACACCACTGACAAGCAGGAAGCACTCCAGCACACTGCTGAAGGCTGGACACTGATCTATCACACTTTTTCCAATTTCCTGTTCTTGAACCAGCTCCACGGGCAGCAGCAGCGTGAATGGGCTCGTCACAGCTGCTTTAACCGCTGTGGAGCCACACCAACATTTGCACAACAGTAGGAAATGGGAAGCAAAGTGCCAGCTCAGCCCATGCCTGCAGTACCACAGCAGCACGGCTTTATCCTTGTGACCTTTCCAGCAGCACTGTGGGGCACAGTGAGATACAGCCCCACACCAGAGGGTCCATCCACCCCCTCCCATCCGAGTCCAGCTCTGCAGAAGGGGCCATCAAGTCTGTTTGCTGCTTTACCCAGGCTATCATGTGCTGTGCCTCAGCAGGGGACTGCAAATGACTTTATAGTTATTGTTCCTCAAATTGGACACCCCCTTGGAGCTTAGATAATATGAGATGAAACAGCCTGCAGGAGGTTGCAGTCAAGTGGAACAGTGATGGAGGCTTTTTCCCCTGCCCAAGAAACACTCCGCCGATTTACTTCTCCTCTGCACCTCTCTCCTCTGTCACCATTTCTAACAGAACCACACCTGCTGCTGACAAGGGTGAACCTGGACTGAGCAAACAGAGCTGCCTGAACCCTGTGCGGGTGAATGCATTTTGCGCGCCAGGATTTGGGAGTATGGATTTGACAGCAAGCCCTAAAGAGGAATGGGAAAGGAGAGAGAAACTGCTGTGGTTTCTCACTCTATTTCCTATTGAAGAGGGGTTTGCAAGGAAATGTTATTACTAGCAAAGTAGAAATATCATTTCATGTCATTTGGCTTCACAGAGCCCGTGTAACCGTCGGAGCGCTGCAGCACAGAGCACAGATGGCTGCGGGAGCTTTGAGGTGAGGGAGCACAGGGAAGAACAGAACTAATGAGGGATTGGGGAAGGGGGATGTCAGGGCGTGCAGCCACCAAAAGGGAAGGACCTTGTTATGGAGGGCTGAGAGAAAGGGATCTGGGAGCTAAGAGGTCTGTGAAGCTGCCTGCAACAGGAGGGAATGGGCTGAGGGAGAAGGAGGGACCTGGATAGGGCGCTCAGCCTGGAAAATAAAGATCCAGAGGGGAGAAACAAC
>NW_024962283.1:4944823-5030415 GCF_019238085.1 Lagopus leucura
GGCGCCCTGGGGGCTTTCAGCACACACGTAGGTGCGCAGGCATCGCCGTTCCCTTGGGGCACACGGGCACTCTGTGTGTTACACAGCCAAGCGAGCTGAAAGCTGACGGCAGGAAGGAGCCTGCACATGAACGTGCTCCCAAGCAGAGAGGGAAGCTTTGCTTTCAGTTCCTTTAGAAAGGAGCACAGCGATGAGAAAACAGCCGAGACATTTGCAGCAGCTCCAGACGTTCCCGAGGAGCTGAACAGAGGGAGAACTCCAAGCCGCGTACGATCGCAGTCGCTCTGTTTGCCTTTCTCCATAGCAGATCTGATGATTTAAATTAGGTCTCGATTCTTGTTTAAATTATAGTTTACTGTTCTGCACCCCGCTCAGAAGTGAATTACCTTAAGCAGCAGTATTAATAACACGGTTATAATTAAGCTTCATTACTGTAGGCAGTTTGCTGAAACAAATTGCTTCTTCATTATTATTATGGCACCTTTGGTAAAAAGACATTTCCCCAGAATGCGACCTTGATGCTTTATATAGAAAAAGCTGAGAGATGATAGAGATGTAAGGATGAATTAGCATCTTTTACCTTCTATATCAAGCTCATTAAAAGGAAAGCAACTCAAGTCAAAACCAAGCAGCCTTGATGGAAATTTTAATCCGAAAGAAATGGGTAATGAATAGGTTTGAGCTTTCCCTGACATTTTTATGGTGGTGCCTCATTTATATTATGCTTCTGCTAAAACACAAATAAATAGCGTGGGACCAGGGCTGAGGACGGACAAGGAGGAGCACCAAGCTCAAGGATGCCCCATTAAAGCCCAGCACACACCTTGGGACAGAGATGCTCCCTGGGCTCTCTCTCTCCACCTGAAGACACCAGAGCATTCAGCCCTGTCCTCTGAGCAGATGTTCCCCCAGTTCCTGGACTTCCCACGGGGCAGCCTCCTGCAGCAACTGCTGTCACCCTGAGTTTAATTTCCTGTTTCATCTTGCGCAGTTGTAGCAGTGCTGTACACAACTGTATCCCCTTCAGCAGCAGATCCTGACACTTATTAATGAAGCTTCGTAATGCCTGCAGGAAGCTGTGCCATTATTATCTAGCAGCTGTTGGCTACTGCAGCACAAGCAAGGAGTTTCAGGTTTGAGCAAGCCATGTGTCCAACCCAAACCATGCAGCATGCACTCACTCACAAAATTTCATCCAATGCCTAGGCTTGCACTAGTTCACAAAGTCTAAGGATGCTCAGCACTCTTAAAAGCAGAGCATCCAAAAGGAACCACTCCCCCATTTCTGATTCTATGATCTCCATTGACTACTGGTTTGGATCATCTACCAGAGGGGTGCCCCAAGCATCTGAGAGCGCCAGGAGGAGAGCAGCTTGTTCTGCAGCCACAGCTAAATCTGCTCTGTACCCTGAGATAACACCATGCAGCCCTCATCCCTTACTTTCCCTGCAGCTATTAAGACTGACATTAATTTCTGCATTGTAAGTGCTCAACAACTGAAACGAGGCATTATGGACTGGATGGAAATATACATTTAGAGTCTAGAGAGATAAAGGTAGAGCAGTTTGGAAAAATATGAGATTAAAAGTCTATAGAGAGGAAACAACCTGTTTAAGCAGCACATCAGAGGTATCATTACAGGTTATAGAAAGGGGCACTGTCTGAGCAGAAATGCTTGCAAAGTCAATTCCAAGCTGGGTCATTTGCTCAGCTTGGCCAAACCAACAAGGAAACATGACAACAAAGAGAAGTATGGTTTATGTTTGGTCCTGCCTCCAAAAAAAATGTGCTGACCCATACCTCTTTCCCCCAACATAAGGCACCTCTGGGAGATGGTGTTACTGAGCAGCTCTGGTGAAAACCAGCACAGAAAAAAGGAGCAGCACCACCTGCAGCTGCTCCCCTCTGCCAGACCTCAGAGGGGAAAACAACTCTCAGCCTCTGACTTTGTGCCAGCCAGGACACCTGGTGGCCCACTGCCAGCAGAAAGTAATTAGCCCTCAATTATCACCATCATCACTTTCACCTGTGCAAGGCCATGTAGCAAGCTGCAGCCCTTGTCCCCCCAGACCAGAAAGCAGGGAAATATTTAACCCACACCTGCAAGCTGTGCAGAATGAAGTGCTACCCTAGAGCACAGTGGGCAGCTGTGCCTGCAGCAGGACAGGGGACAAGGACCACAGCCACACACTTTCCCTTTTCCATTTCCAAAGCAGCAGGAGAGGCACTAAGAAAAGGTTGTAGTGACTGCCACACACACCACCAGGTTGATAAGAGAGAAGATGCTATGCTTACCTTGGGCAGCCTTCCAAGCAAGCGCTGGGACCACCCCAGCCCCATTGCTGTTGGCTGACAAAGAAGCAGGGAATGGAGCCTTAAACACCACTCTGCCCACCCCTGGAGCCTGGCTGAGCCCTGAAGGAAGATGTTCACACTCCTCTACGTTCCCTACTAAAAGAAAGCTGCTCTGGGCAGCACCATCTTATAGGCTGCCCTCATAATACATTGCAACTGCCTCCCCCACCAGGTGCTCTGCTTTCAACCCCAAATAACCAGGGGACACCCACCAGGTGTGATGTATCTGAGATATTCTTTCCACCCTGTACACCCCAGTTGCAGCGCTCTGCATGCATTAGCTGTGCCATCTCCAAATCCAGCAGGTTCCTTTCCAAACCTTTCCATCCCCACCTGACACACAGCAGTGCCACCTGGGGCTCCTGGCCGCCACCAGCCCTGGTCTCTCCAGCAGCACTGAGATCACTCTGCATCAAACTCAGCAAAGCAGAGTCCAACTTTAACGACCCTTCAAACTGTTGTCATTTGCCTTCCCCTGCAGTTCCTAGCGGCCCTCAGTGAATGACTGTTAGCATGCAATTAAACTCGCTTCTCAAAAGGTTACCGATAAAAATATTTCTCCCCATTGTTAAACTGGGCATTTATTGGGTCTTCCTGTGACCTTTAGCATGACAGAATTTAACACTTTCTCTGCAGGGGTGTCTGAGCAGCAGGAAAGCACTGCCACGAGCTGACAGTGTTCTGCTACATCAGAATTTTCCCTTCTGAACGCGCATGGAAATCTCTCCCCCTCCACGCACATGCATGCCTCTCTCTGTGTATATATACACACTCATTAAACAAATGCTAGCTATCAATTTCACTGAGTGCTTATTCTGATAATAGCTATATTTATCATTTAGCATCTCTGGATGCAGTTCAAGTCTCAAATCTATTATGAGTATTATGATATTTAATAACGGTGTTTTATTTTTTAAATGCAATAAAAAAAATAAAGATAAGACCTTTTTCTTTTTTTTTTTTTCTTTTTTTTCTTTTTTTCTTTCTTTCTTTTTTTTTTTTTTAAGGCCACCTCCTGGGTTCTAAATCCATCTCTGTCATTGAGATGCTGAGTGACCTTGGGGACATCAGTCTGAGCTCCTCCTGCATTGGATAGGGACAACCCTACCATGGGCCCTGGGGGGTTGGGAAGGGTCATTTATTCAGGTGATGCCGTGAGCCTAGGGCCGAGGAGGGGGCAGAGGGGCTGACATGGAGTAAGAGCACGCTCTCATTGTTATAAATATTTGGCAGCTTGTTGAGTGCTCCTTGGAACACAGAAATCCTAATGGCAAGAGAGCTCCTGGGGTGGGGAGGGGTGCTGTTACCTGAATTATCACCTGCTGCAGCATCATTTTCTCTTCTGCACTCGTCTCTGTGCTGTACAATGTGGGTGCCCAACCCATGGCACACTGAGTGAAGAGGAATCATTGTGGGCTGCATGAACACAGCTTGCTCCAAAAGTTGTACCCCCTATTTATTTCCATGGAAGCTACAAGAGCACAAAGAACACAATAACACTGTCTGATAGACTAAATTCTCAGCTGCAAAACACTCTTTTTCAACGTAGTCACCACCATGAACTCTGCATTTTGCCAGCAGAACAAGAGGTACATGCCATGCTCATCAGAACCTGCACCAGCAGATCAGATCTACTGCTGCCACTGCTGAAGAGCACCACTTGCTCCTCACTGTGCTCACATCCACTGTTTGGTCTCAGAAATATTCACCAAGCATCAGTAAGTGATATTTTTTCTGCATGGAGGAATTCAATTCCACACCTTTGCTTCATCTGCACTTCCATGTCAGACACCATTGCGTCCGACTGCCCCTCTGCTGCCGTCTGTCACACGGCAACAACATGCAATGGATCTTGGTGGGAAGGTTCCACCTCTACTGCTGCACCACCAGCATGCAGCTCTGATGTGGTGGGCTGACATCATAAAACAGGAGGCATTACTTTCAGAGCAGCCCTCATATGTGTAATATAATTCATGTACACAAGTTGCAAAACTTATTTTAATTTTTAATATTTTGTTATAAGAGTAGAAAAAAGAGGGCAACAAAGCCATCAGACCAGTGTGATGTTTGACCTTGCTGTTGTGAACCCGACACATCAGTGTGGTTCAATGGCAGAGGCTGCAGCTCTCAGTGAGGTCTCATGGTGCTCTTCAGTGATGCTGGATGAAGTGTTACTCTTCCTGTGCTTCATCCTTGAAGGTGGTTGCTCACAAATGTCTGCCCAAACGCGATGACGTGGATAAGGCACACTGATGTGGATAACGGCACGCACCTCCCATCTGGAAATTTGCAGGTAATGTATTTACACTGACTGAAAATGGAGTCCCAAATACACCAAAAAATCGATTATCTTTTGCAGTAATCCTAAAACACTCAGATTCTTTTATCAGAACACGAAGCTCTGCTGTGTATTTTCTGCTGCTCACAGGGCTGTGTTTAGCCAACGCATCGTTATTGGCCATCACTGGGCTCAGCACTTTGCTGTGCCCTCCCCATGGGTTCAGCCCACACAGTGCCCATCGCTGCACCAGAGGACATCTCTCAACGAGTGCCTTCATGCAGCCAGACAGCAGCAACCCGAAATCACTCCCATGCAGTGCTAACAGCAAAGACGTGCTGCCTTGCATGCACTTAGCAAAAAGCACAAGTATCACTGCGGGGAGGAAAGGCACCACTTATAAGTAGGTTGCTGTTATTATTTCGTTATTAATAATCACCTATTTCTTTCAAAAGGTGCCAGGCTCACTGCTCCCATTCGCTGCCCTTGGGCTGCACAGTCCAGTGGCCTTACGCCCTTTCACCGCAGAGTGGACAAACAATTTGCATAACTTAATTAAATTTACAGTAATCTCCGCTGAAGTCGGGCTGTAAAGGATGCTGTGTACATGGTCTTAAAGCGAATCACTGCTAGTGATGAAAGAGCCTATTTCAGTTAAGCAAATTATGAGGAGGCAAGCAATGTCCTCAGTATAATAATTCCATGTGAATTATTTATATGGAATCTGCAATTACATTGAGCAAAACAGTGTTGTAGGCATAAAGCACACTTAATTATCCAACCACCTGTTATGAACGAAGGCACAGCCAATGGCAGCATCACATATAAATTACCCAGTGCTGGAGCAGCAGGTTGGCAGCATCCTGGGGAAGGGAGAGGAGAAGAAGGAAGAAGAAGAGGAAGATGGAAAAGATGAGAAAAAGGAAGAGAGAGGAAGAAGAAGAGGAAGAAGAATACGACTAAAAAAGAAGAGGAAGAAGAAAATGAAGAAAATGTAAAAGAGAAAGAAGAAGAGAAAAAAAGGGAAAAAAGAAGAAGAGGAAGAAGAAAATGGAGAAAATGAAGAGGAAGAAGAGAAGAAAAAAGGAAGAGAAGAAAAAAGGAAGAAGATGAAGAAGAGAAAAAGAGGAAGGAGAGGAAGAAGAAAAAGGAGGAAGGAAAGGAAGAAGAGAAGGAAGAAGAGGAAGAAGAAGAGAAGGAAGAAGAGGAAGAAGAGGAAAAAGAGGAGAAAAATAGAGGAAGAAGAAAAGGAAGAAGAAGACTAAAAAGAAGAGGAAGAAGAAAATGATGGAAATGTAGAAGAGGAAGAAGAAGAGGAGAAAGGGAAAGAAGAGGATGAAGAGGCAGAGGAAGAAGAGGAAGAGGACGAAGAGGAAGAATAGGAAGAGGAGCAGAGCACAACTGAGCAGACCCAGGCACTGACAGCATAGAGGTGTTCCACTCCTGTCAGACCTGAGCCCAGGCAGGCTGCATGCCAAGAGGTTTTTCTCCTAGTGCAGGAAACTCCTCTTCAGATAAACTTAAAATCTTTGATTTAACCCTAGAAAGGACCTTTTAAAGGGGTTTTGAAACACTTTTCAAGCTCTTCCCTAACTGATGGTTTAAATAAAACTCAGGGCTGATTTCCTTTCTGTTGTCCCATAACTGGCCCAGCCAAGCACATGGGTTTGGCCCATCAAGGAATGGACCAGTCCTGAATGCATAATGGAAGAAAAATGGGTGTTTTTTTCCATTAAAAGATTTACCACCTATAAATGTGTGAGAATATTAAAGGCAACAATTAACTTTATTGGAAACTTTATATTCTCCGGCCTCATTAGAACTGCCAACAAGATCTATTATTAGTATTACTATGCAGATAATGTAATAAAAAGGGTATTTAAAATGGACAGTTTTGCACTGAAATAAAATAAAATAAAATTTCCCCCTTTCTGTCTCTCTCCCTTTTGTCCTAAATTGTGTTGCACCATTCGACAAGCACGAAGCTCCCTGTGCAGAGCCCCTGGTTACTGAGCCCTTCCCAGGAGCTCGTGGGAAGGAGTTCTTAATACGAGAGCAAGGATGGAATGAGAGATGGGCACATTTTTCCCAAAGATGGTTGTGACAACCCAAAAATCCCATCCGGGTGACAACACAAAAACGCTAGAGCTGGAACGCGGTGGATTAAGCAAACATTCCTTTGTGCTTGTCTTTTCTGAGCTAAAGCTGCACATGTTTAAGGACAAAGACAAATTCCATCAGCCTACTTATTAAATTAAAACATTAATTCTTCAGGAAAAGTATCAATAGGAAAATTCTACCTGTCCCCACCATGACTTCAGAGCACCGCTTTGCCCTGCTGTGTGGAGGGACAGCTGTGCTATGCAGACTGCCTTGCATCATTAAATTGCAGAGACTGAAGCTTGCTGCTCTTAATGATGCCTAATTTTTTTTCTGTTTTGTAAGACAAGAACATCTCTCACCTGTGACGTCTGCTTTTCTTGCAGGGCTTAGAATTTCAGTGTTGCCATCCCAAAGCTTCCTTTCACTGAATCCATTCAGAGCAACAGGTAGCAGCAGGAGAAAAGCCAGCCTTTAAAGAAGAAAGGAAAAAAGGTTTCCTTTTGTGACACAAATGTCAGGACTTCTTCTCCTCTCACCACGTCTTTGCTTTGAGTGATAATTTAAAAACTGAAGTTAAAACTCAAAGCAGGACTCAGCTGAGACTGCGGCTGACCCGAGCTCTGCGTGGCACCACTGAGGCTTGGGGGAGCATGGGGGAGTTCAGCCATAGCCAACCTAAAGGCAAGTAGCACCCGGCCACAAGCAGGAACATATGTGAGCAGCGGGGATGTTAGAACCCATAGGCTGCTCACGGAGAGAAGTATTTCAGCTGTCTGCGAGTGAGAGGTGCTCAGGGACCCGGGACCTGGACTCTATCATTATAAAAAACGAACCTGTTTAATTTGTGGGTTTAAATTTTAAATAACTCTCGGAGCTGAGCTGCTCTCAGCTCTCGTCGTAACGCACTACACACAGTCTGCTTCAGCAGGAGTCCCCGCTGGGGGTTGCAATGCCATTTTAATGAGCTCATTTCTCCTTCCTTCCCTAATATCTCCAGATACAGGGCAGAGGCAGCTCTGTGTGCCTGTGCCTCCCACCCCACAACACCCTTGGGGTGTGCATGCCACCATTTGCCCCACGGGAGCAGATCTCTACTGTGCTGAAGTGGGTGACCTGGGCACAAGTAACCATCCAGATAGAACCATGGTGAGCATCTGGGTGCCAGGCTTCAGCACCCAGAGGCCAGGCACTGGGAGAACACCAAGGAGGCACTCTGGAAGCGTGAGCTCATTTCCAGGAGGGCCACGCTGTTCAGCACCAGCTCTCTCTTTTAATACAATTTCAGACTTGTAAGCCTCTCCTGCCCTTTGCTGGATGGATGAGGTCAAGGCTCAGCTGGCCGTGAGGCTGCACCCAGCACAGCGGCTGCTCCACACACTGCAGCATCCCCAGCCCTGCCTGGGCGCCTTCCATCACGTTTATTACACCCTGCAGTCTAATTAACAGAGACGAGTCAAAGGACCCGTAAGCAATGATTGCAATAAATAATCACTCAGCGACCACGGAGTTAATATTCCACCAGGGTCTCCTTCTGGCCTCCAGAAGAAATGGCAGAGACAGAATGGAAGAGAAATGAAAGCTCACAGTTGGACGTGCCCAATGCTGCCTGAGGAAAAGGACAAGGGGGAATGGCTTTAACCTGAAAAAGAAGAGATGTGGGTGAGCTGTGAGGAAGCAATCCTTTTGTCAGGGGGCGGTGGGGCGCTGGCGCTGCTGCCCAGAGAGCTGTGGGTGCCCCATCCCTGCAGGCACTCCAGGCCAGGTGGGATGGGGCCCTGGGCAGCCTGAGCTGGTGGGGGGCAGCCCTGCCCATGGCCAGGGTGGCACTGGGTGGGCTTTGAGCTGCCCTCCAACCTAAGCCATGCTATGATTCCACAAGTCTATGATCCTATGAAAAGCTGTGCTGCTGCAGAGGTTTGCTGCCCTTCCCCAAAAACTTCACAGCAGTTGTAATAACTTTTCTTTTGCGGTTTTTCACACGGTGTCAGGAAATCACAAGAAGTTGGAAAAACCAATACGTACAGATTCACCTCAGCAGGATGGATTGCCCCAGAGCATTGCATCTCTGCTCCTCTCAGCTCACCCAGCAGCTCCCAGCACAGCAGACTTACTCCCACACCACAAAAGGAGGAGGAGCATGTGGAAGCATCGGGACAACTGCATCACAATCTGCCTCGTCCTCTTCCTCTTCCTGCTCCCAGAAGATGCTCCATGATATCCCCTTGCATCCTGCTTTTGCAGAGTTCCCACATGCCATGCCTGTGCCCAGGGCATCCTGCGCTGCCCCTGAGCTGGCAGCAGGGTTGAGAGGATGCCATCAGATGCTGAGCACAGCCCCATGCAATTATCCATGGAGAGTTTGGCTTTGCTGATAATTTGTGAGCTCCACACATATCTCTACTAATTATAAATCTCAGCTGAGATTTGCATTTTTATGAAATGCTTCTGCTAGAAATCTTTGTAAAAAAAAAAACTGTACATATTAATTCAATCTAATCTTGGTCATTTCAGGTTCCATAAGAAAGCGCTTTCATAAAGCCACAAAGCTAACATCTATAACTTTTCAGTTTTGCCAGAGAGCATACCTCTGCATCAAGTTGTACATTTATCTTTGAAGACGGCATTCATAATGAGCCCTAAGGAAGGGAGCATCCTGCACAGCCCATCCTGAACACAGCTGTGGAGATGGACCAGAGGGAATGGTTTCAAGCTGTGGCAGGGGAGATTCAGGCTGGACATTAGGAAGTATTACTTTTCAGAAAGGGTGGTCAGGCACTGGAATGGATGCCCAGGGAGGTGGTGGAATCACCGAGCCTGGGAGTGTTCAAGGAAAGGCTGGATGTTGTGTTGAGGAACACGGTTTAGTGGGAGCTGTTGGGAATAGGTGAACGGTTGGACTGGATGATCTTTTAGGTCTTTTCCAACCTTGGTGATTCTATGATTCTATGATTCTATGCTCTGTGCATTTGCAGGGACAGATCAGGATCCCATTGCCTGCAGGGAGAGCATCTCAGCCACTGGTAGGGCGCTGGCACAAGTTGCCCAGAGAGGCGGTGGTGCCCCGTCCCTGCAGACAGCCAAGGTCAGGCTGGACGGGGCTGTGAGCACTGCTGAGCTGTGGGTGTCCCTGTGCGCTGCAGGGAGCGGCACCAGGCGGCCTTCAGCTCCCTTCCAACCCAAACCACTCCGCGATTCTGTGATTCCTGGCAGTGCTGTCAGAGTTGCAGAAAATGGCTTTCTTCCTTTTAGCAGGGGCTCTTTTAAGTGGGCCTTTCCCAGACGGGGCTCAAAGCCAATAATTTCATCAGCAATTTGTATCTCATTTGAAATGCCTTTGTCTGGAGTCAGGGGAAAAAAAGATTAACTTTTCCTGCCTGAAATATGGCTGCCGGATGCGAGGGAATAGAGAAGGCAAATAAGCAAAGCAAAGTTAAGCTTTCTGTATAGAGCTGGAGGCTTAACGGTGCAGATTACAACAGCAGGTGATGAGCAACTCTAGCCTCTGCTGTGTAGGCTGTGAAAAATCCTGTTAAACTGCAAAGGCGTTTTAGCTACAGCTCCGCATTTCAGAAATGATTGAGCTGAAATCTAAGGGAGTGACAGCAGACAGAGACCAACAGGCATCTCGCTGGTGGCCGGGAGGGTCCCGGGGGCTGAGCAGAGCCAGGGATGCACGGGTTTGGCACTGCGGGGGCTTCTCGTGCACCCTGGACCTTTTCTGTGGTGATTAATGTAGAGAAAACAGGGCAGGACGAAAGCGCGATGAGAAACGGCACAGCCTAAGTAATGACACCAGCGAGCAGCCCCAGTGTAGGAGCAGGAGTGTCTCGGGGCAAGCTCAAGGAAAGGTCAAGAGCTTTATTTATTGCGCTACATAATTGATGGTGTGCCCATCTTCAAAGGCACCGGCACAGAGCACAAAAACAGAAGCAGAGGGTCCCACAGCGTGGAGCAGGATGTGTTGGTAGCTCTGCTTTGGTCCCACATCCTCAGCATCTGCCCCATCCGCCGGCGATGGCGACAGATGCCGACGAAGTTCCTGGCCATTAGCTGCTGATAAGAAACTAATTAGCTCATTAGCTAATATCTGATCTTTCGGACTGGGTTCTGTCGGCTGTCTGATTTCAGCCCACATGTGCGCAGCCCAAGGCAGTGCCACACTGCCACCAGCTCCTGGGGAGGGGATGAGGTGCAATTCCCAAACTCCAACCAGCAGTATGAGTGGTGTGAGCCCTGTTGCTGCTCCCCACTGAGGCTGATGGTTCTCCCAGGCCCACCTCTGCTGAGTGGGGCTGGTGGCCCATACCTTACACCCATGCATTTAGGAACTTCGTGCTTTGCTTGTGTTCTCCTTGCAGCATCACAGCCAGACCTGTGCTTGCAGCCCTCCTTCCACCATGTTTGTTCTTCTCTGGGAAGGCACTGAGCCCCCCAAGGATAAGCAGTACCTGTTGCTGCTCTTTCACAAGTGTTCCCATTCCAAGTCTCCTGATACAAAATGAAAGAGAAGTATTCCCAGGCTACACAGGATATTTCTGAAGTTTGTCCATGCTTCACTTAAATCCTCTGGCCCCTTTTGTGCAGATGTGAAGGCAGCATTTACCCCTTGCTGAAGGCAAACCTGCTGGAGGTGGGTTGCCAAGGCGAGCTGCAGGGGGCCCAGGCATCTCCATCCCCTCATTTCAAGGCACAATTTGGGGTGCAGGGAGTAGGGATGTTCCCCAATGCAGTTGCATGGGATGAGCATTAGCAACACAGCCAGACTTCTCCAGCTTACCCAGAGTGAACCCATGATCCCCAAGAGGTTTGTCCTTCACTAGAAATTAGTGACAAGTTTCCAGCGCTTTCCTCTGCCATCTGCCCCAGCTTTAGTTGAAATGCAACATTTTACTCCAGCAATCTGTAGGTAATCTTGTCAGCATTGCTTAGAGAAGCTGGGTCTGTCCTGCCCATCTGATGCACTGTGCAACAGAGGGAAAATCGTGGGTTCCTCTTGAAAGGAGGAAAAAAAAATTAAGGTTGACTTTGGCACAGGAAAACAAGCAATCCGGAGATGACAACGTGCCACAGGAGCTTAAAATAAGCATCAACTAATTCAAACAAAAACAAATCTGCATTGAAAATAGATTCTTCCCCAGACCACATCCCCACTTTAAAGTGTCTTTGAATCCTCCCAGGCATATTTAGAACATACTCCCCCTTCACGCTTTCTCACTCGCTTTGTTTTGCTGTTTCGTAGCCGGCAAATGAGGGCTGAAGTTTAAAATGATGTTTCCTTATTAGCTCTCATGCAGATGCCAATACAACGCTGTGCCCAAAGCTGCTGGTGCTGGCACTGTGTGCTGTGCTGAGCCAGCCCAGGGGAGCACAATGGGGGCAACCCCCAGTGCCTCCTGCACACAGCAGGCAGGAGAGCACAGGGGGGCAAAGGGGCATAAAAATAACTGGTTTTGTATTTTTTTCTAATAGTATTAAAAAAAAAATAAAAATGCTTGGGGTACAGTATGGGCTGCGAGCCTGAGGGCCAGAGCTGCCTCCAGCCCTCCCGTCCCACACCAACCCGCCTCCTCCAGCTGCCCCCAGCAGGCTTGGAAACACGGCTCCCCCAGCACCAGTGGGAAAGAAGAGATCAATAAAACCACAAGGTCATCCGCTGGCATTGGCTGGCAGGCTTGGAAATCGCCACGCTTCATCCATAGGTGGAAAGACCAGAGCTTAATAGTTGGCAGGGCTGCAGTTTACAGGTGGGTGGAGAGGGTCAGCATAGAGCCAACTTCCAGGGCTGTGGGTTTGGGCCTGCCCCAGGCACGAAGCATTGCCCTGGGTGAGGGGATGGGATACAGGGAGCAGGGGATGCTGCACGCACCCACCAGCCCCTGCCTGCTGCCGCGCACCCTCCTCCCTGCTGTCCAAGCAGAGCATCGCACCAACTCCACTAATTAAAAGAAAAGCAGGAGGAAGGGAGGAAAAAAAGATCACCGGGCGAGTCCCCAGGAGGCAGGCTGTCTCCTGCACATGCCAATCCCCTTCAGACGTCTCTCAGATCTCCGCCGCCGATACCACCTCCTCGCTCCTGCTCTCCTCTGCATGCCACGCCGGAGCCAGCATTGATAATTAATAAATCTTGCAGAGGGGAGTGGAAGAGGCTGTCGGATGTGCAGGCAGAGCGGGCGCTGCTGGAATTGATTACGGTGGAGGTTGAATTGCTGCCTCTAATTAATGCATTGTTCGTTAGGCGCGGTGGCGTTGTGGGTTATGGATGGGGCTCCCCAATCTGCCCTCATAACCCTGAGCTCACAGAGTGGTGCTGGGGGCAGATAAGCAGGGTTCAGTTGGATGCAGATAGACACGTGCACAGGGTTTAATTGAGGGGGCAGCACTTTCCACAGAAGGAAATGCGGTGGAAGATTTTCCAGCCCTGATAAGGTGCATAGAAGGGCTGAACCCTTTCTTGGTGAGTGGGGAATTTCACCATCATGCCTCCCCCAGAACTCATTTTGGGCTGAAGTGACATGAGATGGGTGGCACCAGCTTGTCATAGAATCATTAAGGCTGGAAAAGACCTCTAAGATCATGAAGTCATCCACCCATCCCCACCATCCCATGTCCCTCAGTGTTCATAGAGCAGCAGGGTGGAGAGCAGATAATAGCACCTCGAAGCCAGGAGAACCAGAAGAGCCCTGCAGCAAGGAAACTGCAACCTCCAAGCATGGAGACATGGGAAAAAGCACCCACAGAACTCCTGACAGTGACCTTGCTTTAGGTTGCAGCTCCAGGCAGAAAACACCACTTCTTTCCCAGCCCCATCTGCACAAAGTCCCCACGGATGTGCAGGTAGAAATTTCAATCCCACAGGTAGCAACCACAGGGTAGGCACTGCCCATCGATGCTCATTGAGCCTTCAGTTTTGGGGCAGATTATGAATTGCTTGATATGGAATTTCAAATGATCACTTAAGTAGATAATTAGGTCGTAACAACTTTGAGCAACCTGGGTGTAGTGTGTATTTAAGTGTTTAATGCCTTTCCCCCCCTCTCTAATTGGCATTTAATTAAAAGAATAAATAAAAAAGAAAAGCAGCTTTGCCTGGGCTGTTTGGGTTTAAATATTAAACAGTTCGCTGCTCCTTGAGGACTGCATCGCTTTGATTGGGAATCGGCATTGAAGGCAAAGGGCTCGAGGCTCTGCCCCTTCAGCCCTAAGGAGTCAGGAAGCACAGCACAGAGCACTGCCATCTCAGCACCAAAACATCAACTACTTCCACATAGTTTAAACCCTGCCCAGCGCTCAGCTTGGCTAAAATCTCCCTTCTGCACCCTTTTCCCTTCTGCAAAAGTCATTTGCAAGTTGGCCTCCAATGATGCCGTCCCTTTGATGGCTTGGGATTTGCACAGCTCTCAAAGCACGGCTGGTGCTTATGGGGCTGGGGGCCCCCACAGAGAGCAGCAGCACCAGCAGCCACAGCAGTGCAGCAGTCAGGCTGGAACTGGGGCCTGGTTCTCACCTTGCAGCCTCTTTCCTCAGCACATTTCCCAGCCTTAGCACAGCTCCCTTGGCTTCCCCCACTGGGAGCAGCCTCTGTGCCCCTGCAAAGCCCGAGAGGGGATACTCTGGAAGGAAATGTCCATTAGCAGAGCACTCGATAACTTCTGCTTTCTGATTTATGGCAGTCACTAATGTCTGAAAATCATCTAGTGCTCTGGCTTCCTCTCTTGGCAAGAGGTGCCAGAGCAGGCTGGCCTGCCAGATTAAGTTATAACAGCTTCAGGAAAGCTCTGATGTCTCTGTTCAGACATCCAACACTGACTGAGGACCAGACAGTCCAGAGGAGCTGCTGAAAATAAGCGGTGCTTTCAAAGCCATTCTCTCCAGAGGTGCCACTGTAAAGGAGGAGGAGGGTGATCCCCTACACCACATCCCCTGCTGGGTGCTGGGCTGGTGGCTGCAGGTCCAAGGCCACCGCTGTCCCCTCACAACCAGGAACATCACATCCTCATCCTCAGCATCCCCAGGGAACATGGAAACAGGAGAGCAAAACCCCCACTGTGCCTGTGAGCAAATAGAGACTGTGAAAAGTTGGTGTCCAGAAGAGTAACTTCCCCTGCTTGTTTGAATTTGGGTGGATCTGATGCAAAACACACCAAAAGTGCATGCCTGTGAATACCAAGCGTGTTAATAGGTTAAAGTAAATCCAAAGTAACATTTGAAAGCTGGAAGATGAAAGTAGATCACAGGCCAAAGATCAAACAATCTAGAACCACTTCTAAGCCTTTTAGTGCTGCAGATTATTAGCATTTGAAAGTGAAGAGCATTAGTGAGAGAAGAGGATGGGGGGGAGCAGAAAGGAATTGCTGTTGAGCAGATAAAAAGTGAAGTAAGTGACAGTGGAAGAGGAGGAATGAAAGTTATCTGGCTTGTTGGGTAAGGCACAAAAGGATGCAGGCACAGCTGGAGGAACCACCAACAGACTGCAGGACCTGCCTCTACTGCATTGGTCTCTCCAAAAAGTGCTGATGGTTTCCATCAAGCAGCTGATGTGGCAAAGGTCGGGAGCCATCAGCTGTGGGAATGCCATCACTGCAGTGCCATGAGCTGTGCACAGTCCCTCCTGGCCCACAGCATCCCTGCTGCACCGGTGATGCTTTAGATCCAGAAGTGATTGAATGCAATTAGATCCAAAGTGCACAGACACCTTGTCACATCTCTTTCAACCACGTGTCTCTGTTCCAGGGTTGCCAAAACCCTCCTTACCCACACGGCGTGGGATTCTGTTAATTGATGTTTGCAGGAGCTCTCAGGTATTGTCCTGAGTGTATTCTTGCGACCCAGGCACTGGGATGAAAACTGCCACCACAAAGGAGCTCTCAGCAGGTCCTCAGGCAGAGCTCAGGGTGGGTGCAGCAGGACAGGGCTGTGGCAGACACTCATCTCATCCCCCCCACTGCTCTGCTGCTACACAGAGCCCAGCACCTTTGTTTATCTCAGGTGCTCCTCTGTGTGGCTGCAATTGCAAGCAGCAAATTATGAGAAAGAAGAGAGGGAGGCGAGTGGCTGCCATCCCTATTATATGCAGCCTCGGCTGTAATAAACACTGAAGTCGACTATTCCCAGAGGGAGTTGCTAATATAGGAGATTGATTCACTGCAGTGTAACCCCCCAAGGGCTTTACACACAACTCTGACTAAACTTCCCATAAAATCAATCCAGCCTTTTCACCACTTTTGACAGGGTGTTCTAATATTAATCCACTCTTCTTGTCAGTCAGCTCTGCTAACAAAGGCTTTAATGATCTTTAACCAGGCGTAATAAATACGACATAGGTAAGTGGAGAATTCCTGGATCCCTCCAGAAGAAGCAACAACAACAAAAAAATCCTTTCTATAGGCAAAGGGCTTGCATTACTGCTGATAGTAATAAAGAATAGTAAAATAGTAGTAATGATGACAAAGCAAACAGCTTCCAAGGGAAGGCTGCATGGTGCACCTCGGCCGCTCCGGGAGCGCACGCAGAACAAGGAGTGGGTGCGATGCGATGGGTGCAGAGATGCCAATGCCCAACCAAGTGAAAGACAGCGCCCAGGAGGCAAGTGAGCCTGATGAGCCCCGGCTATGCTGCCCGCCTCAGCTAGCCTCAGGCGCCCGCAGCAAACAGAGTTTTGTTGGAAGAAATGTAAAGCACCTGGCCCCTGTGATTAAGCCCAGCACAGACTATTCCCTTTCTCCCGCATCATTTCCACATCTCTGCTTCTGACTCACCGCTGACTTATTCTCCCTGACAGTTAGACAGACAGGAGCCCACCTCGGATTGTTCGCACTGTAATTAGGAAAGTCCTTCGCTTCCGAAATGCGTGCAGGGCAGGCTCTGAGTGTTCGACAGAATGGAAACACGGCGAGAAACACACAGAGCTGTGGAACCTGCATGAAAGCACACAGAGTCAGAGTAGGTGTAGAGCAAGGCTCAGGGTGTTTGGGAGCTTGAGCACACCTCCAGACCACTCTGCACAGCAGCAACGTCTGCATATCCTCCTCCAGTAGCAAAAGTGCTGGGATGCATCACCTGGCTTCACTTCTCTTTTCTGCTGCACCCTAAGGGCACAGAGCCATGGGCACCTCTCATTTCAAAGAACCGTAGAACCATTTGAGCTGGAAGGAGTCCTTAAGGGTCATTTAGTCCAACTCCCCTGTGATGATCAGGGACTTTTCCCCCCCACTCAAACCAACTCTCTCCCCCTGCCATGAGGGGATTCCCAGTAGACCTCACTGGGAGGTGCTAGGTGGGTCTTGCAGACAAAGTAGAGACCACAGGGAAGTTTTTATAAAGCAAAAACAGGTATTTCGTGCCTGCTCTTCCCTCATGCAGCCTCCCTTTGCAGACCCAATCCATAGTGCCACATTGCAACAGCTGCCCTGAACTCAGAGACATACAAACACAAACATTGCTTTGGACATGGGCCACAACCAGGCTAATTTCAACCTGGACAGTGTTCGTTTGCTCTGGAAGAAATAGTCGCTTGTCATCGAGCAGCAAGTTAATAGCAGGTGAAACACACGTAGCTTGTCAACAGGCTTGTGCTGCCATGATGAGGCTGAAGGAACTTGCTCATCCTCTTCCTCAAACCATCCCAGTTTGTGTCTGCGAAACAACAGAAATCAGAAGAGAGAACCTAAAGGAATATCATCTGGATTGATCCAGCAATTAACAAGTCCAAAAAAAAAAAAATTATGGGATCCTTCATGGTGCTTAATTCCATGGCAAATGGAATTGGAAATACTTACACAAATTTAATGTCATGTAGGCATCATCAGGAAATCCCAGGGACATTTCCTGAGGATCATCTTAATGTCTTTTGCAGGAAAGGGATATCCTGCGTGAGTATTACACTACCCAGAATATTATAAACAAATCTAATGGCTTGCTTCGCTTCGCCCCTCAACAGAACTCTTAATTATGTATCTTGCAAATGTGCTTGGAAAGTGGATTAGCTACACCAGCTGTTTGCTACCACGGCAGAGTCTTTTCCGAAGCGTTTGTAGCAGCTCTAAAGTATTATCCACATCCCCTGCTCTGGCAGCACAAGCATGTGATGAGGAAGGACCCGCTTTGGTTGGACGTGCAGATCAGCTCGGGCTTTGTAGATCAGACACAAGGTGTTTTGCTGGAATCAGTCACAGCTGGGGAATAATTTGTGAGAGGTTGGTTTGCTTCTGGTGTGTTCGTTGCTTTGCAGCTGGATGGTAGGAGAGAATAGAGAAGAATTCCAAAAACAAACAACCACCACATTGAAGGGATTTAGCTCATGAGCAGTAGCCACAAGGAGGTGCAGAGGGGCATGAGGAGGGAGCAGGCAGCCACTTGGCGCTGGGCTTAGCGAGGGCACAAGAATCAGAAGAACAACAGCCTTGCAGCAATTTGGAGGCTGTGATGGCCATTGAGCTGCTCCATCGCCTACCACAGCCCATCTAAGCCAGGAGGGGGTTCCAAAGCATCCCAAGGGGATGCTGACAAGAGCAGGGTTGCAGGTGGCTTTGCCAGCCATGCACTCTGCTCATCTCACTGCTTCAGGCCTCCTGTAGGGAAAGGGCAATGAGCACCATAGCACTGCTCATTCCAAGTCCCAACTTCAGGAGAGGCTGGGGAGCCCTCAGCCAACAAGAGCGATCAAGAGGATCATGTATAATTTGTAAGTGAGGGAGCCAAATTTTTGTTCTATGTTTACACAGTGCTTGGCATAATAATGTCCTCATGCAACCAGATCCCTGCCTGGGACCAGGGATCCAGAGCAGCCTGCAGGCGCAATGCTCCAGGAGCCGGACAGAGCATCACCATACTGAGAGGGGTGGCAAATCCATGGCAGCTGCCAGCATCCCTCACTGCCTTGGCTCCTTCCCATATTCATCTCCAATGCAGACAAGGAGCCATCCTTTAAATAAGCTCCCGAGGACACCCATTAATAAAATGCTACTTATCTCTGCGTGCTCTGAAATAGCTAGGTGGGCAGTGCACTGTAATGGAACTTTTAGCTCAAGTAGCAATGACTTTGACCGTGCAAAATTACACTCTATTCTGGCCAAATTAACTAGGTAATGCCTTGCATTAGTGTAAAATCCTCCATCAAACCATGAAGGCTGCCGTTAAAAACACTCAAGGCCAAAAAAATAGGGTGGTGGGGGGAAGCACTCAGCTCAGTTAACAACCCGAGAGGAAAGATTTTCCACCTGGAGCTGCCCTCTGCATGCGGGCGAGGTGGGGACAGGCAGGCAGGAAATGCAAGTACCTTTGCTGGGTTGTAGCAAAGGCTGCTGGAGGTGAGGTGGGATGGGAAGCATGGAGCCAAGGCCCTGCCCAGACCACCAGGCACCAGCAGGGTCCCCTGCACACCCCCACCCCACTGCAGCCACACACATTGGCTGCATGCATTAACATTTCCTTAATTCTAACAGTGCTCCTGCGTCACACTGAGTCACAGCTCAGTGGGTTTGCAGCAGGCATGTTCAGAAATGCCATTTCTGCATTGCTTCCATACCTGGAGGAGCAGCTCAGCCATCCTGGTGTCAGCAGCACATGCCCACCCAAGCCACACCTGTGCTCCCTGTATGCCTCCACACCTAGCAAGAATCCTTCTGCACATGGCAATGGACTCGGTGACAGCCCAGGTACCCCAGTGGAGGCACTTTTAGCACTCCCCACCGTTATTTTTCACAGCCTAGAATTCTTTCTGCTGTAATTCCCACGTGGGAAGGGAGACACTGCCTGTTCTCATGGCTGCGCTGCTTTAGACAAGCAGCACTATTCCTCTTTTTCCCTTTCTTCTCTGCTACTTCAGCAGACCAGACTGAGGGAGCTGTCTATTAATCGGTGATCCAGGCAACTCGAACAGCTGAAGCAGAATACCTGGAAGAAACTGAAGGACCTCTGATGGAAGAGCACACAGACGTCAACTGTGGCTTAATGAGAACACGACTTCCCTATTAGCACTCCCCCTCCACGTGACATGGGCAAAGGGAAAGGGAAGAAACTGCCAAAGAGCTTATTTGTTTTGCAATTAGGGATGAAATAAAAAATTACTTGGTCTAATTAGGCCTCTTTTAGTAAGAGAACCATGCAAAATAATCTCCATTTCATTATCAATGCCAACGCAATTCTCTCTTGCGCTTTATATGTTTAAGTGAAAATGTGGAAGGTCAATTTGCTATGTAAATTTTCGCAAATTTGGCTAAACTAAAACGATTACACTAATGCGTATGCAAATTAGCTTAATTGATAACGACTTCTCTTGGTAACTTTAAAGAAGGGGGGGATTATTCCAATTGTGACAATCCTCTAAAGTGTTTCTTTGCCCAATAAAGAAATGGTATCTTGACAAATTAAAGAGATATAATGAAATCAGATTAATTAATGCTATGACCAATTAGCACAAGCAAAGAGAAGAGATTTACAGAAGCAAAATTCACTAGAGAAGACTACAGGAATTCATCATCTTTCACAAAGACATTTGTACACCTTAACATTCTTCAGAGCTCAAAGGATTTATTTGCTTACACAAGTAGCTTGCTGCTAAAATAGTTATTTTCACCCAATAGAAGTGAAATAAATCCAAAAGCAAAAGCCCATCTTATGCTTGAGGGAAGAGCGGATCCTTGCCCCACCTGACCGAGGCCGTTATCCATCAGCACTCACATGCACAACTCCAGCAACATCCACTTCCTCCAAAATCCTGCAAATGCCAGCCTCTCCACCAAGGTTTTACAGAAAAAGGAAAAGCCCTGGTCCAGCAGCAGGGGAATAATCAGCAAGTGCTCTCCCATTTCAGAGTTCTCCTGGAGATGCTCAGCACAGCCTGTGGACCTGACCCTGCTCAGCCGTGCCAGAAAGCCTCAGAGAACATTAACTACACCAAGCAGAAAGCGACAACTCGAAACTCCCCCTACTACCACAATAAAACTAGTGTGAAGTAATAAAAATAATTACTAGCAACACTGTACGTAATACCCTTCTGTGTCATCTCTCTCCTGTTGGCAATAAAGCCACCTAACGAATTAACTGTAAGGGAGGGACCATTTATTTACCTTGTAATTAGACCGTGCTGGAAAATGCTTCCTGTGAAGCGTCACACGGACAGGTATAAATTAAGGATGTCAGCATGCAGCAGTGTCCCCGTGAAGTGCATGGGATGGGGTATCAGCCAGAGGTGGGTCCTGAGCTGCTTCACCCCCAGCACTGCAACACATCACTGGGACATTTCTCCGTCATTTCTCTGTCAGCATGCAGAGTGCTGCAGGGCCACAAGTTTTCTGATGCCATTATCAGAGTTCTTCATATAGCTGAACTACTGAATAAGCACTATTGCTGGCTTTATGGCATCGCTCTGCTCACGTTCTCATCTCCGATGCATTACCTCACCTCAGCCATTCAGAGAGGGGGAAAAAAAGGTCATTCTCTTAAAAAAAAACTCCTCCCCTAAGATCATACAACAGTGTCCAGAAGCCTTGGGCAGTAGAGGTGAGGAGCCAGGAGAAGGCCAGCAGCGAGCCCTCTGTTCCACAGCACAGTCCCTACATTACAGCCCTGCCCAGCATGCAGTACCCCCAGTCCTGCCCCTGGTACCCATAGCTCTGCCCAAGGAACACCCAGCCCTGCCCATGGTACCCCAGCCTGGTTTTGCCTTTAGAGCACTGAAACTCTTCAATTCCTAGAAATTCCTCAAACACTCTCTGCCCTACATTAGATGCAGCATTTATAACCATAAATCAATGGTGCTGTTAAACTCTGCTCACAGCCCTGATTTCCTTGCAGCCCTGGCCATCCTCGGCCACAGACACACACTTGCTCTGCCCTGTTTTCAGTGCTGCTGAGCAGGAGGCTCAGTACCCACAGCACAGCCCCAGCCCCACACACGATGGATGTGCTCACCCCTCCTGTGAACCCTGCAGAGCCAGGGTGATGGAAGGGAACCTTTTGCTCGATTTATTTCACCACAGTCAATTGTGTGGCATGTCTCCCAGTTTGTTGGTAGCTCTCGAGCAAAAACAGGCTCTTTCCATCTCATTGGCGTTATGCATGAGCTGGGATAGGAAATGAGCAAATACGCTGCTTGGATAAACACCCTGAAGAGGGTCTTTCTTTCCTTCCTCCTTTTATTTTGGCACCCTTTTTTCTCTCTCTTTCTTTTTCATTTGGCATTTTGTTGTCTACAAAGACAGGCAGTAAACAGGAGGAAAAAAAAAAAGCTGCGCCTTCAGATCATCAGCAGAAATCTCTCCTCACTCTATTTTCCTCTGCTATTTGTTCAACTCTAAAACATTAAAGAAAGAATTGGGGGGGAGACGTGTTTTTTTTCGGCTTTGTCTCTCATTTGTTAATTGCGCTCATCAGCAAAAACCATTCGTGGTAGAGATGGGGAGCCAAAAAAGAAAAAAAACCACCACAACACAGAGCTGATCATATGCAGGGGAAATAACTCAGATGTGAAAATACTTCAAGACTGGGAGATTGCACTATTTATTCACACAAGTGTCCTGCTGTGCCTCAGAAATGCAGTGATTTAATGAGCTGCTGCAAAGGTGTTTGTTATTAAGAAATTCTGTCTCTGGTTGTTCTCCCCCGTGTGATTAGGACGGAGCCCGGCAGAAGTTCTGACTCGGCACACCATTAAAGATTTAGCGTCTCTCTCCTCTCTGCTCCCGGCTCCACTGCGCTTTTGAATCCGTTCCAGAATTAAACACGGTACAAGCTGAACGGGGCTTGTTCAGCACAGATGCTGAGTGAGAGTTAAGGAGAAATTAGGAAGGCATTTGTGTTAACAGATGTTCCTCCTCTCTGCCGGGGAGCTGCGCATGTGGGGTGATAGCGTGGAGCATGGGGGAGTGGGCAACACCCAGGGACACCTAAGGGGATGGGGACCAGTAGGGGATCTTGCCCCACATCCCTGGGCTGTGCCAACCAGCAGGGATAACTACATCCATCTCAGCATTGCTACCATCCAGGTTCTTCACTGAGTGGGTCACCAAAGCCACCTCAGGATGCTTGGTGCTCACCAACCCTTCCCCAGCCTCCTGTCTCCCAATGCTGGTTCCCCACCTCACCCCAGTGATCCACAACACAAAAGAATAGCCATAATGGCCAACTTCCAGGGGCACTCGGCTCCCTGGTGATTTAAGCATGCTCCACGCAGCATGCCTGCTCTGGTTGCTGTGCTGGAGCGCACTGTTTCTCCTTTCAAGTCGCTCAAGCACCGCTATTACTCTGAGGCTAAGCAGCACTAATGGAGAAAGCATTCCAAGTTTCATTTTCCTCTGTAATGGAAAATGCAAGAGCGAGATTTCAGTCTGTGAGCACTTCTATGAAAAAACAAATATCTTTATTGGCACTGGACAGCCTGCCAATCAGCCACAAAATTGCTGGCTTCTCTTTCTCCCCTGAAGGAATGCCTCTGCATACAAAGATACCGGAAAAACTTCAGGGCCTGGAGGATAAAAGGCCCTTCTTTGCCTTTCATTGGGTGATTTGCAATGCATTGCTTCAGCATAATTTCCCATCTCCACCGCTCACAAAGGAAGCTCTGTTGCTATCTGTGAGTTTAATAATTTCTGTTCCCTACACCTTGCATTCATAATGCATCTTTCAACACCTCAGCTCCTGCTGCCCAATAAAACCTGAGGCTTCACACCAAGAGAGAACTGGAGTTTGGGCTCCTTCCCCTGCAGCCCCGGAGCTCCCACGTGAGCTGAGCTCTGAAATGCTAGACATGAGCACTCTGAAGGGACTGGATCAGAGCAACCCAACTGCAGATCTAGTGGTGCCTGCTTTCAGCTTTATCACTCAACAAATAAAGAAAGCAACGCATAGTTTGTCTGTTCCCACCTTCCCAGGTACCTGGCTGTCATCTCCTCATGGCCTCCATCCCTCCCAGAGGATGGTCAGGTGCCCAGGGCCAAGCAGGCTTCACGATTTCATCCTCATGAGGCTTTTGCCCCACACTACCCAACTCCACACGTTTCCCACCATCGCCATGAGGCAAACTGCAGAAAACTTGTTACCACCTGCTTTCAGATTGGAGGATTTGCATAAGTTATTCCCTAAAGCCTTTAGTCCCCACAGGACATATTTTTTTATCCATTTACCCAGGAACTCGACTATTAAAAGCCTGCAGACATGCAGCATTTGTAAAGTTAGTACAAGATGCTCCAAATAAACCACGGTTCCGTCTGCTCCATGAGCCACGTCTCCCTCCCCTTCCAACAGATGCACACAGAAGGCACAAAGCCTGGGGGGGGGGGGGGCTGCAAGGCAGTGACCCTCACACACCCCCCAGCACAACCCCCACATCCTGAACCCAGGAAATGAGAAGCAGAGATGTCAGCTTGGGAGCAGGCAGACGTTGCTCTCAGTGCCCTTTGTGTTGGCGACATTAAATAAATGTCTCCTGGCTCCCACCAGCCACGGCCTGACCCTTTTATCAAAATGCATCAAAATGTTTTCCCACAGGAGCTCTTTCACAACAGCAAGGAAATGCTTTATTATTTATTTGGGCAGTCCTCACAGTCCTGTGGGGGTCACACAAGTGGCATCCATCTGACTGCTACTTTTAGCACATGCCAGAGAAAGGAAAGCAGAGCCTGTCAGTGCTGCAGCACAGTCTGAGGCTGCCCTGAGACCAGGCCTTGCTGCAAACATCCACACCAGACATGCGTGCACAGCAGCATGCCAACAGCAGAGCTGCACACACTATGGTTGTAACCTGACAGAAAGTGCAGCAACAACAGCAGAGTAGTAAAGTTCTAGGCTACAGCAAGCGAGGAGTTACTCAAGTACAACAGGCACAAAAACAAAGGAAAGAAGCTGCTTACCTTCAAAAGGCCTCAGGTACACAGAGAGCTCCAGCAAGATATGTTTGCTTCCACTGGCAACCCTTAAATGAAGTCTGGGAAGGGATGAATCCTGCCTCCACCCCCTTCTGGTTTCTCAGGTGCATTGCATTCACGCACCTGAGCTCCTCTGGGCTGGCCCTGCCTTCCCACCAGGTGCTCAATCACTGCTTCAAGCCATGACTTAGCATTTCCACTACAACAGCCACGCACAGAAACCTCTGCAAAGCCTTCCAGGCCAGCTGCTCTGCAGTGTGCATCTGAGTGTTTTGCACAAGCACAGAGTTCTGTAAGAGCACTGAATTATTAAACCATCAGATCATCTTGCCCTCCGCTTTCTGGGTGAACTGGTCATTAATTACCTGCTGTAAACAACAGGGGCAGAGGACCCAGCAGAAAGCAGGACTGGTTCTGTGCACCCAGACCCCTCCCTGCAGCCCACCTGTGTGCAGGACAAGGCCCATCCCCAAGCATCTGCTCTGCTACGGACACAGCTTGCCCTGGTCTTATTTACTTATTTTGGTAGGGCCCAGTGTGTAACACAACTGTACACAAATAAATAATGCAGACCACTAAAGACTGCTGCAGAGGCGACTTTCCTGGGGATTTAATGCTCACATCCCTCACACTCTTGCCACAGCAAAGAAGAAAAATTACAAATTGATCTACAGGACCAGGCTCCCCTCTCGCACGGCCCTGTTCCATCGCTATAAATAATGGCCAAACCCCTGGGGGCTGCATGGAGGGGTGGGGGATGGGAGGTGCTATGCTTTGGTGCTGAGTTGCTACGGTGTCACCTGGAGACCCAACAATGCATCCCCACTGCTGGAGCATCCATCCCTGTCCCCACGCTCCCAGTGCCCCTGGTGTCTCTCCTGCAGTCCTTGACATTTTCTTTCTCAAGGGGCAAGTCCCTGGTGAATCCTCACAGAGTAATTGTGAAATTATTATGGTTGGTGATTTTAATTTAAATTAGATGGAGAAATGTTGTACTGCGGCTGACTCATTTGCTATGGATTTTCACTTAACCAAATTGATTAGTCAACCAACTAGACTTAACTTGAAAGTTGTAATCATTCATTATTAGATCTAATTTTCATGTTGCTCCCAGACTACGTTCAGAAATTGAACTGCACAGACTTTAACCAAGTTGGGGCGGAGGCTCTGGGAGTGCCCAACAGTAAAATCCTCCTGCTTGCACCCCCTCGGGTGCTTGAAGTGCTGGAATGGCACAGAAGAGCCAGGGTACCACTGGGTCCAGCCCCAGCCGTGCATTCATGCTGATGCTCCCCACCTCCAAGCACAGTTCCAGAAACATCTGTCCTCCCCAGCAGCACACAAAGGGGCAGAAGCCCCTGAGCTGGGGTAGCAGAGCCCCTTGCCCATCCACCCACCTGTACCGCTCCTTTAGGAGCAGCTCTGTGTATCTATAATTACCACCAGGCACTGCAGAGGCCACTGCCTCTTTAAATAAGCAGGCTGTGTGCCAATTAATACCTTTAATTAACAGTAAGGACTTGCTGGAAGGACCAGGGCTTGGTCTCCCATATGGACTCTCTGCCTGTTGATCCAAGCGGCAAGGCTCTGTTAGGTCAGGCTGGCTGAGACCTGCTGCCGGATTGCTCACCGCTCCCTGCCAATTAAAATGACTGCGAGGGAAAAGATACCCCCAGTGGGACAGCTGGACAGACAGCGAGGAGCAGACAGACAGCCGGGCAGACAGCTAGGTAGACAATGAGAGGCAGACAGACAGACCATGAGAGACAGCCAGACAGTCAGTCAGACAGACCACAAGGGACAGCTGAGCAGAGGGTTGGACAGACCTCAAGGGACAATCGAACAGTCAGACCATGGGGGACAACCAGACAGGCAGGCAGACAGACCTCTAAGGACAGCCAGACAGACTGCAAGGGACAAATGGACAGGCAGGCAGACAGACCACGAGGGACAGCTGGACAGACAGGTGGACAGATCACGAGGGACTGCCAGAGAGATCACAAGGTGCAGCCAGACAAACAGCCAGCCAGACCATGAGGGACAGACAGACAGTCCCTATCCCTGGGCAGGGGGACAGGCAGGACAAGGCTTCCCATGCCTCCCATTCCCTCCCTGGCTCCTGCAGGCCTGGCTCTGCACGCAGGGACCCCCAAGGCAGCGCGGCTGCATTTCAGCTCCCCACCTTCCCATCCAAATAATTGTCGTGGTAGCAGGTGCAGGAGCAGTGGGCCGGAGGGAGATCTTTATTCAAAGCAGTGTATGTTAACGTCTCCAAAAGCTTTTAACGAAGGCCATTATTCCCACCCCGAGAATCGATGCATTTTAATTCCCTCCGAGCTATTTGTTTGGCTTTGCTTCTGTTTTTCAAACACGCGAGACACGTTTAACAAAACAAGGTAGCCCTGCAAGAGAGACGGCGCATTGCATATTCCCTTGAAACTCCTGGAAGTTCATTTTCAAAGCAGGGCAGTTTTCTTGGAATCAATGCATATCAACCAAAATCAATAGTTACTTTACGCAGATGGGCTGAGACACCTAAGTGATAGCGCTCTATGGCATTGCTATCCAAATCTATATGTTTTCAACAAGTCAATGCATTTTAGCAGCTGCTACTGTCTTTTCACTTAAAAATAATCCAATTGCAGATAAGACAGTCCCTTTCCACTGAGTCCAGCGGTACCCTCTGTGCATTTAGTGAAACCAAAGCATATGCACTTGAATCAAAACCTTTCCCTTCCGTGCCCTCAGGTTGGATACTAGGGAAAACTCCTCTGAAAGAGTGGTCAGGCACTGGCACAGGCTGCCCAGGGAGGTGGTGGAGTCACCATCCCTGGGGGTGTTCAAGAAAAATGGAGATGTGCCACTGATGGACACATTAGTGTGCAACATCAGAGGTAGGTGGATGGTTGGACTGGATGACCTTAGAGGTCTTTTGCAACTTTAATGATTCAATAATCCTATGCCAGCCCCTCTCTGCAGACAGAGTCCGTGAGCTCAGCCCCAGCCCGGTGCCTCTTCTCCCCCTGCCTCCATGTCCACAGAGCACTCAGCAGTGCCACGCTGAGCTTTACAACTTTACAAACCAATGCAAACCCCACGTTTAACACTGAGCCCTGATCGTTCACTCCCTCCTCTCAATCTGGGATGAAAACCACTGCTGAACAGGCACTCCAGCTCTTGACCACTTACATTTCTACTGACATTTCATAAGCTTTTTCATCTGGCTTTGCTCTTCTGTAGTGCAATCACCAGCATGTCCAGGTGCGCTGGCATGAAAGGCAGCATGTAAGCAGATTTTTGCAGGACAGAGACATTCAATTTAGTTAAAAGGCTCTGCCAAGTGCAGTGCCTTCAAGAAGAGAGAACTGCAAGTCCCACTCGTCCCAGATACTCAGGGAGAACTCCAGACAGGGAGATTGGCCAGGGTGAGTTATTGCCATCAAATGCTTCTGTGATGTTCACAGGGAGGCATTTTCCTCTGCTTCTTTTTTTTTTTCTTTCTGTTCCTGTTGCTGTATGCAAATCGCTGTTCCCTGTGAGTTATTAGATAACAAAGGGCTGTTTGCTCTGCAGAGACTTGCTTGTGTCTGAACCTTGTGAGAAGGGTAATTAAGGAACGCCGTTAGGAAGCTGCACTGAGGATCATTTCCACCCCTCCCCAGCGCGGTCTCCAGGAGGAAGCTATGAGTTTTCTCCCATGTGAAACACAGGAGGAGCAATGGCAGCATGAACACCTGACTTGTGGGGAGCACGACAGCAGCCCTGGGTCAGCCCCACAGCTGCATGCAGGAGTCCATTTCTCACCCCCCAGCGATGACTGCAATCCTGACAGATGGATGTCCCTTTTTCCAGGGCCGTGTCATGCTGGTGGGGACAGTCAAGCCAAGCATCCAGACCTCTGACCAGCTATCCTCTGGCTAACTCCTGTCCCCACAAACACCCCAGCTCAGAGTTTGGGGGACACCACAAATTCTTCCTTTTGCCAAAAGCAAGATGCTCAGCGCCCAATTGCAGCCCCCAAGGATGCTGAGCTCTGCAGTGCCCTGGATTGCTGAACCACACAGCATCTCCCCTCCATGTCCCCAGATCCCCCCTGCTCCCAGCCACCCCCAGAGCCTTGCAGGCATCCCAGAGCCCAGCACTGCCTGCCGCCGGCCGTGTTGCCATGGAGAAGATTTCTGTGCCACTGGTGACACAAAGGAAATTGCACTTTCCTGAGCTTGCCTGGGATGCAGCGCTAATGAGGAGGAGGAGGAGAAGAGTAGGAGAAGGGCTGGCTCTCTTCCTTTCTTTCGCTCTTTATTTCTAGTAAGAAGGAAAAAACAAACGATGGAAAAAAGACAAACAAGAAAACAGCGTTGGGTAGGAGGGGCTCAGCCTCTCCTCTGCCAAATGACTGAGCTGGCAGCAGCAGAGCTGGGTTTGTGTGCACTCGTTCCCATGCAACGAGCCCCGCTGGGCGACGGCAGTGAAGCAGCACACTCACTATGAGCGATAAGGCAACAGGTGATGGTGTCTCGTGCCTACAGGGGATGCTAACCTACACTGCAGCCCCAGACACAGCCCCAGCAAGGGACTACATCCACACCGCACCACCCAATGCCATCAGTGTGTAGAGCTGAGCCAACCCTGCGTCTTCTGCTAATGATGCTCAATCCCTGCTTGCATTCCTGAGCTCTGGAGAAGGTTGAGAGAGACAGAGATGGGGAGGAACGTGGGTATAGAGGGGTGAGAGCACACAGCTGCCCTGCCTGGTGGCAGCCCCCATGTCCCTCCTTTACACGGTGACCACATCCCTGGACAGCCTGTGTGAGCAGCATCCCGGGCCCTGCGCCACTGCAGCATTCCCAGGTTCATAAATTCTCATTTTCTCTATAGCATTTGATTCTTGAGCATCTCCCAGACACTTCCTCCCTTTACTACAATTGATGGGACCGCATGTAATTTGTAAATGATATTAAGTGAGGTAATAACACTCTGGGAACCGAGAGAAAATCATAAATTATTAAAAATTACTGAGCTGAAATGTTACTTCTTTGCCTTCGCACCTGACGGATGGCTCACATGCTGTCTTCTCTGCCCCCGAGACCTTCCAGCCCGCACTTCCCCATCCATTACACCCACATGCAAGCCCATGGGTGATGCACGGTGAGCTGCAGAAGCAGCTCCACAAGCTCTGAACCTCGATGAGATCCTGAGCCCTGTGTGGGCTGCAAGCAGCATCCTGTCTCCAAAGCTTGCTCTGACCTTCCCCCTTTTTTAGAGCTCTGATTCCATGTGCCACCAGCAGCAAGCACAGAACAACACAAGTGCAGCGTGCTTACATCACAGATCTGAGGGAACCAGCAGAAACTCAGCTCCTGCCCCAGATCCCCTCGCTGCCCATGAGCTGCTGTAGGTTCCCATGCTCCAGGCGCTGCTCAGCGATGCTCATGCATTTTTCAAGGCGATCGATGCAGCCAGGCACCCCGTAGACATAATGACTGCATTGGCCTGGATGCAGAGACAGGCTGGGGGAACGGCTCCGAGTCTCGCGTAATAGGCAGAGCCCTGGGAAAGCTGGGCATTATTTATAATTTAACTTATAATTTGCTGCTCAAACCCGGTGGTTTAAAGTGGTTGGATATCAGTGTGCCTTTGGAGAAGGGAGCGGGATGGGAGAGAGGAGAAAAGCACCGTTTTTTTCCAGCTTCAAAACCCGGGGTGTTTGAAAAGCCCCTCGCTGAGGTTCTGACCTAGTTTGCATGGCAAAAAGATCCTGCATCGTTAAAAAAGAAAAAAAGAGGAGGTAAAAACTGTAAAATGCAGCCCAGCAGCCTGCAGGGCACAGACCCACACACTGCATGGCATCAGAGGGAACTTGGGAGCAATGCCATGGGTGGTTGCCCTGGACTCCAGCACCAAGCCCACCAGTTGGACACAGGAAAGCACCGAGGAAGAGGGAAGCCACCTTTGTGACACTCCCTCAGTCCCTGCACAAACACATCTCCCAAATTAAGGCATTGCCAAGGCACTGATAAGAGAAGTGCTCTGATGGCAGGCGCAGAGGCAGCGCTCATCGCTGGTAGCAAGAGAGGAGTGAGCTTCGTATGAAAGTGTTTTGTCAAAACTTTTTTTTTTCTCCTACAGAAAACAAGGTTTTCAATCAAACTGTTTCTGGTTGAAAGCAATCTGCTTCCTTTGAACAGCTCTCCGGATCCAGCAGTTTAGGCCAAAAACTTGTCACTTCTAAGCCAGCTCTTTTCTCATCTTCCTGTAGATTATTTTTTATTTTTCAACAAAGCTGTAAACCACCTTCTGTCTGGTATGAGAAAGGTTATAAACATTGAGCCATCCTCACAATTATTTTCCATGAATTAGTTGTTCGAGATGCCCATTTTCGTAGTTATAGAACAGCTCAGGTCGGAGGGCAGCTCAAAGCCCACCCAGTGCCACCCCCGGCCATGGGCAGGGCTGCCCCCCACCAGCTCAGGCTGCCCAGGGCCCCATCCCACCTGGCCTGGAGTGCCTGCAGGGATGGGGCACCCACAGCTCTCTGGGCAGCAGCGGCAGCGCCTCACCGCCCTGACCAAAGGATTGCTTCCTCACAGCTCACCTACATCTGTGTTCCAGGCATGGCAGTGCCCCACGCAGCCCAACTCAGCAGCACTGAGAACGGGGCACTTCTGGTTTGCCATCCTGACACCTCATCACAATTCCCTGCTGGTTCTCCTGGGTGGATTTGCATCCTGCCTACGTTAAGCCACGGCCGCTGGATCGGTGCAAGAGCCTGTAAGCTGTCAAATCACATTTTCGGTAGTAAATTGCTTTTATAATTAATTTAATTATTATTACGGTGCTGACTTTTTGTGTTGGCTTAATAAACATAATCAGGTTTTGCCCTCGGTCTCCTTCCCTACTCCTTCTACTTCCTTTCATGAGTCGGGCAATTTGGGGAGGGGGGAAAAAAAAATAACCACAGATGCAGGCCGAGTAATTAAAGTTTCAATTGTTGTCATTCGTTAAACAGTACATGTTTTAATTATCCTCTGAGTCTGCCTGAGAATTCATGTCAGCCACGAGAAGGAAAGGACCGCCTCGGCCCACTGCTAACACACACACAGAGGTGAGGGCTGATCCCTCCACCCCAAAGTGAGTACTTTCGAGTTGCCATGGAAACAGATGGATGGGACCACTTGCATTTTGTTGCTACTGCTGCTATCAGAAGGGCTTTACACTTCCTCCAACGATGGCAGTCCCAGCTCCAGCACTGAATGGCCCCCAGGATTTGATAGGCTGCACCCCATTGCACACTGCAGCTCGTCACCTGCTCTCCTGCAGCTCCTGGAGGCTTCAGCCCCAATAACCAGACGCTTTGCTCCTCGGGCTGAGCAGAATAGCCAACCCAGGGAGCAGTAAGGCAGGGGTGCCAGCGGAAGCCATGCACCCCACACCACCACCACACTGATGGTTGCAGAGGAGCACCTGCCCCCAGCCTGTTTTTAATCCCATTGACATCTGCCACGTTCTTCAGCCCGTTTTATCTCTGTAATCCAAATTCTTTGAGCACCGACTCAACTGCCTGCACAAGACGCAGTGCACTACATCAACATTATTACCTTTATCAAGCAAACTTGTAATGTAATCAAAAAGATATCAGCTCCGTTTGACAAGAACTATCTTCCATGCACCTCTGTTGATTGGCACTTATTATCTCCTTTAATTTTTTATTAATCAGGTCCCATATCAGCTCTTCCATTATATTGTCCGGGATTGATGGTGGCCTGACAGGCTGTAATTACCCACATTATCCCACTGACATGTTTGAAGCGCTGGCAGGGCACTGGGTTTCCCCCTCCCATCTTGGGGGGCCCACAGGGGCCGCAGCACCGTGCAGCCCAGCCACCACCTCTGCCAGCTGCAGCCAGCAGGGCTCACAGCCCTGGCGCCTTATTAATTCCTAATTTCCAATTTGCGGGAGGAGAGCACCTTAGCCCTCCATAAGGCTGGCCCAGCAATCACAGCGATGAGCCAAGTAGCTCTGGACAGTCTTTAATTTATTTCCCAGCGCACACGGACACTGCTGAGAGACTTGATGGCACCAGCTTAAACATAATAAATTACTCAAGTACCAGAGATTAGTTAATAAAGTGTCAAGCGCCCGTAAAGTGCTGCTTTGTCAAAGATACAAAATATTCCTCTGTTTCTCCCAAGATAAATAGCTCCCTCGGAGGGAGGGACACTTGGCTCCGTGCAGACCCAAGCCCCCAAGCCCAAAGAAGGGGAGCTGAGTTTGGCATTCTCATGCTGTATGGGCCCCTTCCCCTTGCAATCCCAAAGCTCTGCCCCGCAGCATGCTGCCTGCTTTCTGCCCCCCACCTGTGGGGCAGAGCAGAGAGCAGTGCCTGGGAAGTTGGGCTCTGCACAGATTTTCCTTTGCAGGGTGTGGAAGAACTCTCCAATGGGTCTTGCTCCAAAAAAGGCAAGCTGTAGCTCTAACATACGAGCCTTCAGACGTACCCAAAGTCACCTGCCATGGTCTACACTGGGGGCTGCAGTTCTGGGAAGGGGTGAGGAAGGCTCTGTGTCTGCCCACAGGTGTGCCAGGACCTGCGTTGTCTCCGGCGCCCACCCACCAGCATGGCTACATTGGTGCCACCTCTCCTAAGGACACAATTTCTGCCCAAGCTGCTGGAGTCCCCCAGCACTGCACAGAACCTTCTGCTGCCTGCAGGATGAAGCCAAATCACCACTCAGGCTGAAAATTCCCTCTGACTGTACAGTGCTTGGAGGGAGTCCCAGGCAAGCAAAGCACAACCCCTGCCAGCTCCACGACCCGTGGGCACCCGGCACCAGGATGGGGACCTCACTCCTGTCACTTGGCTCCACGCTCAGATGCTCCCTCAAATAGAACCACATCAGAGCTGCCATCCATGGCTGTCCGAGCGGCCCCACCATGCCCCCATCCAACTCTGAGCAATGGGCAGTGGGTGAGGGAGCAGAAACCAGAGAGCTGAAACAATCTGCTCACCATCAGCGCCGAGCAGTGCCTGAAACTGTGCGTGAAAACCAAATGATTGGCAGCTCTGAGGTTTTGATAGTGTGCCAGATCAGCTCTCGCTAGGTGCTTCTGCACTTGTGCTGCTTGATTTAATTACCAAACAACGGACGTCGAGAGAAGAGAAATTTCAGAGTGGGGGAGGATGATTTAGGGGTAAAAATAGAAAATATTTTGCAGAGAGCCCCTGTGCTGCCCAGAGCTCCTCTGGGGGCATGGTGCTCCCAGCCAGGAACACTGCATGTTGGTGCAGAGGTCCCCGTGTGCACTTCTCTCCTTAAATAGACATATTTGCTAACTGCAGTGAGTGTGCCATGGGTTACTGTGCTCTGTGCTAATTAACAGAACTGTCCTCTTGCAGTGGGAGCGAGCTCCTCCCTACTAAACTGGCTGACAGAACCACATGGCTCCGCTTTGGGAATCTTCAGGCCAGCTCCACAGGTGCTCATCACACTGCTGTCCCTGTCCCTACACCCAGCTGGGGATGCACCCACAGCACTGCATCGCCACCCGCCTGCATCCCATCCCACCCTGTGGGGTGCAGTGCCATGCGGGGGCTCCTTGAGGCTGCCCACCCCCAGCACCCCTCCCTCCCCATCCTCAGCCCCTTCTCTCCCTTATTCTGTTTCACAGCGAGGGCAGCAGGAGGAGGAAATAAAGCATTCAATGAGGCTTTCAGATCTCCTGTGTCATGACCGAGTGTCTGCAGGTTATATTTTGGCTTTTTCGTTTTGAAGGAGCTCTGCATTTAATCAAAATGGAAGAGTGATTTCATACCGCATGAAATGTGAATCTGCATCCGTCTCCCTTCCTTCTCTCCAACACAAATCACACTCTCTTTCTGTCCACGCTGCACACACAGACATCTCTCTCGCTCAGATCTCTTTCTGGAAGCGACAATACTGAATTTCTCTTGTCAGAGCAGTTGTATTTATCCCATTGGTGCCTATCTCAATGTCGCCATCTGACTCACACTCCGAGAGATTCATTCTGCTCCTATAAAATAACAAATGAGATGAGTGGCTTCTAGGAAAGTTTCCTTGATGGGCCGGGCTAGGCTCACAGAATTGCCCATCCGTGCAGACAGCAGCACATGTGGCTCTGCTCGCACCTCTGGCGGAGGACGAGGCACAACCACGCTGAGCACACACATGGATTGCATGCACCTTTGCTCAACGGGGACCCCCGAACTGGGAGAGACAGTGCCATGCAACCCACACATCTCACCCTAGGAGGAGAGGTTCCCGCTGGCTGATGGACAGAGCCACCTCTCCAGTCCCCCTCCGACTGCTCGCCCTTCAGTGTTGCTAAGCAATCAGAGAAAAAGCCCAGCCTAGCATGCAATGCAGATGCACATAAATCCTGTTCAGCTGGAAAGCACTGCCTTCACCCATTGTTTGGCCAGTGTGGTTGCATGGCCCCTCTGTTCCTGTGTCCCCATGACCCCACCCACGTCCTCGTGCATCTTCAGGTGTGGAGTCAGCCTGGTGCCTCCCTCTGTGCCTGCATGCCAGGGCTGATTTCCTCCTGGGCTCTAAGCTCCCTCTGCTTGGATCAATTAGAGTATTGACACGGACAAGCTGTAGATCAAAACTGCCACCCCTGTTTACACGGTATGTGACTCCCAGTCAATAATCCTTGTCTGAGAGATCTGCTGTATTTGCTCAATACAACCTTCGAGGCTGGGGAACCACCAGGGCTTGAAAAAAAAAAAAACAAAAAAAAAACAAAAAACCCACATTTATTACAGGATTTCCGTATTTAAGCCTTCGCACAATGGCAGAGTCGTTTTCCTGCTGGTGTTTCCTCCCTTGCATAGAGGGAGAGTGCAGAAGGTAGCAGCGAGAGGTGCAGCCACCATCAGCATTAATGAGCTCTTTCCCTGGTGTTAAGCTGTGGGTGAATGGCTTGGGTGCAGCCAGGTTCCCTACACATGTGTGCATTGAGACCAGGTGCTCAGGGCTGCAACACCCCACAGGAGCACCCACAGCACCCAGCAGCCTGTGCACCTCAGGAGAATTTAGGGCCAAGTTTGTTGTGTGCTCAGCATCTGCAGCGAAACGCAGGTTATTCAGGAGCCTTAGAAAATGTTCTCCTGCTGCTCCAACGCTCTTGGGAAAATCTGGTCCAACATATGCAGGTAATTAATAGGATACCAGAAAAAAAAATGGAAATAAAAACAAAAAACAAAGACAAAACACTGCTCCAAGTGACACCATTAACATCAGGCTCCAGGAGGTGTGAATGAAGAAATTCCATTGTTATTTTACTTGAGTTTTTTCTAACGGATTTTCATTGGCCCCATTCCTGGAAATGGTGGAGTTTGGTTCCTGCAGCATCTGGGCAGGTGCAGAGCCCTGCAGTGCTGACCCATATGGGACAACAGCGTGGGAGCTCAGGACAATGGTAACTCAGAGGATGAGTTTGAATGGTAAATGGGTTTCCTTCCGATGCTCCTGAGCAGAGGCAGCCCCTTGCGAAAAGGCAAGTTAGGAGCTCTTCTTAAAATAATAATCCCAATCAGATTAACAAAGCCCTGGATCAGATCACCACCACCACAAAAAAGAAAAAGAAAAAAAAAGGACTAATATGAAATCCATAGAATTTCAATCACGTTTTTGAATAAACTCCAAACCTTTATGCAAGGATCTGTAATTCCCTTGTGTGCATCTTTGCATGCTTCAGTAGAGTTTGTGGAGTCTATTTACCACATCTAAGACCAATTTCCTTCCCTTCAGTTGCTTTGAAGATAATTGAAGGTCCTTGCATTGTCTGCTTTCGAATGTAAAAGCTGGCTAATGCTGAAATCGATGCTTCCTAGTTAATGCTGCCTCTCCACCGGCACTGAACGGCGTGTAACAAAGCCCTGGGTGACTGGATCAGCAGATCTTTGCTGGCCAGGTACTTTGTTAATCAGAGCAGGCTGGGAGCAAGCCCCGAACCCTTTGATAGCGCCGAATGTATTGAGTTGTTAAGTGCAAATTAAATATTTAATAGTGAACTTTGCAATGCTGTACCACGGCGAATATTTCTCTTGGAGGAACGGGGGATGGCACGAGGCTGAAGATGAGGTGCTCATTTCCACCCTTTACATTCCCATCCCTTTCCATTCCAGCTCTGCTCAGCTCTGTGCTGTTCACCCCTGGGCACATCTCTGCACTCCACAGCTTGGGGCTCAGTGTTGGGTTTTTCCCAAGCCCAGGCAGGATTTAATTTGCAAAACTGTTTTTCCATTCCAAGCTGTCATCACCAGACTTTCTCCACTTCCGGGTGATGGAGATAAGTATCAAACTTAGTTACTGTTGTTGTTATCATTGGTGCTGGAGCCTGAAGGCTCTCATCAGCATCTGCAAGGCATTGCACAGCGATGGGGAGAGAAACAGAGGATGTCCTGGAGAGCTGCTGATGTGAACGGGCAGGATAAGACAGGAACCCATCGTGGGGTGGCTTGCAGCAGGGACCAGCAGCAGGCAGCAGGTGCCAGCACCCAGTGTCCCCAGCACAACCCACCTCTCCAGGCCCTGGATATCCCCACAGCATCTCACCCTTTCTCCTGCACTCTCTGCTTCAACTCTTGCTCTCAACCAAACACCAAGAGGTGATTTCATTAGAAATTGTATAGGCAACGTTTGTAATTCTGTTTTGTCACCTGCAAGAAGAGAGATGGAATATAAAATTGCATATGAGGCTCCGTGTGAGAGAAACAGCTGGGGGGGGGGGGGGGGGGTAAGGGCAGGATGCTCCTTGACACATGTCCCCATGGCATTGCCACTGATGCCAATCTCTACCTGCAGCCCCAGCTCAGCCTGAGAGAAAACACAAATCCTCCAGAGGTTTTGAATTGCAGTGAGAACAAGGAGAAAAAAAAAAAGAAAGAAAGAAAAACCACCAACCCTTTGGGGAACAGAGCTGCTGTGTAAAGAAAAGCTTTGAGAGGGAGGAAGGACCAGAAATGTCAGGCTGGAAATGGATTGAATTGTGACACAGTCAATAAAACAAGTGACCCCTGTGTGAAGCTGTAATGGGGTGGTGTTTTTGGTATTTAATTCATAGACTCTCTCTCTCGATACATGCCCATCTCTGCAGCTCCCAGCACCTCCACGCTTCTCCAGCCAAGCCCTCCCACCTGCCATCGCGTCCCCTTGGCAATGCCATTACAGCCATCCCATAATTACTCATCTGCCAAGTGCCAGGCGGAGCTCCCTCCCCCTGCCCCTCTGCTCTGCTTCTCCAGGTGCCTGCTTGTATCCATACACAGCTTCGTTGTTTTTTATCACTTCCATAAACTTTATTGTGCGGCAATGAAAACTCATTATTTCACCTGAGCCTGGTGGATCATAATCATACGTAGGGCACTTTTACGAGGCTGCTCAGATTGCTGGGCAGACCTTTAATGAGTGACCCCATGGCTTTGTGCAGAAGGGCTCCCTTTTATTGAGTTACAGGCAAGAACACACAAATAAGCAGTAACCACCACAAAGGGACTTTTGCCACGCAAATGGTGCCCTCTGTTCAGATGGGCTGACCCCTTCCACATCTTTCACTGGGCAAAAGGACACCATCAACAGCAAGGCGCCAAGGTGGCTGCTTATCAGCACACAAGTTTCTCAAAGGGAGAAATGGATGCAATTATAGAATGGCTCAGGTTGGAGGGGAGCTCAAAGCCCACCCAGTGCCACCCCCGGCCTTGGGCAGGGCTGCCCCCCACCAGCTCAGGCTGCCCAGGGCCCCATCCCACCTGGCCTGGAGTGCCTGCAGGGATGGGGCACCCACAGCTCTCTGGGCAGCAGCGGCAGCACCTCGCCAGATGAAATGCACATCTACAGGGTCCTGGTTAGGGTGCCTTCACCCATCTGGAGGTGATGTAGACCCTGGGACCCCTGCCACCAAGACACACCCGTGCTTAAGGGCTTTTCCACACAGCCATTTTTCCTCTGGATCTCATGAGGATGCACCATGACTGCTGCTGATCCAGAGGACCACATCACCCTCTACCAAAATCCTGCAGCTGGAAGTATGTGGTTTTGCAGGAGGCTCTTGGAAGGAGTTAGGGATGCAAGCTGAGCTCCTCTGTCTCTGGCTGACAACCTGTTGCCACTGGAAGGCTGCAGCTCTTACACTTCCCATTGTACAGCAACAGAGAGGCTTCTCCCAGCCTTGCACTGAAAGGTCCGTGCAGCTGAACAAGCAGCCCTTTCCCCTCTCTGTGCAATGGCATTTGCAATCACACATAAAGGCAAATGTAATATGCAGAAAAGCACTTAAACACAGGGCATACAATTTTAATTACAACCAAGTCTGACCCAGATCCTTTCGCATTAGTACATACCTGTTCCTGGCAATAACACCCTTGTCCTTGTATGACTAAATTAAAAGGTTTAGAAAGTACAAAAGCGGTGTGGAAGTTAATTGTATTCCTAAAAGACACTCCGAATGAGATGAGTTCAGCTTCGTTTTAATTATGCAGAGAAACCCGTTGGAGCTGCTGGAGCTCCCTGGAAGCTGTTAATGTTTTAACAGCAACCACACAGAGGGATGGAGGGCACTGTGTCACTCCCCAGAATGCACGGGCAGCCCCTCAGCCGGGCACTGCATGGGGATTTATCTATGAGCTCAATGTGGGGAGCACTGCCCATCTCTGCTATTTATAAACCCAGGACACAGAGTATGTAAATATTTCACCATTCAATATTTATGAAGTGCTGACTGGAGCCTGCTGTAAAATACAACAGCAAATGGCGTGAGCACAGCAGAGCTCAGTGCCGGTGGTGCCATGCCCAGACTTAGCACCAATGGGGACACCCAGGGACAGCCCTACGCTGCCAGGGCTGACCCCAGCACTTAGGGAGCTCTTAGGCAGAGGGGAGGGAGCAGAAGCTGGGATACTGCAGCCCCATGGGGTGAGCCCTGCCCTGGCTGCAATGGAGAAAAGCGTGAGCCACCCCCAGATCCATGCCATCACATTAGAATCTGCGCTGCTGGGTGGTGGCAGACTCCAGCCCTATTGCACATGGGAGCAAAGAGGGCACCCCAGAAGGAGGAACCGGGTACACTTCTGCACCAGTGTGTCCTCAGGTCTTCCCGAGCATTCCCAACCTCCATCTCCTCCCTCTTGGGCCCTGTGAACAGCTGTTTAACAAAATGGATCTGCACAGAGCAATAATTTTGCTGCATTACTTAATATAGCTCTCGGCTAAAGATATAATTGAGTTGGTTAACTAATCAATCTTTCCATAAGCATAGATTTCATCCTGGTGCCCATTTACAAGAAAAATAAAAATAAAAATAGAAACTCCATGAGCTAAAAAGCACCCCTGGGAGGGCTGGGGATGCTGGAGCACAGCAGGTCTGATCCAACAATGGGAAGGGCTGTGGTGGGATGGAGGACATGGGCACCACGGCTGGAGGAGAGCAGAAGGGATGCTGGCACCAACAGAGCTGTTGGCACAGCAGAGATAACATGTGGGGATGCTCTGTGCCCCTCTCTGAGAAACCCCGCACCCCATGGCACCAGCAAGCCATGCAAGCACATGGGAGCCAGAGCTGCTCCGGCCCAGCCAAGCCCAAAGGAAGCACAACACTCTTTTCCTATAGGATTTCTCCCTGTGGACACAGATGCCTTCTGCAACCCCAGCCTTCCCTGGGTGCAGCCCACCCCCTGGAAGCACTCAGTACACACACACCTCGCCTTGGCATCGCATGGGGACAGCAGATTTATAGGTACTCAGAAAAATTAAATCAGCACGATGCAGATCTTGGATGCAAGCTGTTGTCTCCAGCAGTAACAACGCCAGTGAGACCCCAGGAGAGGCTGCGTGTTCCTACAGTGAATTTTCCAGCACAGAGGGGAACTGAGAGTGCAAGACAGGAACTTCTTGGCATGGCCGATGCTCAGAGCTGCACTTATCTGTTTTTATCTGGGCAATTGCCCTTCCCTCAGACATATGGTTCCCAGGGGCAGCTCTGGGACTCGCTCTGTCCCAGTCCTGCAGAAGCTCTGCCTTCACCCGATGGCCCCAGATGGTGATAGAGATCTCCAGGAGTGAACCTGTGCATGGACAGGTTGCCAGCCAACAGCCCAGCCTGTTCTCTGTAGCTGCATATGTCAGCTTATTTCACTTCCAACACAACGCATTATTCCCCACCAATGCGTCGAGGGAGAGCAAAGTGCACGGGCAGACATCACTACGACCTCCTGCGTGGCCTAAAATGAAAGCCCTTTCCCTGGGTGCTGCTGGATGTGCCCATCACACGCAGACCCAGACAACGTGTTAGCAGGAGCTGCTGGTAAAAGCTTCCAAAAATAACCCCCGGAGCATCTCTGACTCAAGCCATCTAATTCATGCTAAGGATTGATCCTCCTCCAACTGTTGTTTCACGGTGTTAAAAGCAAGATTGATTGTAAATTTATGTTGTAAAAGTGCATCATTATTTCAGCACATTAATGCAGCGCCTTTCTGTGCAAATTGATGTTATTTTTATGATGTTGTTTATGGGCTTGAATAATCGGATTGATTCTTAATTTCTAAGGCTCTGTTGGGAAGACAAGAGGAGACTCCAAAGGCACGCTCTGTCCCAGCATCTCTACACGGGGCTGCGGGGGAAGGTTTGAATTGGGATGGGGACCCCTGAGCCCCACCTGGTCTGTCATTATTGGCACCCATTGGCAGCATCAGTGATCCAGAGCCATGGGAGCAGTCGGTTGGCGAAGCCATCGCTGAGGACCGAAATGCAGATGGCAGGCAGGCGGAGCTGTGCTGGTTTGGGTGCCATCGTTTTGCTTCGGTTGGAGCAGAGGTGCTGGAATCTTCCAGAGGGATTCACACCAGCACAGCCTTGCGGCAGCCATGCACTCGCTCTAATTGATTTCTGCACATAAAAGCAAACCCTGCAGAACCGCCTGCCATCAATAATTAATTCCCTCACACTCCCAGCCCAGATCTCCTCGCTGGGGGTCTGTTCCCCTCCATTTCCTATCACTTCGTTTCTCCACTTATTCTTCTAGCAGAGATATGACAGACACAGAGAGTGAGAAGTGGTTTCCTCTGCAGAGGAACTTTGTTACCAGGCCATTTAAATCATTCTAATTACTCCAGAAACACACCATTAACTTTTCCAATGAGGTCTGCAGAGGGGAGAGAGGGAAAAAATATATATATATCTAATGTATTTTATGCAGCTTACAGGAATAATGTGGAGGAATAAGACAAGGGCAAAGAGAAAATAAACAGGCAATGCTATGTCCTGACATTAGGAATTCAAAATTCATTAGAAAAGCATTGATTGCCACGGACTGATTTAGCACAGTGTGATTGTCAGGAATAGAGGAGAGCCCACAAACACGCACTGTCATTCAGAATGACTCAAAAAATAGCAGCACCACCAGCACTGAGCAGGGCTGTGTGCTCTGTTCTTTGTCCCGGCTGGATTTGGCCCCTCTCAAAGGTGAGAGCTTGGCAAAAGAGTGCATTGCTGTCCTGCAGACATCAGCCCAGTGAAAAATGAGGTTATGTGAGGTAGGGCCAACCCAGACCCCACTGCCCCTACAGCCTCCTCAAGGGGCAGGGTGTGCTTCCCAAAGCTCAGCGCCTGTGGAAACCCAGCTCCGCAGATGAACTCCACTTCTCCACCTGGAAATGAGATTTCAGCCATCCTTCATTTTTCATTTGCATGATATTCTGCAAAGTTAAAATTAAAATGAAATGTACCACTTAGTCAAAGTCATTTTCTAGTAATTCTGTTTCAGGGTTGTTTTTTCCTTTTTTTTTCTCTTTTTTTTTCCCCTTGCTCCTTCTCACGTTGGGAGAAGACTGAGAAATGCAGCAGGTTATCCCCCAGATATCGCTGTGCCCCAACCATGCCAAGATCATAGACTCACCAAGGGTGGAAAAGACCTCCAAGATCATCCAGTCCAACCATCCACCTACCACCAGCATTTCCCCACTAAGCCACATCCCCACGTTTAGGTGGTCTAAACGTTTATTGAACATCTCCAGGGACAACGACTCCGTCACCTCCCTGGGCAGCCCATCCCAGTGCCTGAGCTGGGGGGGACACAAACATCCCCAGTCCCACCATCATTCTGTAGGCACAGAAATGTTTGCACAGAGAGCAGAACTGAAGGACTTCGTGCCTCTGAGGGCTCCTCTGAAATATACTCCAGGGCTGGGAGATGCAGGCATCCCCCCAGTGTTTGTTATTCCCCTCCAATGCCCACAGAGCACACGAGGCAGCTCCATTGTGCAGGTCCACAACACAAAGTCGTCGGCACAGCAAGCAGGGGGACGCGCTCGCTTCAGAGGTTGTCCTTACAAATCTAATTTATTCAATTACCAGGCAATAATCTAGAGCTCTAAATGGGCTTTTCAAAAGGTTTAGACAGAAGTTACTCAATTATCCTATCAAAATCTCTGTCACGGCATCCGTCGGTGGGTGCTGCCTACTTGTGGGATGATGGGGACCCTGGGGCAGGCGGGAGATGCAGCCCCCCAGCTTCACCCTCCCCACTGCAGAGGGTCACACACAGCAGGAGGGGGCTGCATTACTAAACCCATAGACCTTCAGACCCCATTTTCCCATTGGATCCACAGGGAAGCTGCAGCCTCTGCTGGGATGAGACGCTTGCGTTGCCACCCGCTGCCCTCACACAAGGTGAGCAAACAAGCATCATTTTTCCATACATCCCTAATTGTTAATTACCCCTCCATTCTGGCTCCCAGTGTTAATTAAGGTGGTTTTGGGTAGCAGCACATCTGCACAGCAGCAGATCCACCTCTCCTGCTGACCCGGGGCTTTGCCTCTGCCTTTCTCTTCCCTCAGGGAGGGGAGATCCACAGGCATCAATAATGCACACAGTGGCCAGGATGTGCCCCAGCTCCACACAGCTCCCCAGCCAGGTGCTCTTTGATTCCTGGCACACGTCTCTCCAAGGTATTCCTCCCTGCCTCCCACAAAAGAGTTGAACAAAGACTTTCGTGCAAGTTGAGACACTCCTGGGTTGTTGAACTGCTTCTCCATTACTGCGGGTTGGGGTTGGTTTGTCGGGAAACTAAGCCCCAGATCTCTGCATGATGCAGGGATGCTCTCAGCAAGCACAGCACTGAGCGCACACCTCTTGCACGTTGCAAGTCCTGAGCACGTGCAGATGCCTTACACCAAGCACAGAGAGGCCAAATCTTGCTGGGAACTGAGCAAAAGCACAGGAAGAAAGTTAAGTGAGGAGCTGTGCTCCTGCACCCCATGGCTTTTGATCTCGCTGCAGAGGAGTTGAAGCCACTCAAGGTCAAAGCTCCGGGTTTGGAGAAATCACCCACAAAAGCAGTTCTGCAGTCAGCGCTAAGCATGACACCCCTGTGATTATTATTTGGCTTTAATCAGGTGAAAGACAGGTTTCCGGAGTGTTTAAGAAGTGATATAAGAACGAAGCTATTAAAATAGGGATCTCTGTGCTTCTGTGAAGTCTGTTTGTTCTTACTGAGGGCATAAATGAGTTCTACTTGCTTGGCAGATTTAGGAGTATATGTGGAAAGGGGGGGGGGGGGGGGGGAGAAAGCTCATTGCCCACCCCTGACCCCAAGATCCAGGCCAGCAGGCGCTGGCAGCAAGCAGCATCCTTTGGGCAGGAGAGCTGGGCTGTGCCTGCTCCCAGCTCCCTCACTGCACCACAGACTCCCATTGCCCTTTTGTAGTGGCTGCAAGCCAGAAGGTCTCCAAGATTTTTCTTGGGCTCATTTTGTCCCATTTTTCTTTGTCAATCTTTGTTTTTATAAAACTTCCTTGGGGACCTCACAAGCCCTGAATTTCCCCTCCAGTGCTCAGCGAGAGATGCTGGGCTCCCCCAAAAGCAGAGAGCTGGAGCTGCCCCCCCAACCCCCTCCCTCAGCCACCGCACCCAGGGGCCCCGCAGCCGCCTCTGGTTGTGCTGAAAGAGCCAATCTTGGGCTAAATGGAAAAAACAGGAGATCTTGGATGTGAAGAGACACTTATTTATCCTTTTACCAGACGGTCTAATGAATAATTTCATGTTTGCAAAAGCTCATTTTGAAATTTGAAGACAAGAGATATATTGCCAAGACGGCTGGGAGACTGCGACATTAATTTTGTGCTGAAAGATTTACTTAAAAATTAGATTTTACAATTTTAATGCCTCCATTCTTTTCTTTAAATAAGCTGTGAAATGCAGTTAATTAGACTTAAACCCTAGAAGCTTAGACATTTGGGCTGCAGCGTAAGCTACAAAAGAAAACGATCTTTTTCACTTGCAAATTGAATCTAAATTCATTACGTGGCTCAAACCTCCCGTTCCACACGTGCGAGTCCCAGAGCTGCAGGGTAGGGGCTCACTCCCTGCTTCCCCCCAGCCCCACTTATGGACCTGCCTGACCAAGAGCGGGGTTCCAGCCCCGAGAACAGCAGCAGCAAAGCCTTCAGCCCTGCAGCAGCGTCCCTAATGCCTGTGGGGGCTGCGTACACCTCCCCACCTGCAGCCTGCACCCTTTGCCGTGCACATCCTGACCCAGAACAGCAGCATCACCTCTCCCTGCCAGGAGGAGCTCAGGATCCCCTCAGGTCTAATTACATTAAAAGAGGAGATGATAAGCGGTGATAATAGAAGAAAGAAGTGGGAAAGCCTCTCCAGAGGAGCACCCCAAAAGGAGGAGGTCAGAACACACTGCCGGCAGCGAGCAAAGAAGGAGCGTCCCCCACGTTTAAACCCAAAAGGACACGGAGGGATTCGGCAGCCAGAGTGAGCGATGTTTTGCCAAGCCTCTCCGAGGAGAAGAAAGGCAGCGCAGCAACAGCCTTGTGATAAATTATACATCAGGTGGGCCGGGCTCGGCTCAGGCACCAGCGAATTCACAGCAGCACCGGGCTGCAAAGGTCTCGTTAAGGATATGGGGCCGGGGAGCCGACACGGTGCGTCCTGACGGCTCCTTTGGCTCCGACAAGTCGGGTGTGAATGCGTTCAACCGGGAGGCGGCTCTTAGGAGGCGCGGCGGCGATTGGGAATAGCCGAAAATAAGAGGCATCCCGGAGCCCTAGGGGAGATCTGTTAAAAAGCAAAGTTATGAATGGTGTTAAACTGCAGAAAACAAAATGATGTCTCTGTTTAGATGCTGAATTTACAGCAAACACCAAGCTCTCCCCGTGGCTGCTGTTGTATTTATTAATACTATTTGAACACATCATAGAGCCCGCATTCAAACAGGCTTTAAAGAGCAGCAATAAATCTTTTCCAGGTGCCTGCAAGAAGATCCCCCTCCTGGGGCGATGCAGCCCACGCACTGCAGGGCCCTGAGCACATCCCCTATTGCATCCCACCATCCTGATCACTCCTGGGAGGGGAAAGCCCGACACCGAGCGCCCCAACCCACTCATCCACATCCTGCCTTGAGCTGGAGGTCCATCTTTCTTGTCACCGCCCGCCCAACTATCAACCATCCCTCTGCCCTGGTTCCATTGTGTTGCCAGCAATGACAAAATACGTGTTTTAATGAGCACGTTGCTCCGAGCGTGCCCAGGCCATGCGTCAGCATCAGTTTGCAATATCAGTGGCAGAAGGATCTCAAGATAATAGAAGTCTCTTCATCTTCAGTGGAGCTGGATTGGAGCAATTGAATGTCTGTGCAAGATTACAAGCAGTTATGGATATTACTTGTCATGCTGCCATCAGCAGACGCCTTTTCCAATTGACTTGTTGTGTGCATTTCCGGAATAGGTAATGCCAGATACATTTACTGTAGCAAAATGAGGTTGTGATGGCCCTTGGGAATGACTTGTGGGTGTCACATTAGTGGGACTTACGGTGCCTTCACCCCTCCTTTCCTCTTTTATGGCGTGCTCGGAAGCGCTGGGGCCAGCCCCCAGGTAGCTGCAATCCATCCCTGCATGTATGGCACACGAGGGGTCACCAGCTGGCCCCAAGCCTAAGGACAGTGGGAAGGCACCCACAGCACAGCACAGTTCAGCAGGGAAGGGGCATCAGCATGGCAGCTCTGGCATAAGCAGGGTTCATCTGCTTGCACAGCCTTGGAAACACAGCTGAAAGTTTCCAGCAGCTTTTGAAAGGGCTGGGCATGGTTTGAGAGCCATGACACGGCTTAATTCTCAAAGAGCAACGAGATTTATTTGCTCCTGATCCTGGATGCAAAGAGGAGGGATAGAAAAAGATCACAAGGCTGTGTGCTTGTGTGGGTGTATCTACGCACACCTGCAGCCAGGCTGCAAGATTAGCACGCAGAGAACACCTCCCGAGGGAAGAGGGATTCTCCTCAGTTAAAACTAAATAAAATAAAGCAACACCTGAAAACACGCTGGAAAATTGCCCTGAAACAAGCACCACAGCCCCTGATAATGGTGATGGATGGACAGACAGACATGTGCCTCCACCACAGTGCCCATTCATCCAGCAGCCAGCCCAGCAGCATCCTGGTGTGGAGCTCAACCAGAGAGCAATCGGTTAATTACCACACCGTCATTAAGGTAAACATGGGGTTATGTGCCATCTGCCTTCCAAACCCAAATGGTTAACCAGGAATATTCATTTTGTTCCTATTAAGTGTAATTACCCACTAATCTGTAGGAGCCTTTTATTTCTATATAATTACAGGATATTTAACAAATAAGGCACAGAAGGGTGGAGCTGGTGTGGGATGAGGCTGGTGGCAGAGTGGGGATGGTGCCAAAGCAATGGGAACACCAGGTTAATAGGCACACAGCGAGTTACTGAGCAGGAATGAGGTGGGCAGATGCTATCAGCCATCCTGCAAGGGCAGCACTGCATGATTACACCAGAAAGTTGCAAAAGCAGCTTGGTTTTCCTCTATAAAACCAGTTCTGTTATGCAACCAGAGAGTGTGAAGAGCTCGGGAAGGCTCAGCAGACTGGAAAGTTGATATGGATGTATTAGCCAAGCTTTATCACACCTTTCTCACCAGATATCTGGTGCAAACACAGCCAGCGCTCAGCACAACCGCCAGGCTGGTGAGCACAAGCCCTGCAGGCATGGAGCTGGCCCCTGGTTGTTCATACAGCCCAGTTACCAGGACCAAAAGACAACCTTTCCCTAACTCACAGCCCTAATTTCCACCCCGAAGAGCTCAGTGCTTCTGCTCATTTCTCACCACCTGGCATTGCTGCCAATCCACAACAGGGAAGGGAAGGCTCTGACTTTGGGTGAGCTCCAAAGGCCCCCCGATGTCAATTGCATTAGGTGAAGGCTGCTCTGGGAAGCTGGCTTTGACTGGTGTCCCATCAGCTAGCTCCTGTCATCCTTCTCAGAGCATCACCTTTTCCCAGCACAGCAGAGCCACGCTGCCTCCATCATCTGATCCCATCACTTCTGCCTCTGCTGCTGCAGCACATGCTTTCTGGCTGGGTGCTTGCACAACTTTTCTGCCCAATTCCTGAAGTAATGGGGCTTTTCATACAAGCTCACCACAGACTCTTTAACAGCTTCATTCCCAGGCCCTAAATTCCTAACAGAAGGGAAAGAGATGGCATCTTCCTCAGCACTGCTTGGCAATGACACCTCCATAACCAGCACACGTGTGCTGTGCCATAGAATCATGTCATCACAGAATGGCCTGGATTGAAAAGAACCTCAAAGATCACCCAGTTCCAACCCTCTGCTGTGTGCAGGTCGCCAACCAGCAGCCCAGGCTGCCCAGAGCCACATCCAGCCTGGCCTTGAATGCCTGCAGGGATGGGGCATCCACAGCCTCCTTGGGCAACCTGTTCCAGTGCATCACCACCCTCTAATGAAAAACTTCCTCCTGATACCCAACCTAAACCTCCCCTGTCTCAGTTTAAAACCATCCCCCCTTGTCCCATCACCATCCACCCTCACAAACAGCCATTTCCCCTCCTGTTTATATGCACCCTTCAAGTACTGGAAGGCCACAATGAGGTCTCCTCACAGCCTTCTCTTCTCCAAGCTAAACAAGCCCAGTTCCCTCAACCTTTCTTTATAGGAGAGGTGGCCCAGCCCTCTGATCATCTTAGTGATCCATCCACATTGCTGTCCTTACACACACAGCTAAAGCACCTTTAGCCAGCTGGCATCTTAAGGAAGAAAAAAAAAAAAAAAAATCAAGGGGATAATTGCTTAATTTAAAGTGATTTATTCCATTAAGTAACTCTTTACCATAGGCCTTATTTTTTTTTTTTTCAGGCCTTCAAGTGTATGTTTCATTAATGCTGCATAATAAAATAATTGCAGGCATGGGAAGGGATTTGCCTTTTTTTTTTTTTTTATTTTTTTTTTCCCCTCTGAGATTGTCCTGAGGAGAAGCAGCACAGCACGGAGAGCATCAGCCAGCACAGGGACATGCATTGCAATGGGCTGCCCTGCTAGGCGAGGATGAGGATGTCGAGCACACGCATCACGATGCTGCGGGTGCTTTAGGGGCAAAACGCGAACGCTGCAGCCCCCGGCGTGGATGGGAAACGCTACGGAGGGCTTTCCGGGCGTCACCGCACCCCGCGCCCCGCAGCACCCGCACACTGCCGGGCGCGGAGCTCCCCCTCATGGCCCCGCGGCAGCACTGCTTCTTCCCTCCATCAACCCGGCTGGGAAATCGCTGCTGGCCAAGTGGAAAAAGGCCTAAAGCGGCACGGAGCTAAAATCAATGTTCTCTTGATTCTCCGGGCCATTGATGTGCCGTGGGGAAGCGAGAAGAGAATCGGGAAGTGGAGACATCAGTGACTCTTCCAGGTGCTTGCAGCCTCTCAATACCTGGGATGCTGCACCCTGCGGAGCTGTGCCTCGACGCAGTGTGGGTGTGAAGGACCCCCAGCAGCCCCTTACCCATGGGACTGGCCTGGTGCCACCCTCATCCATGGGCAAGCCAAGAGATGGTCACCTTTATTTCACAAATGCCAGAGAGTTTGGCATTTTGGATCATTTTTGCCTTGGCTTTTTGCTAAATTCAGCCTCAGCCACTTCGCTGTGCTGCTCCTTTCCAGTGCCACCAGTGGGACAACGGGCCAGGTGATGGGGAGAACACACAGCTGCCCAGCTTCACTCACTAGCTGCTTTCAGCAGCTCAGCTCAGCCCTGGGGCTGGTTTCTTATCGTTTATTCCACAGATGCACCTCAATCTGATTTTTACAGCAGGGCAGTAAGTTGGAGTTGGGTCTCCCACTGAAAAAAAAGCACGCACTGCTCTTATTTTTCCAGTGAAGACAAAGAGGAGGAGCAGATAGGTGCTCCATGGAGACAGCCTCTCCAGAGCAGCTCACGCATGCACTGAATGTAATAGAGCTGTTTGTTTTCAGAGTACAGCCTGTGCCAGTGTCAGATGGCAGTTGAGGGACTGGTGTCGCGCCTGACCCAACAAATCTATCCTTTATTGTCAGCCCTGTATTTGCTTCCATGAAGCAATTAGGAGAAATGAAAGAGCCCACCAGAAGGGAAGGAGGAGAGAGGGAACCAAGCTCAGCAAGCGTATCCACCGGTGACCCAAAACATTGTGCTTCTGCCTTCAAATCAGCACAGTCCCAGGGCTGTAAGCAAGCATCCCAGCCCTTGGGCTGATCCCACAGCACCAAGAGCAGCAAGGAGAGCTCCTCCAGCCCAGCACCACTGCATACAAGTGGGAAGCCCCCTGGCCCCAGGGTCTCACCTTCAAACCCATTGCTCCCTGGGCTGGAAACTGAGGTCAGAGAGGCGAGAAGGGCACAGATCCACGTGGACAACAAAGTTGGCCTCAGTGTAGTGAAGAGCAAACCAAGACTTTCATTGGCGTCTCAAGAAAGGAGCAACCTCTCCACATCCTCTCCATCTCCCCTCATTCATCACAGTCACATCTGTAGAGGTTTCTTATTTAACAAGCAATTTATTTCCAATTTGACTAATCTCAGGCTGGAGCATCTCACACCAACTCACCAAAGACACCGGGTCCTTAAATAGACTTAAAGCCACACCGGTTCGTATCGACTGCCATCAAAGTGCATCAGGCACAAAGATGCTGGAGGGAGACTGCAGGCCACTAAAATATGCAATCGGCCGCAGTAAACAATCCCTCCTCCTCCTCCCCGTGGCTGCGGGGGCCTTTAAGCAGTTTAGATTTATATATTTGCCTTCCGGATTGCCCCGTCTCACCTTGGGAAGGCAACAAAAGCTTTCATAAACAATTTACAGGGAGATAATGCAGGGGGGGCTGCGGGAGGGTGGGCAGTGCAGGCAATCAGTGTGGGAGCCGTATTTCTGCAGCCCCGCCGCACTGTATCACTCCAGCACCGCGTTATCGTACCCTTGCCTGTAAGGTCATGTTGCAGCCGTAGATGTACTTTGGAACAACAATTACTCCAGATAAGAAAAATCTAACTGGATAAAGGGACAGCTAATCAGGAAGCTACAAGCCCCCGAATTGCTCAAGGAATCCATATTGATCTGAACAAGATATCAAATGTAAAATAAAGGATTTTGCTAACTCCACAGACTGGTTCAGCCCCTGCGGCGTGGTGACGGAGCTGCAGGAAGAGGAGCAGAGCTCAATTCTTCCTCCCAAAGGATAAAGCCTCACCCAGCTGCTCAGGGCTGTGGACCAAAGGCACCGTGAGCATCTCACCCTGAGGTGGGTGGGGGTGAATCCCCCTCAGGATTGCTGGGCACATCCTGAAGCTGTCAGTTTGTAACTTTCCCACTGGAAAACGTGGCTCTGGCGCTTCCAGCCCTGCAGCGGCTCATGCCACAGGTTTGTGATGTAGTCTGCAGAAGATTTCCCCTTTCATCCCTTACCCTCCAGCTCTGTAAATCATAAGAACAATTCTCCCTCTGTCTTTGTACCCCCTTCCCCATCTCCTTATTTATTTAAAAAGCTTTAGCAACTGATCGCCTCTCTGCTCTTTTCATGCTCTCTACCTTGAACTGCAAAGCTCTTTGATAAATGGATTGAGAGGTTTGCCTGGTTCTGACGGCTCTGCTGTACACACTGCTGAAATACAAGGCTGTAATTCCTCACCGCAGCTCTCACAACAGACATACTCCCTCCAGCAAGAGCACCTGTCCTCGCTGCAATAGAGACGCACAAAGGGCCGGCTTTGCTTTCTGCGTTACGCCGGCGTGAATCAGGAGTCTGTGCACCAACTTTAATTCAGAAGCACCAACCTGAATGAGAGGTCACTGTGGCCCTAATAACCAGCCTTTATGCACCGCCAGAAGCCATCAGCATCGTCCTGGCCCCTCTTGTGGGTCTCAGCCACAGAACAACACTCCTACACCCAGCTGCCAGCCAAGGAGCAGGGATGGAGCACATCTAGCATGGACAGCAGCTGTGCAAGGAGACACGTGGCCAAAGCAATGGTGCACTGCTTGTTTTGGAGCCATACAGATGCAGGGAAGTGCAGCAGGGACTGTCCTGTGGTTCTCAGCTTCACTGGCAGGAGCCATAGACACCAATGTTTCAAGTCACTAACAAATCTGATGTTTTCTTCCATTTGCAGCCAGCCATCAGCCCCTCTCTAACATTTCTGCAGCAAGGACTAGCAGCCACACAGGGCTCAAGCAGCAGCTGGGAGGCTGCAATTCCTCCCCATTTTAACCCAACTTCCCTTCCTGAGGTCCCACCCGGCCTCTGCCTTCTCCTGGGTTTGGTTTGGCACTGCAGGGTGCAGGCTGGAAGCACCAGGGCTGCCTTCCTCCCAGCTGAGCAGGAGAGCATCTCGCTCCCACTGGTGTTTTGATGTTGCTATGGTGATTGCCAAGCGATAAATCTTGATTATTATTGCCCAGCGCTTTAAGCCGCAAGCGAAAGCAACCTTTTAGAAGCTGCTGGGTTCCCTTTGTTTCCATTCTCTTCCTCCTCCTGGCTTTTGTGTGAACAGATCCCTCCCCACAACACACAGCCTGTGCTGAGCATCCAACCCATGGGACAAGAGTGCTCCGGACCCACTGCATCTTCAACCAGCATCATGGCTGCACCACACCCGCTCTGATGGGACACATCCACAGCCTCAGCATTCCTTTCTGCACCCTGAAGCTGGGGAAAACTCCAAGTTCTGCCTCCTATGCAGGCAGACCCAAGCTGGTGATGGAGCACTGGGTCTTTGCTCCCAGCGCCATGCCAGGCACTCGGCACAGGAGAGTTCAATTCACAACATTGCCTTGTTTCAGCCAGCTCCGGCTCTGAGCACCACAAATCCTCTTAAGCTTTCAGATTCAAATGAGTATCTGTGGCTCATTTTTGTGTGGTTTGCCCAGCTCTAATCAATAGCTCTCAAATCAAAGCGCCGAGAGGAGCTGAGGGGTCTAACGGGAGTTATCAGCTCTCCTGCAGTACCTGCGTGCAGGTAACGCCTGCTCTGCCCCCCAGCCTCCAAAAACCTGGCGTTGTTGGGCCCCCAGACCACGTACATCCTCACTTCTGAGCCAGCTCCGCTGTCCCTCCCGGACAGATGTCATTTGCAATGTATATTCTGGGCTGTGCTTTCATCTCGGTCCCTTTCGTATTTTGCCAGAATATTTCTCTGTGTAATTTCACCCAGGGGGAAACACACGTCTGAAATTCTGCTTTTAAAATTCCCTTTCCTTTGCATCCCCAGCTCTCTCCCATGCTGGCGGTCCTCTGTGCAGGCACAACCACAACTGGCAGTAAATCTATAAGCCAGCTCCCTTCCCCTTTGAAGTAGAACCGGCGCTGCTTGGATTTCCCGACTTTTTGCTCCTTTTATCTTTCCTCCTATTTCACTTGTGGATATTCAGATCCACAGATTGCATTTGTCTTTCAAAATTGCTTTCTCCGTTGGTTGCTCCTTCCCCAGTTTGCTCTTACTGGGTTTGCTCAGCCATTCTCTGAGCATCCCCTGCTCCCACATCCCTGGTTTGGCTTTATGGTAACACCAGGAAGCCCAGCACAAAGTGAAGCAGTGGGGGGGGATCAGATCCCTGCCTCTCCTCCCCACACCAACCTGGGGATAATCTGGGCTGCCCCACTCGCAGCCCCACACCTTCTATCAGAGCTGATCAGGGGAGCACAGCGCTATGGGGAGATGGAGCTGGTGAACGTGGATGGATCCAGGCTTGGCCACTGACATCAAAGGGAGATAATCAGAGCTCCACACTGCTTCCGGGGAAGCAGATGCTGCCGTGGATGCCTTCTGCTACCCGTTCTGGCTCTGCTCCCCGCCCAGGTTCCCCTGCACTCCTTCAGCTCCCTTTCATCTGCAAAATTTTTAATTGAATTAACTCTCCACCGGGGACATCAGGACAGGCTCCCAGCCAACATCTGCCTCGCCGGCTGGGCACCGTGCAACACACAAAGCAGAGCTCAGTGGGCCCTGCAGAAGGGCTGGTGCTGCTGACTTCACCTGCACATCCCGACCGCTCACCCTCCTGTGCCCCCATGTTCCATAGATCCAGGTTCACCCCGACACGATGCGCTCAGTGAGACAGCAAAGGGAAACATGGAGACAGCCAGCCAAACATTCCGATCCATTTATCAAAGCTCCTGCCGTTCCTCTTTCAGGGTGAGCAAAACAATAAAACACACGGAGCATAGAAAGCGGCATCCAGAGCGTTGTATTAAATGCAAGGAAAAAAATAAAGTAGGGACCTGCTGGCTCATGCCATCTCTAGTTCTATATCAAATGCCTCGCTCCCAGCCTAATGGCGTTATGTAGGCTGTTATATTGGTGCTTTGCTTTACAGCACTGTACATCCACCCCTAATGCTGGAGATTTATTCCCCTGTGCTCAGCAACTATTTGCACGTTGTCCTCGATTGTCACCGATGGTACCGTGCTGCCAGATAGCAACCTGCTGCCCAAGTGGCCCAGCCCAGCAATGCACAGGGTGCACTGGAACAAAGCTTGGGGGGGTTGTCCCCCTCTGCTCTGCCCCTGCAAGGCCCCACCTGCAGCGCTGTGCTCAGGCCTGTGGCCCCCAGGACAGAAGGGATGCAGGGCTGCTGGAGCGGCTCCAGAGGAGGGCACGAGAGGGAACACGCATTGGGGAACCCATGAAAACCACTCCCTGGAAGCACTCATTTGCCAACCAAAGTGGGAACTGAAGCCTGGCGCGCCCACATCTGCTCCAATCTCCCTTATCCCCTCCTATTCTACACGGGATCGGAGCGCTGCTCGCTCACAAAGTGGCTTTTGTCATCTGCAGGATTATTAGCAGGTGTGCTGGGGCTGTTGTTCTGCAGCAGGATAAATCGGTTCCTTCCTCAACATCTGACTCATTTGAACGCCTCATTTAAACATTTATCATAGGGCATGGCACACGATCTTCCTTACAAATTGAGGTGTTACACAGCGCCGAACGAGCTGACACGCTGCAGATAGCACTGTGAGTGTTTTGTCACCCTGATATTTCACAGCGGAGTTGTGTAGCACTTTTGACTGCTGTTTGTTCATGAGGTGTAATGATCCCTTTTAAACAGTGCTACTATAATTAAAGTTTTATATAAACCTTCCCAAAGAAGGGGAAAGGCAGAGCGCCGTCTTTGAAAACCTGCTCACAAAGGGATGTCACAGAGGCAGGAGAAGCAGCTCTGATGGATGCAGGGATGGCTGTGCTGTGCTGCAATGTTTCCTTCAGCACAGATGCAGCTCCAGCCCTGCACACAGCAGCGCATGGTCAGCACCACCTCCTCCTGCCCCTCAGCCCCACTTCTCACTTCTTTTTTTGAGCAACCTCCAGAAAATCTGCTCTTTCAGCACATATCACACTGGAGCTGGAAATACGAGCACCAGGATGGAACTGCAGCTCTGCAGCACGATGCTGGCTGAAGTCTTGGGTGTTCAGATCTGAATGGATGAGATCACATCCCCCAAGCCCAAAGCTCCTTTCTGCATGCCTCTTGTCCGTGGTTTTCCCATGGGATGCTCTCTGTACCCAAGGATGAAGCCAGATCCCCCCTCACCAACCATATTGACAACCACCACCACTATGGCACTCCCTGCAGACAGAGTTGGACCTGAAATGGCAGGCTTTTAGTGCAGGAGGAGGGATTTACGATCCAGCACTATTAGCATTTGGCACAACTTCCCCACAGCACATCAGTCGGGCAGTGGAGCTTGAGAGATTTATAGGAGGTCAGGGTTGGCGGTGGGGGACGTAATCCCTAATAGTGTTGCACTAATTCTCCTCAGGCAGAAAGGGCTGTGACAGTGTGATGGACTCAGAGACAAGCAGATTATCTCGTCCTCCCTCACAGAGGAGTGCCGACCCGTGACTCGCTGAGCCCAAGATTAAAACTGCATTAACCCCCAGGAAGGTGGCTCGGTGGTGGAGCACAGCACATCCCAGCCCTTCTTCGCCCCACACCGATCCCCATTCAAGCAGAGGGATGCTACTCCCTCACAGTGGGGTTGGGGAGAAGCTCCGAGCAGGGGTAGGGGGCTGGCAGTGCAGCCCTGGGAATGAGCGAGTCACTGAAATAGGGACAGACAGATGCAAAGAGACAGATGGATGAATTCAAAGAGCTTGGAGCCCCACCCTGAGCACAGCACCCGTTCCTTCTGGGCAGACTGCACCTTGCTAGGAACAATACATCATTAGCAGAAACCCACAGAGAAGTGGAATGGAAAAGACAAGTTAAATACTGCACAAGTTCCTTTCGCTCTGCTGCAGCTCAAGAAGAGGCAGCTCTGCGCAGTGCCAGGCTCCCACCCGAGTGTGAAGTGACACCACACAGTGCCTGAGGGCTGCGGGGATGGCCCTGGGTGCAAAACCTCATGGATCAGGTGTTGGCTTGGCCTTGCACTGGGCAAAGGCTCTGGGGGCTCTCACTTTGAAGCATGCAGTGGGGAAGCTGGTCCCAAAGAGCAACCAACCCTGAGCCTGATTTGATTTTCCTTCCTCTCCACTTAAGTGATTACAGAGGAAAAACCTGTGACCAAAGGGGGAACAGAGCCACAGCCCCACAGCCTCTACCCCACACCTGTACCATCTCAGAGGCTGCAGGGCATCACGCTCCATAACACAAGGAAGCCCATTGCCAACCTCACCCTGCGGCTTCTGAGAGCCCCCCAGGCCTGGGGCTCACATTTCACCTTTCCTTTTCTGCCCACCTGGGGCAGCACTGGAGGAGGAAAACAGGGCAGGAGGAACAGCAACAACAGCAAAAAAAGGGGACTTTCCCAGTGCTGCTGGGCAGGTTTGTTATAGAGAGACATTTAATGGAGCGCGTGACAACCTGAGTCACTTATCCGACCTGAGCACTTTGTCGATCAGAGCTGTGGCCATCTCAGCGCCACACGGAGCTGTGCGGGCGGCACTGCCGCTGTGTTCCGAGACGAGAAATCGGCGCGGAGCCGAGCCCGGCAGGGCGATAGTCACCTTGGAAACGCTCGGCGGCAGCGCAGCGCATCCCGCTCCGACCCCGGGCCTCTCCCTGGGAGAAGCAGGGAGTTTGCCTTACGGGGGCGAATTGACCCTTACAAACTTGTTGAGTGCTGGAGGGAACGGGTTGAATGAGCCGGGTTGGATGCACGTTGCCATTTCCCTTGTCCTTTTAACTCGTGGACTGCAGATCTGCCATCCAGCTCTGAGAACAAAGCGTCTTTTGCTGTTATTTTGTTTCCTCGCTGCCAACTCGCCCACAGCAAGCAGCATCCCCATCTCCACGTACCACCAGGCCTAGAGGACGCTGAGCTCCCCAGACCAAACAAACCCACTGCAGTCACATCGCAGCACATTGGCTGCACGGAAGGACCCGCAGCGGTGCAGATCAGCACACTGCTAACGAAAGCACACCGCCGTCTCCATCAGCAGCCTGCTGACATTAAGCCAGGGCAACTTTGAGCTATAACACTAAAAGCTATCTTTCTCTCCTGCAGTAACAGAAAGCACAACGCAGAGATGAAAGTGTTTACAAGCAGAGAGAAGCTCGCCTACGGTGCGTTGCAAAGCATTGCTGGTGGCTGAGGAGTAATAATGCATCCCTTCACCCCACAGCCCTGGCCCTGTTAATGGGATGCCAGATAAAAAGGAACACCCCAGCAGCCCCCCCGGCCCCCTGAGCCATCAGCACCGCACCTACAGCACTGCAGCAAAGGGAGAAGATGAATAAGAGTTGCCACAAAGTTTGCTGACATCCTTCTCCTCAGCGATCCCACAGGGATCTCCTGATGGGAATCAGCCACCAGCACTGGGGCTGAGCGCTGCTGCCTGTGTGTGTATGTAATGTACTCAGAAAAAAAACCCGACTTGGAATGGCTGATGCCTGGTATGAAGCAGTTTGTCACCTGTGCTTTTATGATTACAGCAACTAAGGGGAAAAAGATGTCCTTTCAGATAAGCATTGAAAGGGGGGGAAAAAAGAGCTTTCAAAGGGTCTTTGTTCTCTTGAAGTGCTCAGCTCCAGAAGCTGCAGATCCCTCAGAGGAAGGGGAGGAGGTAAAATTTAAAAACAAAACGCGTTCTCATTTTCAAACTGTTTCATATTAACAGTCATCAATTAAGGAATTTGCCTTGACTAATGTTCCAGGCCATTATATCACCCTCGATGTTTGTAATTGGATCCTAAATTAGGATTAATTCTCAAGGAAAAGGTTCCCTGCTAAACAGGTGATTTCTCACTCTGGAGCTTCGCTGACGTTCCCGTTACTAAAATAATCATTTGCTTTACAGAATTTACACGGAGAGATTAAAAACCCTCGGGCACCATCTGCGGGAGCGCTGCGATGGGGCTCTTTTGGGGCAGGGACAGAGGATGGGGGGAGGTGGGGACCCCCAGCACAGTGACACTCTGCCACCAGCCCTGCTGAGCTCCTCGAGCTCTTTGTGCCCCTACTGAACGCCTCAGCAGCAAGGTATTGTTATTTATTAAACAGTCGGTCTATTTCTAATAGAAATTTCATTAGGAGCGTTAGGTATAGATAGTCACCAGCCCAGAACCTACAAGTAATTATGTTTAATTATTATGCCTCTATGTTTGGAATAACGATAGCTCCTGAGCACTGAGATTAAGAAGCGGAGTCGATTGGAACAGGAGCTGTTTATTTCATTATTTTTTTTATTTTTATTTTTCCCCTTAACAATTCTTCTCCACTCCTAACTGGCTTTTGCTCCTCTGAACAACCAGGAGAAGCCTGCAATGGACATCTCCCTACGTTCTTGCTCGTCCTCCTCTGCTTCACACCTGGGAAAGGTTTATGGCCCTGGCCCCTCTGCGGAGCACAGTGCTGAGCACACTGAGGTGTGTTCAGCAGCAGCTCATCTGGAAGAAGGGGATGCTCCTTCATAGGACAAGATGAGGGGAGATGGGTGTGAGCACAGCCGCTGGAGGCAACATGCCAACAGCACGAGCTCTCTATCCATGAAGAGCCTTCCCATGAACCTCAGTTGAAAACATTGTTTTCTTTTGCAAAGTGGTTTTGTCAATGGCTTCCCTCATTGTCACAGAGCTGCTGGAGTCCACAGACCTGTCCAGATGGGAGCACACACTTCTCTGCATTACAGATCCTGGCCCAAAAGCCACCCTACTTGCTCATTTTGTGCTAACAAGGAGCAGCACTCGGGGCAGCACCAGGCTGCAGCAACCCAGCACAGCCTCTCCTGACCCAGCCAAGGGCACCCAGCACCCCAGCAGCCTCCCAGCAGCGAGCCTGGAGGAATCTGAGTGTTTGGGAAGGAAAGCAGAGCTACAGAGAGACAATGTTGAATGTAAATACCAGTTAAATATGCATTACCATATGCCTGCGCCTTCGCGGTCTGTTAGTAGGCAACGCGAGCCAGGGAGATGCAGAAGCAAAGAGCTGGAGGCTGGGAGCAAAGCGCTCCTCCCTGCCAGCCTGGCACCCACAGCCTCCACCAGAGCCACGACTCACCGAATCCAATAACAGGGCAGCCAGGCTGCTCGGTGTGCTCAGCACTGTGCTCTGCAGAGGGGCCAGGGCCATAAACCTTTCCCAGGTGTGAAGCAGAGGAGGACGAGCAAAGAGAAAGGAGGGACAGGGAGTAAGGGCAGCATCGCTGCACCCACTCCAAGCACCCCGAAGCCACAGGTGCTGTTAGCCCAAGCACAGGGACACAGCTGCTCACAGCCCTGCAGAGAGAAGCCCCTTCCACACGGCACAGGCATTTTTCCCTGCTAGCACAGGCAGTGGTGATGGTGCCCCACGTTCCAGGGGTGCCCCCAAGCAGTGCCCCACACAGCAGTGCCCCATGCCTGGGTTCGAGGCTTGCATGAGCCTACAGAGCCCAGATGGTAATTGCAACTGCCTAATTATGCCTGTATATGATATTAGCCAAAAAATGTTTGATTATCTCTGGAGTTTCAGAAGAGATCAGAAAGCAAGGCTGCTCAGGGTGCGGGGATTACGCAAATGGGATAATTTGTTAGCAGGCGGCGCTGCGTAATTCAATCTTTTGCTTTGCATCGAGTCCCGCTGCCTCTGTCTTATCCACACGCCTTCCCCCTGCTGCTCGCGGGTCACAGCGCTCCGCATTTGCATCCAGCCCCCGGGGCACTGATTGACTCCTCTTTGTGTGCTGCAGCGGGAGGCTCCGCTCTGAAAGGAGCGGCAGAAACGATCGCTGCCGGGAGATGCACCGCACCGCATCTCCCTCCTCTGGCTTCCCGCTGCGCTGCAGCACTTCGGGACGGCAGGGGACCGAAGTGAAGTCAGTGAGCTTCCCTGAGCACCTCCATCCCTAACCCTGGTTTGGGATAGGGTACAGAAGCTAAACCCAACCCTGTCCAAAGGGTTGAGCGGTGTGCCCTTGGAGCACAGAAAGCCAACCATATCCTGGGCTGCATCCGGAGCAGCACAGGCAGACAGCAGCCTTCCAAATCTAACGGGGCTGTAAGAAGGAAGGGGACAGATTTTAGAGAGGCCTGTTGTGATAGGACATGCAGAAATGGCTTCAGACTACAAGAGGGGAGATTGAGGTGGAGCTGAGGAAGAAGGTTTGGCAGTGAGGGCGGTGAGGCGCTGGCACAGGTTGCCCAGAGAGGCGGTGGTGCCCCGTCCCTGCAGACAGCCAAGGTCAGGCTGGACGGGGCTGTGAGCACTGCTGAGCTGTGGGTGTCCCTGTGCGCTGCACGGAACGGCACCAGGCGGCCTTCCAGCTCCCTTCCAACTGAAACTATCCTATGAAATCCCAAACCTGCCTTTGTAAACTCTCCCACACCCACCAAGCAAGCTCCTCACCCAAGGAAACTCAACCAACATTCTCATCCATACGCTGGGGAGTCACGGCCATCTGAGCAGCAATAAAACTATTTCCCTGCCAATGTTTTTGCAGCAGAAGTGGCCCTCTCCATTCAGGCTGTGAGGGCAGGTAATGAAGCCCGCATGATTCATGGGGAGACCGAGGACAGCCGCTCTCCCAAATCCATGCAGCATCATTAGGGATGTACCTGGACCTGACAACACCGCCAGTTCCGTAACGCAATTAACCGCATGCTTAAATTCCGGCACATTTTCAAGTGCTTTGGTTAATTGGAAATATATTAAACGTGGATTTAGGAAACTTAAACACTCACTTCAATATTTTGCTCAGCCGCAGCGCCGTGCCACGTGCACAGAGCTGTGCACAGGGGTGCAGGAGGAGCACGGCCACCAGCACCAACACCCTGCACTGCTGCAAAGCCCTGCCCACGAGCAGCAAGGTGCTGCACCTCCCAAAGCACAAACCCAACACGTTATGGGGGTATCACTCCCACAGAACCACCCTTCAGCAATCAGCTTCATGTCCACCAAGCCTACGTTATTAACAAATAATGAACAGTAATTTGATTTTTTTTTTTTTTTTTTTCCCATCAGCGTGCTGTCATCATGTTTAATGGGTGTTTTAACGGGTGCGTCGGTGCTCTGGAGCAGCAGACCTTGCTGGAGCAGCTTTGGCAGGGTGCAGGAGGTCACCCCATTACATTCACTCACACCAGCCAAAGCTATAATGGAGGTACTTGGGCTGCATTTTTTGTAATTATTCATATCTCCCATAGAGAGTGCCTTTTCCAGGTTGATTCTGTTTAATCACTCTGCTTGACAAGTGAGAGCAAGGAAGGAAACTCAGCGCAGAAGAGGAAAAAAGGGAAAATGTTGTCCCAGCATGGCAGCAACGGGGGATGCAAAAAACACCACATTTTTGGTTCATTTCCACTGGTCTGTGAATCCCTACAGGAACTTTTCTTCAACAAAGTCTCCCCTCCAGTTTATCAGGTCTGGAAGGTTAAGAACACACCAGATACCACCAGACTCAACGACACAGCCAGGACCACCCCCACCTGACAGAGCAAAGCGCAGAACACCCCACCCAAGGCCCTTCGTCCCCAAAACCAGGCGCAGACATTGCATTTCCCCCTCAAGTGCCTGCAATTTATAGGCGACTCCATTTACAGAGCATTTATCACTGCCTTCTCACAAAGTCTTACAGGAGTTCTCCTGCCTCGCCTTTATTGCAGAACGCATCACTATTATGGAGTTGCTTTTCACCACTCTGGTTCTCCCCCTATCACACCACGCAGACACTCATTAGCAGGAGCGCCGAGCTTCCTCCAGCACGACGGTATCGCTCATTTAATCCAGGTTATGCATAACTAATGAAGCACAGCTCATTGTTGCACGAGGAGACACATCTGATAGGGCGCACGGGAGCAGAATAACTTTGTTTTGGTGCCTCGGTTCTGTGTGTGAGGTTACAGGGATCCTCCTGAACCAGGCAGGTGCCGAGGAATGGAAGATGCAGATCACAGCTGCACAACACGAGGACCATGGGCAGGAGCAAGGATCCCTGCAGGAGCTGGGATGTGCTCTGGGAGAGCTCAGCATCCCCAGACGAGGCTGTGGGGAGGTATGAGAGCAGACCAAACCATAACTTGCTTTGGCAGTGCTGGGGTTTGCCCAACACCATGCAGCAAGATAAAGGGGCACTGCTACACCAATCTGCCAAGGGTTTGGGTCCAGCCCTCTGGCTCTATTGCACATCTCCAGCAATGCTCAGTTACCATTAGACACAAGGAGGGGTTTGTTAAAGAGCTGTGTATTTCTCCAAAAGAAAAACAAAGGGTTGCATTGGTGGCCATGCAGTAACTACACACTCTCACACGCCCCCTTCCCATCTCTGGTCCATCCCAAGGCCATCCCTGCAGCAGGACTACGGTATTCACAGGGCACCCTGCAGCTCTGCAGCGTGACAAAGCTTTGTTGGGTTACACGAATAAACCCTCCCTGACTCAGTCTCAAGTGAAGGGCTTTTGAGAGGTGATGGTGAGCAAGGAAAAAGAAATAGACTGCAGCACAGCTTCACACCTCTCTCCCGAGAGGCTCATCCTCCCAGAAGCTGTTCCAGGAAACCAAACTGACACAGGCAATTACAGGGAGTTACAGAGCCGGGTCCAAGTCCTTGCAGTTCAGTAGCCACAAGCAGACATCACCAACATAAACAGGCGTGCTCTCACTGCCTGTGCTTACTGCTGCTGCTTCCCATGCTTTGGAAAGCTGCATCATATCCAGTCCTGTGCTTCTCCCTCTGAGGGTGGCACTGAGCATGGGGAAGCTCCACTCCATCAGAGGAGGGCTTGGAGCCCTGCAGCCCTGAGCTGACACCCAGAGCCTTCCTCAGGAGGAAGAGAACAAGCAGGCAAAGCCCTCAGCCCAGTGCAAAGGGTCCTGATGTGCCAGCAAAGAAACTACAGGACAGATAGGATTTGCAGGCTAGAAATACTGCTGTTCCAGCTGCAGGGATGCACTGTGTGACCTGCAGCGTTTTTGTCCACACTTCAGTTTTTCCAACTGTTTCCCAGCCCTGTTCATGACCAGGGTGGGAACAGCCCTGCCGCAGTGCTGAGCCCAGAGCATCCCACACTGCACAGCACAAGCACTGTCCCACACACTGCTCCCAGCCTCCCCCCACCCCCCTGCAGCTGAGGCAGGAGGCACCATCCCATCCCAGCACATTCTCCTCTTTAATCTCTTGGCAGGGACAGAGTCAACTCTAATTGCAATTTCCATTCTGGTGGCTGCGCTCCGCAGGCAAAATAGGTTCTGTCTATATAATGAGTCACTCCTGAATATCAATCTACACAGGATAAAATGGAGACAATAGCTGCTTACATGCATAGTGAGTTAATTATGAGCATCTGCTATTAATCTTGCTATCAGACTGCTAATTGCTCCTTCTCCTCCACAAAGACATGCTGGAGGTGAGTCAGCTCTGCCAGCCCTCCCCAAGCCCCGCTCTCTGCTCACAGCAGCACGCAGCTGCAGAAGGAAAGCAGCTTTGCAGCCTGTCCTGGAATCTCAGGCACATGTGTAAACACTCAGGTGTGCTCACCACTACGGGAACTGCTGCAAGGTTTGCAGACCAGAACTCCCAGTAAAGAGGAGCAGGAGCAAGCTGAAGGTAGCCCTACTTTATTCACATCGATGGGGTTCTCAACCCCCCACTCCCCATAGAGCTGGGGGAAGGGGTGCACAGCACAGGAGAACCACCCCATGGGGCAGCAAGGAGAGGGCACAGAGCCACCCCCAGCTGTTGGCAGATCCCCTGTGCCCAGCCCCTGCCCAAGGACACAGCAAGGAGCTGTCAAGGAGCTGCCGTGGAGAGATTGAAGCGTTTCAGGAGGAGGTTTGTGAGCAGAAGAGATGTCGAGTTGCACTCTCACAGGTGAGGACTTGACATATCGCATGTAATGAGGAAAGAAAATGCATCAGGAGCATTTGGGGGAGATGACAGCCGATCAGAAATGCCTCCTTCTCCCACAGATTTATTTTGTCAACCAGTCACTCAGAGAAGGGGAGAGCTGAGTGGGAAGAAGGCACTTCCAGCAGTCAGGGCCGTGGCATGTAGGAGAGCCTGGACTCTCTGATCCCATCGATGCTCAGCAATTGCTTTAGACAAACTCCTGTTGATTGCCTAACAGGAAAGGGGCTAGCACACCTCAATTAGCTGCCCAGCAAGGCAGGAGCAGGTCACTGCATCTTATTAAGAGCTGACTTTTTCCCCTCCTCCAAAGGACAGGAATGTGCTGCTCACTGAAGCCCCAAGCAATGGGGAGGTGGGCAGCACCTCAGCCCCACAGCTGAGGGATGCTGGTGTATGCAGCTGGATGTTGATGCCCCTGACAGCAGTGGTGAAACACGGCCTGAGCACAGCACCATGAACTTGTGGTGTTGTTTTCCATCCAATACCCCGAGTCCCTCGCCTGAAGCTGGCTGGCGTAATTTGCCGAATACATAACCTTTAAAAAAAAGCAGACGAACTCATTTGTTTATTTTTAATTAGTTCCCTTTTTCCATCTGCCTGGAATCTAAGTTAATCAGTGCCTTTGAATCAGCACTGTCCCCTTTCCCAGCTCACGCACTAGCGCTCCGCGCAGAAGCCCAGCACATCCATAAAGCATCTTCATGGCTGGGCTGTGAGCATGGGGTGCCCCACAGCCAACCCCAGCCCTCACAGAGGAACCAGACCTGGAGCTGAAAGATCATAGAACCACAAATCACCAAGGCTGGAAAAGACCTCCAAGTTCATCCAGCCCAAATGTCCGCCTACCACCAATATTTCACCTCTAAACCGTGTCCCTTAGTACAACATTTATTGAGCACAAGTTGCAGCACTGCACAGCAGAGCTCTACTGCCTTCTGATCCAGGAGGTCTGAGCCAGCCAGAAACCATTCAATGGGCCCAATTTCCCCATAGGAAATGATTGAGTTCAACATCACCAAGAAATCCCAGGAAAAATTCCCTCCTTCCTACCTAAGGCATCAAGCAGCACCATGAGAGCAAAGAATTTCAGATGCTTTAAGACTCTCCAAAATCTCCTGTATCGATTTCCCCTTCTCAATAATTGGATGTAGTGATTAGACTCCTTTCCATTACATTGCAACGCTGCTTTGAGCGGAGGCAAAGCAGAGCTTATGCCGGTGTTTACAATGGAGATGCTAACATAACCTAATCCATATGCACGGCAAACAGCCCAGCTGCATGACCAGAGAAACCTCCCTATGAATCTGGCATCAGGATGCTATATACATAATATATAACAAGCGTGTTTATCAGATGATAACACATCGCAGCTGCTGTTAAACGAGCACACAAGCCTTGAACTGCACAGAAACTTCATGTATTATTTAAAATACTTTCCCACAAACGCTGTCAAATCAAAACCAGCTACTGTGCCCATGAGGATAACGGTCGGGGTACTGCAGCAGTGCCTCTCAATGATAATGCCTGCCATGCTCCTGCTGTGAGCAGCACGGAGCCATCCTGGGCTACACGCATCACCAAGGCCAAGTGCTGGCCAACAACGAGCACTGATGTGCCCAGCACAGCGTGAGTCCTCCTGGTTCCTGGGGGAGAGGAGCCGCTGTGCCCCAAGGAGCTCAGCTCCTGTGCAATGGGCAGCTCTTCCATAGGATGGTTCGTGTTGGAAGGGACCTCAAAGGCCGCTTGGTGCCGCTCCCTGCAGTGCAGAGGGACACCCACAGCTCAGCAGTGCTCACAGCCCCGTCCAGCCTGACCTTGGCTGTCACCTCTCTTCTCCGTGCTGCTCAGCCCCAGCTCTCGGCCTGTCCTCGCAGGGAGGGCTTCCATCCCTGCCGCCATTTCTGTGTCCCTCCTCTGGCCGCGCTCCAGCAGCTCCACGTCTCTCCTGCCCTGAGGACTCCACCTGTGGACGCAGTGCTCCAGGTGAGCTGTCACAGCACAGCAGAGAGGCAGGAGCACCTCCCTGCCCTGCTGCCCGCGCTGCTCTGCCTGCAGCCCAGGGTACTGCAAACTTTCCAGGCTATAACGGCACGCTGCTGGCTCGTGTCCCATTCCACATTGGTTTTGCTCATCTACAGAATGGAATTCCAGCTGTTATCCCTCCCACACACAGGGCATCCCTCAGCCTGCCTGGGTCAGAGAAATGAGGATTTAGCACTGCTTCCTCCAAAATAGCTGCAGCAGGCACAGTGCGATATTGATCCATTCTAATGCAGGCAGGCAGTGTAACCTTGTTTGCACGGAGCCAGGATAATTTGGAGATTATGCTTTAATGAACAGATGATGTATGTTTCAATACACGGAACAAGAAAAGCAATGGAAATCTCAGACAGGTAAATAGGAAGCATAACTCCCAGCTGATGGTAACGGATCCCCACCAGCTTAACAATGTCCTGGGCTCCTGACTGCCACTACGCAGAAGCAGGAGCTCTCCCAGAGACATCTGGGACCTTCATGTTGCTCAAGACTCAGAAACGCATGCAGCAGGAAAAGGAGCCATCCCAGCCCTGCCAACCAAGCGAGCTGTCCTGATGGCCAAACCCTGCAGCACACCATGCCCTGCCACAAGGAGCCCCTCCTGGCTCAGCTGCACCCTACCAGCAGGCATATCCTCAATGAGCTGAGCTGCAGCACAGCAGAAGGAAGCACCATCCTGCTGGGCTGGCCCTTTCTCCCCAGGCATCCCCTTCCCGTGCTCCATTTCCCAAGACTTTCAGCCCGGAGCAGTCCTGTGCAGTTGAGCTCAGCAGGGGAGCAAAAGACAAATGGTTTAATATGTGCTAAACCCAGGCTTGAGCTTCAACGCTTATTTTTCCTCTTTTCTTTCTTCTTAATATTTCATACTGCTCCAGATAAGAATGAATACAACTACTGTTATTAAAATCTTCCTTTACATTATACACACAGGTCGATGTGGTTTGCCCCGCTATCTGCATTTTTAAAGCCATTTCAAATACAGGCTTCCCTTTTCATAGGGAAAATAAAGTAAACTCGCGTGCCAAGCAGGGCTCATACATCCCCAACCACAGCAGAAACTGCTGCCAAGGCAAGCAGGAGGGAAGGATTTCTCTCCCAGGCTGCGTATGCGCTCTATGCCTTTGCTTTCCCATCTGCAGAGAGGAGCAGCCAATGCTCAAGTCTCCCCAGCAGCTGGGAGGCATCACCCACCCCTGCTCACCCATTTCTTTAAAGCGCCGCGGCAGCGTCTGCAAGGCTGCTGTTCTTTGAGCCTTCTGCACACAACCTGGAAGCAACAGCCAAGGGACTTTTTGTTGCTGTTGTTCGGGAAAAGAAAGAAAAAAAAAAAAAACCTGCCATAAATTTATTTACTTAAAGGATTTCTCACCAGAAAACAGCCCCTCGAGACTCCCATTTTCCGCGAGTGAATCTCTCACCTAATCACAAAGTGCCGCTATTTACTGTATCTGCTATCAAGGCAGGCAGTCTCCGTCCCGCCTTTCCTAACATCTATTTACCAAATCCATTTGCAAGTCTAAAATTTAATCAGCCAGGTTTCATCTTAGAGGCATTAACATTCAAATGGGACTCACTCCCAGAGATGTGTGTAAGAGTATTGGATGTAAGGCGACGATTCAGGGGGAGTTTGTGCATTAAAGCACAGCCGGGCAGCGCTCTGGCTGCTGATTTCAGCACGCACCGAGCTTCCCATGGCTTAGTCACAAGCAAACTCTCCCTAGAAGCACTTGCATGTGTGCAGGATGGGCCCAGGCAGATGACAAAGACCGCTGCTTTGCAAGAAAACCCCACAGAACACCAGGGATATCTATTCAAGAGGGAGGAAGAGAAATATTCCTGAGCACCTCGCTGTCTAACATGCACCTCGTGGGAGGGATTCATTAGCTAATGCTCATAAAGCTTGTTTTATGGCCTGCCCTCCTCTCATTGAAATGGATGGGAGGACTGCACTTGACCTCAGTGGGAAGAGGAGACATCTAATGACAGCAGCCAACAGTATTTTATACAAACCAGATTAACAGCAGCCAGGCTGCCGGGCATCCCACAGGACACCTGACACAGAGACACACACCAGACACAAAAAGAGCAGCGCCATCCGACACAGCGCCATCCGACACAGCGCCCAGCTTCTGCAGGAATCCATGGGATTTCAGCACTCCACTCCCTGCACACAGCACTGCCTCCAGTCCAGTCCAGCTCCTTCCACACTGCTGCTCTCCCCATTACTTCCCAGTTATTTCACCAATCCCCAGCTCCTCCCAGGAGAGGAGGGAGGCGTTTGGCTCCACTGCTCCAATGCGCCAAGAGGAATAAGAGATCATTAGCTGACATCTCCCCTTCCCCGTGCCCGGCTGCAGACTGCAGCACATTAATGAAGTGCCTGTTCCTAGCAGATACAACCAGTGTGTCAGACACCATCCGGGCTCCCTCCATTATTTTCACTTCTCACTGTCTCCAGCACTGACAGATTAAAATTATTCATGCCGTTTTCCTGCATATTTCATGACATTTGCTTTAGTGGAACCAGCAGCACCATGCCCTGGTTGGAGCACACGGAGCACCCTGGCACAAGCACTACTTTAGACATGTGCAGGAGCATCACCTGGGGAGCAGGGCTGCTCCATCCACCCCGTGCTCCTCCCCGTGGAAACAACCTTTGCTGTGATTTGTTGCAAGTCATTGGAAAAGGGTGAGTGTGAGAAGAGAGAGACATTACAAGTCCTACTGGGACGGCCAGTGATGCCTTCCACTCCAATAAATAAAGGCAGAACTATTCCCCCAGGCCCCCGTGACATATCTAATTGATATCACTGGGGATCTTCCACCAAGCAAACAGGAATCTAATCTATTGCCTCATAGAGTCAAATGGAAGCAGCAGGGCGCCTGCCACTGAGCCTCCGGCTCCTGACAGGGATGCACGTAATGAGAATGGAAACAGATTATGGTCAGCCTAATATCCAAATGACAAATGGAGATCCTGGAGAGAAACTTGTTTTATTGGTGTTGGAGGGGAATTCCGCTGCTTTCCTATCGCTACGGTCCTTGAACACGGAGCCAGGTAAAATTGCACTCATTTGCAGGAGTGCTTGGCAGCCCCAGCAAGCACAGCAGTGCCAGCACCAAACGCACCAGTGTGCAAAGGGGGATGTGAATGCTCTGCACCCATTCGCATGGGGATTTGCCCTTTGGGATCACAAGACACCCCATGCTCTGCCCCCATCAATGCTGAAGGGCAGCTTTGAGGGCACAGTGTGGAACCAGCAGCACCCAGAGGCTGGGAAATGCTGTTCTCCAGCGATTCCCAGGGTGAAGGCAATAAAAGCAGGGGCTGGACACCGCAATTCACCTCACCCCTCCCTGAGAAGCACAGCACTGACGTGACCAGACAGGCTTTGATGAAGGCTTGCTGTCATCTGGCACGGTGTCCTGTGAGCAAATGTGCCTCACGCCATGCAGCTCCATGCCTCTGCAGAGATGCCCTCAGCCACATCGGCTGCCACCTCCCACTTTCCTTGTTTAATTAACTCCCTCCTGATGTAGGTAATGGAGCTCTGGAGCTCTTAAACAAAGATTTAATCAGCCCAGGCTCAGCTCTTGCGGCAACCAACTCCCTTTGTTAGATTGGTGTGAAATCCAGGGCATGTTTAGCCCACGACAACGTCCTCACTGTTAATAGCTTCCAGCATCGTGCATGTCCCTGGATAGTCCAGCACTGAGTCCTTTGGACTCACTTCCCTGTGCATCAAAGAGTCACCTGGGTCATTGATTTTTAGCGTCATGCAAATCAAGCCAGCAGGGAGCTGGCAACTCCGGTGCATTATTATTTAGGATGGATAAACTCTTATCTTCCATTCTCAGCATCTTTCCAAGACCAAGGGAGGGTTTCTGATTTATCGTGATTGTTTTTAATCCTGTGGAGGAGCCACAACAGAGAAGTAGAAGGGAGGGGAAATGGGTAAAGCTTCTTCCATCACAAAGCCCTCATAGGATCAGGGTGCTGCTCAGGAGGAGGATCCCCACGTTTCCCACTCCTCTCCTGAGGGCATTATTTTTGACCTCCATGAGCTCTGTAGGGAGCAGAGAAACTAGAGATGGCCAGCAAGAGAATGCACAAAAAAATCACTGTTGCAGCACTTAGCCCTGCTTCATGCACCTCCACTTACGCCATAGGCACCAGCCAGCCCCACACAGCAGCTGAAACACACAGTGTGCACCTGGATTTCTCCCATCCTGCACCAAGTGCTCCCACAGCCCCTGCCAAGTTAGCAAATGATCTCCTTCAGCAGCAGACGATGAACAAGACGGTGATCTATCAGCAGAAAGTAGACATCCAAAAGCCCTTCCAGACCTCTCTCCCCCCCCTCCCAGCTCTCTCTGCCCCCACCAGTAGCTCCTTCCCGACCCGAAGTGAATTGCAGATAGATTGGCTCCTGGTAAATGGCAATAACTTTGCAGAATGCCATCTTAATAAGTGCATCTCCCAGCCAGGGGTGAGAAGCAGCAGCTGAAGCGCCGGCGTGGATGTCAAGTTACAAATGAGACACCCAACTGCTTCATTTATTAGAGGGAATCAATTCGACTTTTCATATTCACCAGGAGTTTCAGGCAGGAAGGACCCCATCAACAGCCTGCACTCAGCCGATCGCATTTCAGCACAAAGCAACACATGGGGGGGGGGGGGGCAAAGGGGATGAAAAATCTCTCTGCATAGCATCACTGGAAAACACAAGTGCTGTTTTACAGAGCCAGAAAGGGAAAGCGTGAGGACAGCACACTGTATGTGCTGCCTCATCCTCCCAGCTCTGCTGGGAAATCAAAGCAGGAAAAAGGACTGTTATCATGGAGTGTGATTCAATGACATGTTTGGGAACTACAAATGGCCTTTTTGTCTCTGAAAAAGTGGAACATGGCAAAAATATCACAAAACATCTCCAAGTCCTTTTCCAGCAAGCACGACCAAGAGGACAACAGACAGGAGCACAATATGGCAGCCAAAGACCAGCAAGGAACCCCAGCACACCAATGTGTGCTCTGGTTTTGCAGCACTTGGTCCTCCTCAGGCTGAACAGAGTGAAACAGGAGAAGAATTGGCTCTCCTTCCATCGAGGAGCTTCAACTCTGCTCTTTGGACTAAGCTAACAGGTTGCGTGCACGCACGTGGCTTAATCCTCCAAAAGCTGTAATTGCAACTGTACAAAATTATTAAAGGCTGCTAGAAGCAATTTAATGATTATTTTTTTTTTAATAGGAAATGAAGCGACTGCCATCCTTGATTTTTGGGTTTCTTTATCATGCAAAAGCCTCCTGTGCATTTCCCCAAAGACAATTAACTTACAATTGCGAGAAAGTCTGCTCCAAGCAGAATGCAGTGGGTGAACTGAGCCTTCCTCAAGGCCAGCAGAGGACAGACTCACTCAGCTAAGGGCACTGATGGTGCATTTTTTGCAGGGCAGCTTTCCCTGCCTTTATCCTGGCCAACGAGAACCCGAGTGCTGGGGAAGCCCCAAGGAGAAGCTCACAGCCCAGCTTCTCATTTGATGCCCTGCTCCCAGCTCCACACACCACTATTTCCCCACACAAACAGAACCATGCCCGCTGCCCCATCACACCTGCACCCCTCCTCAGCTCCTCAAAGGGAGCCATCGCCTCAACCTACACCTAACCCACAATCCCGCACACACCTATTCATTAACTAGCAAATAAATCCAGTCCATCGTGCAATTAGAAAAACGCATCAAGAGCTGTGCTCCTTGCAGGACGCCTTTCCCCAGCTCCAGCAGATTGATGGCATTTGCCACCAGACGCGTGCACGCGTGGAGGAGGCTGCAGCAGGAGCAATCCCCTCTCGCAGCTGCGGTACTTATAGCTGGAGCCAGCAGCAGGAGAGCTGCTCAAGAGAGACACCTGAAGGCAAAACGCGGAGAGACTCCGGAAAACCAACCCGACACTGCCTTGAAAATGGGAAATATTTGATTGCCACTTTGATTGATCGTTAGCAGGGCAGGGACCCAGGCGGGGTGGCCATGTGCTGGGGCAGGAGGAGCTGGGTGTGATGCCCCCAGTGCTGGAGCACAGCCCTATGGCTCAGTGACAGCACAGCACCACGGAGGTCACGGCACTTGAGAGCACCTCTGTGCCACCCTGACATGCTGGCCATTAGGATGCTGTCACATCCTCTCTGAGAAGCTTGTAACGAGAAAAGGGAAAGGGGAAAAAAAAAAAAACAAAAAAAAAACACAGAGCTAAATTAATTCTGATGACAAAGATAATAACAAGATCAGGAAATGGAGCAAAATGAATCCATTATAATTACAGTGTCAGCACTGTCAGCCCCAAGGTCTTCCTCCAGGGCTGCAGAAGGCGAGCAGAGCGCAGAGCTCATGCAGCAGCACCAGGGCAAGGGGAGCCCAGCTCCACAGAGCAAGGTGCCATCGAGACAAACTCTCAGCACCCACACCCCAGTCCCAGAGGAAGGTCTGACTAAAGAAAACGTAGCACGGGATTTAAGTGCTCCAACCGGAGCGTGGCCTCCTCGCAGAGCCATGTGCCACGCTACTTCCCGAATGGCTAATTGATAGCATTTGGCAATCTTTCAGCTCCTTTCAATCTCTTCAAACACTAACTAATTAATCTTCATGACCGGAGCTTGGCCGACTCTTTGTCACAAATGATTTCCCCCATTAATTTGGCCCTTTCCTTCGCTCAGCTAACTGCAATCAGATAGATTTTTAGTGAATACCTTTGTTATTCCCAATTGTTCAATGAACCTGCTGGGTGAGCTTATTTCAGCCTCTGGGCTGTTCAGAAGCATTTGTTTCATCCATGTCTCACCCATACACCATAACACCAGCCACAGGCTGGGTCCTGCAGCCAAGCACTGCACCTGGGCAGGGTAACAGCGGCCTCCAGAGCAGCACCAAGGCAGTGGGAATCCTTTGTGTGAGCAGGTGAACCATGGCATCACCTGTTGGCTTCTTACAAGCAGAAATAAGGCAAGTAAAGCTCCAGAGCATGAAAAACAGTTGTTACTATGGCCAGCAAGAGGAAATGGGACTTGCTTCTTTAGCCACTGTTGGCAGATGCCAACATCCCGTGGAAGTAGAGAAAAGTCATGACATGGGACAGCCATGCCAACCCTTCAAAGCACCATGGCCCTGGCAGCAGCATCCTGAGCAGGTGGAAACACTCCTTCCTGCCCCACTGACCTCCTGGGGGTTATCTGCTGGGACCATCCACACTGCCTTCCATTGCCCAGTGCAACACCACAGATAAATTCCTGAGCAGGCAATATTGGTGCTCAGCAGCTCCTGGAGCACCAAGCTCTCCAGCAAGGAAAAACTGGAGCTGGGTGACAGCAAACTGTGGGACCCAGCTGTAAGCTCATCCATGAGCTGCCCCCAACATCCAAGGATGAAGCAGTCACCCCAGCCCAGGCTGCTCCCAGTTCCCAGCCTGCCTTGACTGTCCCCTGTGGGCCACACAGTAGAGCAGCAGGATCTGGAGCCCTTCTCCTCCTGCACTTGTCAGAGCTAGGCAATGGCGACACTGTTATTATACATGGCCTCAAAGCCCATTCAAGGCACTGGAAGATGAATTATGTTTCATTTATATCAAAGAAGCAATCTCAGAGCCCATTTGTGATCAAATTTGCTGTCAGAGAAACTTTGCTTTATCTCATTATATCTGATATCTCTTGGCTTCTTGTCCTTGAGACTATTAAAGTTTAATGTCAAATTCGAGATGAAATGGAATCTTTGCTGTATCATCTCATCAGGACCTGGTGCGCCCCGTCCATCCTCACGTTCCTGACAACTCATTACAGCAGGGCAACTGGGGGAGGAGGATGAGGAAGCCTTCCTCCACTGCTTGCCAGCACTGTTCTGCAGGGGAACGTTGCTCCATGCCAACCTAAGCACCTCAAAGACGGGTTCTCCCAAGTGGGGCAGAGCCACCAGCCACCACCCCCCTGTAGTGCCCTGTGAAGACGAAGGAATGGGGTCAGAAGGGGGAACTGTAAGTAAGCAAGAGGGGTTTTCTGCTGAAAACCAGCTCAGCCACCCACTGCACAGAGCTCATTGTTGTGCCCAGTGCCAGGGACATCCAGCTGCACAGCCTGGTCTTGAACAACATCCATAAACATCTTGCACTTTGCTCCTTCAGGGACCGAGCTGGGCCCACAGCAGAGATGAATTTGAAATTCAGAGCCCCCTTTGAGGTGAAGCCCCTTTCTGGATCATTTAGTCTTTCCACAATCTTGTTTCCTGCCAAGACTGCGTGTCTTTGATGATAGGATTTAGTGGGCTCCCAGGAGGCTTTCCTGGAGCTAACTTGTGCAACCTCCTAAACATGTTGCGCTGAAGGGTCTGCAGGGTCCAGATTAAAGCAAGCCTCCTCGACTGATCCATGAAAGCATTCTGAGCCGAACACACAGCCATTTTCAAGAAAATAACTCACTGATGCCTCTTTTCCCACCTGCCCAAAGACTAACAAAGGATTCCCCACCACCTCCAAGGGGAAGAGGATCCCAGAACTCCCCCTGCCTGCAGAGGCCAAGGAACGTGGGATAAAAAAGCAGCATTCCTCATCTCCATGACCCATGCACCCCTAGCACAGAGGCACAGGGGCACCGCAGCCCTGGGAGCACTCAGAGCCAGCGATTCCCCAGGAAATCTGCTTCTGAGAAGGAGTTATCCATCACAGGAGGAACAAAAAAAAAAGGATAAAATGAACAGAAACTTTCCTACAGCAGCACAAACCCTCTGTTATCTCAAAGCCCACAGCAAAAAGGGGGAAGAGGAGCACAGAGACATAACGGGGTGAATTCTCTAAATACCCTCTCGTTTTCAGGTGCCCAACCTTAGACTCTCCGGCTGGGGTTTTCAAAGCAGCCGAGGGACGCAGAGGCACAATTCCTGCCTTATTGCAAAAGTCTCAAGGAGTTCAGTCTTTCCAGATTAACAAAGAGAAGGTGATGAGGTGACTTGATCAAAGCCTTTAAATACCTACACAGAGAACAAAAAAAAATTGATAATAGAGGGCTCTTCAGTATAACAACAAAGGTGTAAAAAAGCCTCGGTTGCTGGCAGTAAAAGCCAGGCAAAGGCAGACCAGACATCAGGTGCAGTTTTACAACACGGGTAATTAAGCAGTGGAAATCTGTAAAAGTATTTGGGCACCACAACCCCAATGGGGTGCTGGAGTGAGAAATCTGCCCTGCTCAACAGAAAGCAGCTCAGGGAGCTCCTCCAGCCCACGCTGCACAGGACAAGCAACCAGAGCAGTCACTCCCTGCCTTTATGATTTACTGGAAGAGCTATTCCCTTTAAATTAAGGGATGCTGGCTATCTGCATCCCATGGGGCTATAAATCCAGGAACCTCTGCCCACATGGCTTCAAGCTATGATGGAGCTTTGGTAGAAGCCAAGCTGGCTGGGGCAGAGCAAGGGGACGAATGGTGGGGAAGTGCTGCAGTTCTCCAGGTAATCCATCAGCTCAGCAATCATCACGCAGCCCGGAGGTCCGCGGTGGGGACACGCTGCTGTCCTGCTCCAGCTCTGCCTTGCTGATGCTGTGTTCACCTGGAGTACGTTTGTCAGTGTGTATTTAACAGCGAGTGAACACACACCAAGCGTAGCCGCACTCCTGAGCGAGGCTTTGCGGTTTAAAAGGCAGCTTGCACGAAGAGCAGAGTACAGCCTGACTGTTTGCATCAGTAATTTACCACAGAGACAATAAGTGATGCAATCAACAGGAGGTAAATCCCCCGAGGGAGACACTGTCACAGGCACTGCTGTGTGCCGTACTTCAGGATCCTGCAAGCACTGAGCGCAGAACACAGGGCAGGATCCATCCTGCTGCCCCCCAGCGCCCCGCACAGCCCTGATCTGCTCCGGATCCCTTAGGACTGCACGTGAGAACCAGCACGGAGTGAAAGCTGCCAAAGAGATCAAGGCAAACTCTGCTCTGCAAAGCATCAAGCAGCTTTTCCAGCCTGGGCTAAACCTCTGGCATCAATAGCTGCTAAACACATCATCATCCACACTTAAAAGAATAAACAGCAGCCTTCATTAGGGGACCTCGGCGTGGGCCAGGGCTTTTCTTTTTAGCTTTTCTGTTTTTAATGGGTTAGTTATGGCACTTTCAAAATGAATGAACTCCCAGCCCAAAACCCCCAGTTCAATTGTCAGTTATTGCTGGCAGTTTATCAGCATTAGCTGATTAGACTCAGGATGATGGATTCCCCTGCCTGAGACTGGAGCAAAGCAGAGCAGAAAACCTCCCTTCCCTCCGTATTCTGTCACCCAGCAGTAATTGCTCTCTCTAATTCTGCCCCCCCCCCAGCCCCGCTGCAGCAACCTCTAACAGCAGCAGCTTTTGTTTTCAGCCTCCTTGCAATCACAGAGAAATAATGATAAAATAAAATTCAAATGAGAAGGAAGCTCAGCCCCAGCAGAATTTAATTGATGATCATTACACTTTGGAATCTAAACTCTTTTAATTTCATTGTGTTTCACAGAGATGAATTATGAAATTACAGCTGGCCAATTATAGATCGTGCCTTTTGCTTTGCATGCCTTTCAGCTCCTCTCCTTTCCAAACACACCACCTCCCTCTGAATTGGGGATTGATACCAAGGGGGAAACACTGCCCTTTCTTTATTACCCATGGAGCAGCTTCCATCCCACTGGAGAAAAAGGAGGAAAGCAGGGGTGGGGGGTTCAGCCCATTTGTTCCCATCAGCAATTGGGGAACACAGCGCCTTGAGCAAGGAGCCATGCAAGGATACCCTGTGGCTGGGGAACACTCCAGGCTCTGCATCCCCTTTCAGGCTGGGCTGGCAGCTCTCTGCAGTGCTGCAGGACACACTGAAGTGGCCTTTGGAGAATGGAGGTACCATCAGAGCACAGCGATGCAGAGCTGCAGGACAAGGAGCACCTCTATAGAGGCAGCAAGCAGAGGGATGCCACAGCCTCACCAAGGGCACTCACTTGGGCCATGCTGCAGGGCCAGGGCATCCCAGCACAGCTCACCCACACGGTCCCAAGGTGTCTCCTTCACTTTCACATGGAGTGCTTTTATTACAGAGCTGCTCTGGCTCTTTGATTATTTTCCACCCAACCCCAGGGCTGAATGGGAAAATAAAGCCTTTCGCAAACTGTCACTCGGAGAAAAATCCATGCCACACCACCACAGCTCTGCAAAATAAATAAGTGGAAAGTGATAAATTTTGGCTGTCTTAAAAAGACGGGCCAGCATTGCTTATCAACCCCGATTTGACCAGATAGCAGCTTCAGAAAACAGACACTGGTCTTGGTGTAATAAATGAAAGCAATAAAGCCAAAGTGCCTCCTCAGAGCCATCACTAAGAGCTGCAATGCCTCGGAGGAGCAGGAGCTGCTCCCCAGGTGCAGAGGGAGCCCTGCAGGTGCTTACACCTCACCCCATAGATCCCTTCCTGCTCCTGGTGCTGCTCCCCAACATCCCATAAAGCAGGAGCGAGCCTCAGGCTGCGCCTCCAACAAACATCCCCAGAGCTGCTTTTCCTTAAAGAGGTGTCTATTTAACAAATTTCCATCACAAGTGGCTGCTTTGCATTTCTTCTGGCTTTATTAAAACTGATTTCCTATTTGCACGATACAAGCTGATCTGATTACATTTCCATTTTCCACCCCTCCCGAGAAGGGTTTCGCTCTCTGAAGACAAAGTGGCCATCAGGGCTGCCCCCCTGCTCACAGCTCTCCTCGAGGGGACCAGGCACAGACACACAGAGTTGGAGTTTCACAGAGCTCTGCAGCATCCCACAGCTGTTTCCATGGGGACAAGCAGGCTGTGATTGGGCAGGCCTGATCCTGCTTTTGCTCATACAAACATCAGTCAGAAGGCATTTGCCTTGCAGAGAAACAGAAACCATTGAGGTCAGGCCATGCATGGGCCCAGGAGCCCAGCACCGTGGGGTGCTGCTCAGTGCTCTGCCCATTCCTATGGAGCTCTTTGAGCTGATCCACAGGGCTGTCACAGGAACAGCAATGCAGCTTCAAGCCTGGCACCAGAGGGCAAAAAAGCCCATGAAATTGATAAAAATAAGGCCCCCCACCCGTGTTCCCCATGCCACTCTTACAGAGATCCTTCCACTCAACAGCAATGAGAAAGTTTCATTTTTTGTTGAAGACTTTTTTCAAATTAGCCAACAGCCATTAATGCCCCCACACTCCACAAAGCTTCGTAATTCCTCCCCATCTCCCTCTATCGCTCCATCACCAACCTCATTGGAAGCCATTACTGGGAAGATGCTTTGAAGCACCAACTTTATTAAGATGGATTTGGCCTGCCTCTGGTTTTGACAAGTCCAAAGCAAACACACAGGGCCATGGGGGAGATTTGGTAATAATTACCATCTTTAATTACTACTAAAACATCAATTGCTCTTGTTCAATTAGTATCACAGATTCAGGCACAGCGAATTTTGTAAGCTGAAAATTGATTTCTAAACACTTAATGCAGATCTGAAATTGCTAACCTGATAAGGGGGCAATGGCAGAACAAGCATACCATCGGTGAGGAACTCCGTGCTGATGTAATTGCTTTGGTGAAAGATTAATAACTTGTATACTTACATCTTGTACATCAAGTAGGAGTTGCTTGTAGGGGGGAGAACACACAAACAAGGACAGAGGTAATTAGACAAGAAGTGACGGCAGATGCACTTGCAGCCCATCGACTCAAGCAGTGCTGGGGTTTGATGGAGGCTCCGTGGCATTGGAGCAGTAAATAGGGGGTGAACCAAGACACCCCAAATACTCCACTTATCTAAAGCAAGCAAACACTGACAGCAGAACACTGAGGAACTCCATTCTGAGATCCAGCTTTCACCGCTGGCCAACACTTCCATCCCAAGAGCTGGCTCTTGGGCATTCCCATGGAGGAGGAGGAAGAGGAAGATGGGAAGGAGGACACAGAGGCACAGGATTGGGCCCATTGCCCTGCCCATGTCCTGCACTGGAGCCATCGAGCACCTTGAAGGATACAGCTAATTGTCACAGACCAGCAGCTCCATCTGCATAATGAAGTGCAGAAGGGATGTTTAGTTCATCTATTTTTGAGAAGCTTTACCTTTAATTTCATTTAGCTTAAGAAGGGCACGTCACTCAAACTCAGCTGGTCATTTATAAAAACATTTCAATTGTGTCAGTGCAGAGCTGTCTTTAGGCCTAAATGGCTCTCATACCAACACCGAATACTAATAGGAACAGCACCAACACAGGAGAGAGGGACCCGTGATTAAATTGTCAGCAAGGAAGTCTTCTCCCTGCTATTCTCATGCAATATTACGTGCAGAAAAAATCTCCACCTTTCTACATCACAAGTAGCAGTTCCCTTTTTTTTGCCTTCTGAGCAACATTTTTGTTAGTGAAAAATCAAGATTAAAGTATTGACTGCCTGTGGAAGTCCATGGGCAGCCGATTTCTGAAGAAAGCTTTAAACGAAGGCTGCTTGCAGACTCTTTATGCAGTTTAAAGATAGACTGCCTTTGTTTTTGAACAATGAGAAAATGAATTAAATTAGCTTAACCCTCCACTAGCCTGTCTTCAGCACACCAAAAGCCCTGGTCTACTGCTAGGGAAGGAGCTGCCCCCAGGGTCTACCTGTCCCCATGGAACACCAAGCCAAGGAGCCACCAAGGCTGTTGGCAGGCTGACACATGGCACAGTATCTCTACCCATTCATTTCCCCTATAGCAACAGACACCTGCAACAGCCCAATTTGGGGATTGGCCAACCTGTGACTCAGCACCCAGCATCCCTCACAGCAGCCCAAAGACAATGCTCTCACCAGATCTTTGTGACAAATGAAGGGCGAGTGACTGAACGGACACTAAGAGGGTGCTGCTGCCTATTTGTGTGCTGCGTTTCATTCTTTCTCATCTGCTCTGCCTTCCATCCTCCCTCCCGCACTGCTCCACCTCCCACACCTACCAGGAACTTAAAAGGAGAAACTTAGCTAAAATGTTGAAAGCCAGAAATTCAGTGTGTGCCTTTATCTTTGTCACAGGTGGCTGCAGAGACCTTTTTTACATTGCTTTCTGTCCCACACTATACAACCCTTCTTTCTCCTTCCAGCACTCCCTGGAAACCCCTCACAGAGCCCATCCATCAGTTTTGCAAGGTTTTGTATCATTTCTCAACACCACATTGTTCCCAATTGTCACCGCTACCCTTCTAACATGACACAGAGCAGCAGAAGGGCCACAGGAGAAAGGTAACCCCTCCATCCAAGGAGCATCCCACAGCCAGAGCTGCATTTCCCCACTACCAAAAACTGCATTTTTCCCCTAACAAAGCAAACAAAAATCCCATGCTTGGGATGAGACTTACCTATGGCTTCCAAAGCTGGAGAGCAATTCCCATTCCCTACAGCACCAAGTCCCACCAGCCCCACACCTCCAACCCACCTCTGTTTCTAGGCTTTCCATCTGCCCAATTATCCCACCCAGGCCCTTGGTCATTAATGAGCAGGATGCAGCTCAGGTGGGCAGCGATTCCTGCTCACCTGAGAGCTCTGCAGCACTGTGCAGCACCTGCGAGCTGATTAAACACACACTGAAGTTGGAGAGAGGGCTCTGAACTAATTAGCGCATGCACAGCCACTCATTACTACTATTACTATCACATTATTAATTTCCCCACCTCTCATCTGCAGCTTTTCAGTCACTTCATTTCAATCTGCTATAGCATCAAGAGATGGAAATTAAGCCCAAGTGTTTATCCCAGTGGCACACAGCCCCTTCCCTTGCCCCACCATGCCCTGTGCACTCTCCCCATCCTAATCTGGGTTGGATCTGATGGCCATTTTAACCCTAAAACCCAGATCTTGCAGCACACAGCACAGAGGTGTTCCCATCTTCTATAAGGGAGCTAGCAAATGCACGAAAGTGCACAGGGCAGCACCGGAGAAGGGAAGAGGATATTGTGGTTGAGGCATGTTTGTTGAGAGTCATTAGCTACTCCCTGCGATCAGTCCATTACCATAAACTTAAGCTTCCATATTCTTTCATTTTAAATGAATTTTCATATCAGATTTCCAAATGAACTCTGCCTCCAGTCAGCTCCCATTTATCTAATAACGCTATGCAAATATTTTGTTATATTTCAATGAAATATGTCGAAAACTATTACCCAGTGCATTATCTCAGCATCAGCACACAGACCCTGGTCTCCACCACTGGCAGGCTGTCACTCACCATGTTCCAAGTGAAAGCAGGACACTAACTGTCCCCAGCACGAAGGTGACCTCCAGCAGCTGTGGTGGGGGCTAAGGGAGGACACCATCCCTGCCTAATGCTGTTAGAATGCCCAGATGTGGGCAGGACGTGCTGTGGTCACCCTCCATCGTCATCCTGTATGGTCACCCTTCATGGTCAGCCTCCATCTTTACCCTTCATGGTCACCCTTCATGGTTACTCTCCATCTTTACCCTTCATGGTCACCCTTCATGGTCACCCTCCATCTTTACCCTCCATCTTTACCCTTTATGGTCACCCTTCATGGTCACCCTCCATCTTTACCCTCCATCTTTACCCTTTGTGGTCATCCTTCATGGTCACCCTCCATCTTTACCCTTCATGGTCACCCTTCATGGCCACCCTCCATCATTAGCCTTCATGGTCACCCTTCATGGTCATCCTTCATGGTCACCCTCCATCTTTACCCTTCATGGTCACCTTTCATGGTTACTCTCCATCTTTACCCTTTGTGGTCATCCTTCATGGTCACTCTCCATCTTTATCCTTCATGGTCACCCTTCATGGTCATCCTTCATGGTTACTCTCCATCTTTACCCTTTGTGGTCACCTCTCACACAACCAGGTCCATAACCATATGGTACCCGTGACACAAAGATGGTTTTGTTCCTCAGAAAGAAACACCAAAATGATTCCTTGGGGGTACGCAGTGGGAAAAACCCACTGCAAGCCTGTATTTTGGAGTGCCCAGGATAGATGCACCATTCTGCTGTCAGCAGAATGAACCACCCATACAAAAAAAAAAGCTCTGATTTCCAACAGGCACTGCCTGGTACCCCTTCTGCAGCACTCAGTGCTTCTCCTCCCTCCCCTCAACTTGTTATTGCCAAAGGACACAATGTGCCACCCCCACCCCCACAGTGCATCCCCTTCTCCTCCCGATCTGAGAACTTGGCTTTACTGATTTTTTTTTTTTTTTTATAAGCACTTTTATATTTTTAATTGGTATTCTGAAAACTCAGAGCCTTCCCCAAGGAGCCGGGGTGTTTGTCTTCAAAAAGCCTTTTTATATATATATATATATAAAAAAAAAGAAAGGACGTGGTTTTTTAAAGTACAAATGTTCCTGGCATGGATGAATGAGCTGCCATGTGCCCTCTGTGACCTGCCCCAGACAACTTTAAAGTCAGAGTGTGAGCCAGGAGGAGAAGCACTGCTCACTGTTGCCCATCTCCTGCCCTCATCATCCCCAGGCCAAGGGCAGCGTGCTGCTTCCTGCAGAGCTCACCTGGACTGGCTCCGGACAGAGCCAAGAAAAGAGCTGCAGCCCCACCACTGCGCTCCCAGCAAATTAAATAACTGAAACTCCCTTTTTATTTCCCATTTGACAGTAATATATTGCAAATGTGGCTGGTTTTGACATCCTAATATTCAGGCTTGCGTCCCTTGGGATAAAAACGTCGTCTGTTATCTGAGCAAACGAATTGCACCGGGACAGTACAGAATGGGAGGATGGAGAGGACAGCAGTGCCTGTGCTGAGCCCACCTGCACCCACACCCTAGTGGGGCTCCAACAGAGCATCCCATCCTCATCCCAAGGGGAATGGACAGCCCCTGCCTGGAGCACGAGGTTGATGTGCTCTCATCTCCGGCACTGCGGGTCACAGCATTGTGGGGTGAATAGGGAAAATGCAGAGAGCGTGGTGAATAGGGAAAGTGCTGCTGTGCTCAGTGGGGGGCAGCCTCAGTGATTAGCGAGGCGGTGGCAGCGCTTTTGTCTTTCTCCCATCTCCAGCTTGCTGCCTTTTCTTTGCCAGGGACGTGCCTGGCCCATTGCTGGGTCCATGCAGAGAGCCCCAAGATGATCGCCCGCTGCGCACCCGGCTTTCAATGGGCAGCTCCTGCATTTCACCAGGCTCTTTAGTCCCTGCTACAGGACAGGGTAACACGCGCAAACAAAAAAAATATCACAAAAAGCCTGATCAGTGCTTGTCAGCCCTGAGCAGCGCTGAATAGCTCAATCACAGCCCCTCTGCTGCCTCCCTTCCTGGGCAAGAGCAAAAGCCCTCTTCATCGCAGCCCCGTGGGGAGCCCCTGTCCTGGGTGAGATAATGGGGGAGTGGAGGGGCCGGCCTGGGAGCTAGCTGCATTAGCAGAGCAGCCACAAAGGTGCTCAATGAGCTTTGCACAGCTGGCTTGCCAACCAAGCGCTGTGCCCACATCAATGCCCAGCACCACCTCTTTGCTGCTCCAGGCCCGTGTTCTCCAGCTGCTGGGCACCTTGAGCCAGCACCACAACAGCACTCCGTGGCCCCATAGCACCTCCCAAAATCCCAGCGAGGCAATGCCAGGGCTGCCTTTGGATGCCAGCAGCGTGCTGACCTGATCAGGATGGCAACAAAGCATCTGTCACACGGCTAATTTTATTAGGAGAGATCACAAATGGCTAATTTCCTTTTACTAATGAGTAAATTAGTTGAATCTCTGATCTGTTTTTAAGGCACTTATACTAATAAAACATGGAGTGACAGCTAAATTTGTTATGAGACGCTGTGACGTGTGGTGGTGAAGGCACGACAAAGCAACAGGCAGGGGATGCACAGGGGATGTGTGGTGGATGCTGAAGGGTTAAGAGGGGATGCAGAGGGGATGAGTAGGTGATACACAAGGCATGCTCAAGGGAGGCACAGGGGATGCAGAGGGAGTGCACAGAGGATCTGCAGAGGATTCAGAGAAGATGCATAGGAGATGTGTAGGCAATGCACAGGGTTACACAGCCCACCCATGTCCCCCACACAGAGCAGCCAAAGCTGCCTGCCCATGCTGACCCAGGGCAATGGCACCGAGGTGATGAGGAGGAAAAAGAAGGATTTGGGTCATTGCAAGGAGCCCCAGCCCTCCCCTTCTCCCTCAGGGTCCTGCTGCTGGGCAGCCCTCGGAGCAGCCACTCTGCACCCTCCACTCCTTTGGCTTCATAAAGCCATAACAGCCAGAACACTCCTTTTTTATTTTTTTCCCTTCGTTTTCAGGTATGTGGAAGGAATAGAGGAACCTCCTCGCAGCCCAGATAGAGGTGCCAGGAAGGGAGCTGCCCTCCTGGTAGCTGCTGTCAGCACTCACTGGTGCAAATGGGAGAATCACTCAGGGCAGTGGGAGCCATGTGTGGTTTCCATACTGCACCCACCACTGTAGGATGAGCACCAGAAGAGAAGGGAAAAGCCTCCATGCTCAGAACTCCCCTTGGAGACAGCACAACGCTGGCAGCCCGCCTCTCCCAGCTCACCCTCAGGCTTAGGCTGTATCAAAAAATCAATTGATTATGTTGCTATATGTTTAAGGAATAAAAGTGGGGCTTATAAAAAAAAAAAATCCTTTGAGCAAGCAAGACAAAAACGAAGCTCATGGCTGAGTGCAGAGCAAATGTAGGCTTTTTTTTAATCTTCTCAAACGCTATTCTCCTGCAGAAGGAATTGATTGTTGGATGTCACTTAATCAAAGGCAGAGGCTGATTCCTGGCTACCCAGCCTCCTGCTGGGCTTGGCTGCCGAGCTCCACCAGCGCTGACCCCGCTGTCCATATGGTGATCACTGCCCTTACAGCACAGATCCTGCACACCGCATGCCAGCAGCTCATGAGTCACTCAGCAATAGCAGGACAAGGATGCCCGACTGCTAGAGAGAGACAAAATGCCTCTTTTATAATGTGACAGCATGCAGCGGGTGATGCGTCATCATGGAATCATAGAATCACAGAATGCCTCGGGTTGGAGGAGACCGTAAGGACCTGGGCACAGCACTGCAGGTGGGGCCTTGCAGGAGCAGAGCAGAGGGGCACAACCCCCTCCCTCTCCTCTCCTCTCCTCTCCTCTCCTCTCCTCTCCTCTCCTCTCCTCTCCTCTCCTCTCCTCTCCTCTCCTCTCCTCTCCTCTCCTCTCCTCTCCTCTCCTCTCCTCTCCTCTCCTCTCCTCTCCTCTCCTCTCCTCTCCTCTCCTCTCCTCTCCTCTCCTCTCCTCTCCTCTCCTCTCCTCTCCTCTCCTCTCCTCTCCTCTCCTCTCCTCTCCTCTCCTCTCCTCTCCTCTCC